>NW_022900916.1:17346731-17417555 GCF_012274545.1 Fukomys damarensis | reverse complement strand
ATATATATATATCTATATATATAGAAAGGAGGTTATACAAACAAACCAACAAACAAAAACCCCTTAACTCTATTCAAAGTTGATGAGGTTAATAATAAAACATGATGTTTCTTAGAAGAAAAGGCGTGACCTGGTTCTGACTCAGAAACCAGAGAGCAGGGATCATTTATTTCTTCATTAGTGTTCTATCAACTGAGCTGTGCAAATGTACTAAGAAAAGAATCACTGTGACTGTGAAAGCATGGAACACCACGTAATGCCTAACATCCTGACATTTAAGCATCTACTCTATGACTAATATTGACGGATTAAAGTAACTTCCTGAAATCCCAGTTAAAACTCTTGCAGAACCAAGTACCGACTCTCACAGACCAAATGTAAATATATTCTTCCTTTACTTTATCTGCTTCCTGCTAATCTTGTTCTCTTGCCAGTCTCCTTCCTTTCTTTTCTTCTCTTCTTTTTCTTTCCTAATTTTCTTCTTCTTCCTTCCTTCTTTCCTTCTTCCCTATATTGTTTCCTTTCTGGGATCATTCAAGGGTTTATATGTTACATACCTGCTCCTCCCCAAGCAGCTAGGAGTTTGTACTGTATTTCATTTCATTTGATTTCTGCTTTGTTTTACTCATGATTAAGTCCTTTGTTGGTTCCTAATTTTTTATCTTCCTTTATTAAGAATTCCAATTCATATATATATATATATATATATATATATACACATACATATATATATATATATTGAATACGTTCATTGTCATTAGGATAAAACTAAATTATTTCAAGTAAGTAAATAATTGCTCAAGATTTTTAACTGCTGTAGAATCAACTTTGAAATCCTACCTGAAGATATCAGCTCAAAGGACAAAAGAAAGAAAAAATATTATTTATACAGTATTTCGACTGGTTGTATAAATCTAAGCTTCAACATTGTTGTAGAATTAAATGAGGTTTCATGCATTATTTTTTCTCTTGAATGTTCATCTGCTTTCACTCCATGAAATTCTTATGAAAACCAACAGTAATCATTTGGGAAAATGTTTAAATATAGAACTCTGGAAAAATGAAGTCAAATGGGCTGGCAGTTTGGTCATCCTGTTTGTTTGACTTGGTCAAGCAATGGTATCACTGTAGAAACCTCTGCTTTCTAACATTTTATTACAAAGTAAGAAACCCTGGAGAGATTACAGAAACCACTGCTATGCTGACACCATTGGCAAATCAGAGCCTTGGAATTATCCTGATGCATGTGTAGGACAACTTTAGAAAGATCTTCTAGTTCCTGAGGTTAGTGGAAGTTTTGAAAGGTCCATCTGAAGTGTCCTGAGCCACTGGACCTATACATAAAAGGCTGCTATTAACTTGTCCAAAAGCTTTGCATTTCATCTTTGAACAGCAATCCCAACCATTTTTATACATACCTGAAAGGTTTATTTTTTTAGCAGTTCATCCTAATCATGACTGCCTTATTCTCCATGTCTCAAATATAACTACCAGAGATTAGACCTCTACCAAATATCATAAAAAATGAAGTGAGAATTTCAAGTGCTATTTTCACAAGATATGCATGTACTTAGAGAGAGTGGAAAGTCTTAGATAATATAGTAATAATCTTAGTAAATTCCAAAGCTGGAAACTGCCTCTATTGAAATAGTTCTGTAATATGGCCAAAATTAGTCAATGTCAATAATATAAATCTCTTAATAGTTTCATTATGCGTAAAGTAGGCCTACCGTATCATGAATGGACAAATTTTTTTATTTTATTGAGCAGTTGAAAAAGTCCACAGACTTTCCATTAAAATTCACAGAATATTGAAAGAAACATTTTATTTCTCAGCTTAAAAACTGAAAATCAAATGACATTTATGAGCTGTAAGCTCACTACTGGACGCTAAATTGGCAGTGCTTACCTACCAGGGGAAATGTGTGTGAACTGAGCATTGGCTAGCAATTGAAGAAAAAATAAACAATCTATTCGGGCTGTAACATGAAAAAGGAAACCAGCAGTTTCTTTTTCTGAAGCTCATCTCATTACCTGGCCTTCTGAGGCAAAAAAACTTGCTGTGAGGAAATGCTATGAGGCTTAGCACAAAGTGGTACTATAGAATGTTGTGTATTATGACAAGAAAATCTGGGAATATGGCAGAAATCAAAATGCTCTTAATGGTGCAATAAAAAAAATCTATAAAACCCTGCAATATAAAAATAAGCTGTCTTACATTACCTGAATGTAATGATGTCGAATGTAGAACACTGACAGCCTAGGTAGATGTCAAAAAAAAAAAAATAAGATAATTCATCTGAAAGATAGTGATTTTAACTTGAAGTGTACACATAAGCCTTACCTTTAACGTGAAGAATTACAGGTTGATTTGTTGTTTCTGTAAAAAAAAAAAAAAAAAAAAAAAAAAAAAAAAAAAAAAAAAAAAAAAAAAAAGAAAGAAAAAAGAAAAAGAAATATTTGAAACCTCATTTTCTTGAGGGGTACATTTGGGAGAGTATGATATAGTTCTACAGGAAAAAAAGACACATAGACTATAGATAGATAATATAAACACTAATGCATAACAAAAGCATGAGGAAAGCCAGCACACATTAAAACATTCATTCATGTGAGTACATGTGGGCTTTATTCCCTCTAGTACCTGAGAGAGTTTGTTTGTGGGTGGCTTTCATGTTGGCAAGGTAAGTTTCTAGAAACAAAGTGTGTGGGAACCCTGCAGCAAGGCCTAGACCAGGCCCGTGGGCCACATCACTGTCATGTATGAACAAGCTGGGGCTCAGGGCAAGTGATAGCTGGCTTTTGGAAGTTCTGTCTCTGCTCCAGCTGATTACTGCTGTGACAAGTGACACCTGAGCGATGATAGAGAGAGCTGCTGTAATTCACTAGGTGCATTTGAATTTGAATGAAAGCATGTTGGAACAAAGAGATATCTAGCAATGCCAAAAAATTAGATAGGAAAATAAATCAAAATTCATGTAATTATGGCTGGTCAATTATTTTATTTAATGAAGTATAAGGAAGTAAAGTATCCAAAGGATTAAGAATACATAACAAGAGCATAGCTTATCAGTTTACGGCTAAATATTTATTTTTATGGAAAGATGAAATGACTATTTAAAGCATTCTTCTAAGAAAATAAACAAAAATAAACCATGGAAGGAGAAAATAGTCATAATTAGCAGAGCAAAGTCCATATGTAATTCCAGAAATTAAATACAGTATTTGTCATTGCAGTACAAATAGATTTCATCTTATAAAAATTGTCATTAATATCTCAAGGCAGTTCTTTTCCTTGTTGCATGATGTATCTGAAATACTTCACTTAGATGTGGCAGGAATAGTGTCATTTTGAAAACCGTCACTGAACACATAGAAATTTGTGTAAGAATTCTAGATATTTAGTCTAAATATCCTCATTACCTAGCAGCTTAGCTATGATAATCAAATTATATAATGAGATCTCAAGTTTCTCCTACCATCCATAGGATAATAAAATAATATTTCTGAGCTATAAAAGTCCTTTATTAAAATTATTTTTCCTGGCAAATGACTCATTCGGTGCTAAGGATAAAGATCAAAATTCTCTCACCCCTAGCGATCTTTGCTGTACCTAAGATTTAACATTACTGAAACATATTTATAAACTTTGCAAATTGAATTCTATCCTACACAACTTTCCAGTGTGAACAAAAGAAAATGATATGGAATAATTGGTGGGTTTTCAGTCATCAGTTTGAGTGTACAAAGAATGGACCTCTGAAAAAGTTACACTTACTTTGAGGCAAAAGGATGGGAAACAATCATGAGACAAGCCAATAGAAGTGTACTGCAGGGTGGAGAGGAAGTTCAAGTGGGGAATCTTTGAATTGGCATTTTGTGGAAAAGCAAGCAATTCCGTATCCCTAAAATGAGAAAGAGGGAAAGTGAGGCATTTCCAAACGGGAACCATCTGATGGAGTATGGAATGTGGATAGGGGCTGGGAATTTAAAGATTTTTGATAGTACATTATAATAAACTCAGTCCAAAATATGACACACATGAACATAAATTTCTAAACAAAGCGGGTACACAAAACAGCAGGAGTGCCCAAGAATTTTTTACTATGTGCCTTCTCCGACTGCAAGCTTCTTCCACCAGAAGAGCCCTTACCTTGACTTCTACTGAAAACATTACTTGATTTCCCCTTTAATTTTAATGCCTGAAAATGTATTCCTAACCATATCTTATTTTTTAATAGAAAATACTTTCATAAGTAAAAGTATTTAGTACGCATTCAACTGTGTCTCAGTTCATTTACTCAATATTATGTTTGTGAAATATACTCAGTTTTTGTGGTCTTTGGTTTTACTTTGTTCACATTCATTGCTGTATAGGATCACAGAGATGAAGAGAATCATAGCAGAGCTGCAGTCCTCCTGAGAGGTTTCCTAATTCAGGTTTGCTCTTATTACTTATAAATTGCCATTTAGGGCCACAACTGAAGATTAGGGACATTTGTCAAACCTCCTAGTTTGGTGGGTTTTTGACACCTTGGTCCCAGGTGTCGGAACATAGGACTGTATCCTTGTGTCCTGAAACGAGCAAAACCAAAATGGCAAAAGTACCCACTCTTTCGGAGCTCCATCTTCAGCTTATGTACTGAATGTTTCTTTACTTACAGATTAGCTTTCTAAACCGTCAAGTCATTGTATACTGTACACATAATGCAATATATATATAGATATATCTTACACATATATGTCTTATTTGTAGATGTATGTATATGAATATGCATTATGTGTATACCAAAGTGCTAATGTCCTCACTGACAGCATTAGCCCAAGTTATTGAGTTCTTATTACATTCAGCAAAATCCCTTATCTTATAAAACATCACTGATTTCTTTATCATGAATGGATTTAAGCAGTAAAATGTGAAAATATGATGCAAATTAAGTCAGCATTACTCATGTATATGCAATAACTAAAGATGGTCTTCTCTGGGAGGGGCGTCTGTGGAGGGAATTCTTCTATTTCTTTGTGATGGAAAACTCAGGACCTGCCAATTGGTAAGATGTGTAAGATGGAAAAAAAAAATAAGAGGAAACGCAGAGGGATGTTCAAGGAAAAAATATGTCTATCATCAACTATTCCTATTCTATAATCAGTAGGTATCCTAGTAAAATCGGGTTTTCTTCTGTAGTGTTATTGCTTAACATATGACTTAAAATCTATCCTAAGAATTTAAACTTTGGGAACATACTTTATAAGATGCTGCACATGTTAAAGGAAATAAAACATCAAATATCACAAATAAACTAAAGGAAAAGTGCAATCTCTTATTTTTAAAACCACAGCTATTAAAATCATTTCAAATACATACAAATACATTGCAGTGGTGTGTGACATACGAAGCTATGATGCCTTATATTGTAGGAAAGCTAAAATCCAATCAAATATGCACCCAGTTAAAGGATTTCCTAAAAAAAAAAATCCATCTGGCTCAAAGCAAATGTCATCTTTGACTGATAAACCAATGTCTAATGAATTATTGTGCTATGTGACTCCCTGAATTTAGCAGTCATTTGTACTAGTTGAAATGAGGCACCTTAAAGTTCACTGTTGATGCTGGCAAAACTATTCAAAAGGAGGAAACTGAAAAAAGTACAGCCATAAAGAAGACAGTTTTATAAGTGATATATTTGTTAAAACTGATTTCAGGGTGTCTTAAAAGTTGATGTGCTTAAGATTAAAATCAAGAGTGGCGGCCTCAATAAGAAGATGGTCTATTTAGGAGAAAATATGTAACTAAGAGAGTGCATACATTGGCCTAAAAGTATCCAGAGGAGGTAAGTGTATACAATAAGTTTGTGATGATTAATTAGAAACAAACAAAAACAAATGATTACTTTCACACAGGAATTTTACAAGTAGTTACAAACCAGGTGATTAATAGCCTATCAATCCACTAGTTATACCATTCACCATTTATGAGCATTCAGATTGAAGAAGATAGGAGAAAGAAATGAAATAGGAAGAATGAGATACACTCTGCTACTAAATGTTAATATTTAATATGATGGCAACATCTAAAATAAAATAATTGGGGTTTTTGTTTGTTTGTTTTGAGACAGTCTGACTTTGTAGTCCAGGGTGACCTGGGACCCATTATGTACTCTAGACTAGTTTCTAACTAGAGGTGATCCTCTGCTTCAAACTCTGAAGAGCTGGGATTGATTACAGGAGGGCAGCTTTTTCTCAAAGTATTTGTATCACATAGAGTTTGAATATGTTGATGGACTTGGGAAACTATACTGGAGCTAGTTTAGGATTATTAGTAGATGTCTTCCAGCAATCATTAAAAGTACAGTTATACATTCTTTTAAGATATTTTTTGTGTATTTTCCTTGCTAAATAACTTTCACTGATACATATGATTAATCACTGAACTCTCCTCAGCAGTGTGTGTATACAGATAGATATAGATGTATATAAATAGTGTATGTGTGTGTGAGAGAGAGAGACTAAAATGTGGTAAAGTTTTCCTTACATGTTATGTATTATAGTTTTTGATCTAGATGAAGCAAATTAATAGTATAAAGAATATTCAGCTTTTTGTGTTGCAACAAACCTAGTTTTCCCCATAGTCTTTTTAACATTCTCTAAAATTTATCCATGCATTCATTTTGAGTACTGCATTTAAAATGTATCAGAAACTATTTCAGAAGATTGTGATAAATCGGTGAAACATTTTTGTTATACTTAAATAATCTTACATACTACGTAGGTTTCTCTATATAAATGTTTTTCTTTTACTTTTGTCTTAAAATTGTGCATCTGCACCCATGAAATTACTATACATGCTCTTTTACTTGTTCTTATCTTTTATTGTCTACCCTTTCTGCAATACTCCATGTCCACTATCATCGTACTAGAGTTTGATGGATTTGAGAGTTAGTATTTTAGAAGATAACACCAACGTCATGATACAAGGAAGGCAAAGTTACAAGTTGAGGTATTTATTGGAATTAAAGAGGAGAATTTAGGTATTAAGAAAATGTAGTAAATACAACCCATCCCAGAAAAATAGATAGATAGATAGATAGATAGATAGATAGATAGATAGATAGATACATACATAGAATAACTGCAGGATTGCAGCCATGAACTCAGGAAGGAAATGGAGACAAGGAAAGATCTGAGACACCGAGGGCTTTGAAAAAGACACTTGTTTTACAAATGCATAACCCTAACCCTACCCCAAACCCAGAACCTTTCGGATTTATGGAACTATAATCAAACACATACTTTCAGTCCATGCAGCTCCTTTAAAAAGTAAAAGGACATTTTGCAAAGGCATAAGTAAAGATGCATACTTCAGCAAAGTCTGGTTTTAGAAACACTTATTTGATACTAAATTTCATTAAAATGGGATCTGGCAATGATGGTGGCATAAAAAGGGAAGCAAGTATGTTCCCAAATAGGTCATTCGTCTGATGCCATTTCTATAAAGTAAAACTGCCTATTTTGTATACATCTACTCATTCTGATAGCACATATCTATAGAGAACCTGCTATCTTCCAGGAAGCAGTGTATGTGCTGGAGAAACAGTTGCAGCATGATGGGAATAAGATCATTCTTTTCTAGTGGAAGAAAAAAATACAACACAGAAAGACACTCACTGGCAGATGCCCTCCCTTGGCTGCTGCTCCTCTCCCTTTGTATAGAATCCCACAGATCCTGATTGCATTGGACGACTCTTTCTGGATAACGTCTTCTGAACTCTAATAAGACCCTGTAGAACTTACACTAAAATCTTCTTGTTCTGTATACTAAGAAGTGTCTGATGCTCTCATGAACTGGTGAGTCACTTGAAAGCCAATCCTGGTGCCATTCATGACTGTTTCCCCAGAGCTATGAGTATAATGTCTTCAATTATCTGACTAATGGAATAACTGACAGCCACGAGAACACTTCATTTTACACTACCTGTTTCTGAATAATTTGTAAAAGAAAAATAGTCTGTATTTTACAAATCACAATGAACCAGTGTCAGCACAGTGAAACAAATATTTCTATTATCCTTTATGTAAATAAATTTCTTCTTCATCCTGATGTCCTTCTCACTTCTTATACAGTTCTGAATTTTCAAGTTATTCCTTAGACCACTTATGGCAATCTTCATATCACAGTAGCTCTACTGGGTCACAGGCTTGCTGTAGCTACGAGTCCTGGTTAGCAATCTTTAATGCTTTAAGAGATGCATGGGAATATGGTAGGCAAAATATGGTCCCTTCCCTCAAATTATCCACGTGCAACTCCAAAATCAGTGAATATGTCATGTTGAAAAAACAAGGAGATTTGTGTTTGCTAGTCAGCTGGCTTTGAAATAAAAAGATCATCTTGGGTTGGCTGTCTGGGTGGGTCCAATGAAATCTCAAGGGATTCTCTAAGTGGAAGAGAGGGAAGAGGGCGGGCTAGAAAGGTAGCACAGAGAGACTCAGCAGAGTGTTCCTGGCTTTTAGGTGGGTCATGAGCCACGCAAGGCAGATTCTGTCTACAGTATGGAAATGAGAAGAAAAGCAGAGTGACACCGAGAGCTTCCTGAATGAATGGAGCCTGCAAACCCTGGGATTGTAGCCCAGCGAGACCTGTTTGGCTATTTGACTTCTCAAACTTAGAGATAAAAAGTTTGTTTTTCTTCAAGTGACTACATTTGTGGTAATCAGTTTCAGCAACAGAGAGCAAACAAGATGAGGACAGGAAAATTCAGAGCATATACGTGGAGAAAGAGATGTTAAAAGACTCATCAAGAACATCATAGAGACTTTGAAGTTTATGTCAAGTGAGGTAGAGAGCCATTGTGGCGTTTTAAACAGAAGAGTTTTCAAAAGTAAGCCATACCTTTACTGTGCAGGATGGATTTCAGGCATGCTGGGTATCCCCTAAAAACAAGTATGCATCAAGAAAAGAGAAAGGGACACAGACAGAGTTGAGGAATACACATAACAAAAAATACTGCAAGGGCAAACCATGTTACCATAAGCTACTTTGGGTGGTTACATAACAGATGATTTATGTGTCTGTCTGTCTTTCTTTCTTACAAGTTTCTTTATTGAACATATTTTCTGTGCTAATCAAAAGAAATAATAAACGGTATAGTACATAGAGAATAAATCCTCCACGGGTTTTAGTTCCTACCCAGTAAAGAGAGAAAACAATGAATGAACTCAGAATAGAAAACAGAAGCCAGGGGGAGATTCCAGTTTGACCTGTTGACTTCTTCTGTCCCTAGGCAAGTACTAACAAGCTGAACACTAAGATGACTTTATCATTCATCTGCACATTCAGCTAGCTCTTTTCTTCCCAAGATTTCTGAAGTTTTCCTATTTATGTGAGAGAATTTATGAGTCTTCATTTTCAGATTATTTAATAATTGCTGTTTTAGCAAATATAATATATGTATTAAATGAATAATGTTCGTAAAGATTGGACAGCTAAATCCCGAAGCAAACTATAATTGTTAAAACGTTTTTTCAAAGGACCTGTGCATAAGTGTTCACTCTGATGCCTCCTTTTTATTCCTCTTTCCTTCATTCTAAGGATGAGTTATGTGCAAACATTTGAGTTTTCTTAGTTTCAGTATTACTCATCCAGGAAGCCCAGAATACTGGATGACTCATCTTGATCTAGCATTTTGCAGCCTGTAGAAGTGGCATAGCATAGTGGTCAAAGTGGTGTTTATGTGTCTTGCTCTTTCTTTTATTACATAGGAGCTGCTGTCAAATCAGCATCTGTGAGAAATCTGATTTCAAAAGCAGAAGCAGGGACCAGCAGTGGTCAAAGTGGTGTTTATGTGTCTTGCTCTTTCTTTATTACATAGGAGCTGCTGTCAAATCAGCATCTGTGAGAAATCTGATTTCAAAAGCAGAAGCATCTCATTTCGTGGTTTGAAATCAGACAGCAGGTGCACAGAATCCGTTTCTGAGTGCAGATAGGTTAAATGGTTTTCTTGGGATAGTAGCACAATTCATCCATAAGTAAGATCACCCCAGGATCTGAATTAGAATGAGCCATTTAATAAAATGTAGTCTCACCTGCTGGTTTAAGGATTGATACTCCCAAAAAGAGAAGGGTATAGATCTGTCTAAAAATTGGTTTCCTATTTGGGAGCTGAAAAGCACTTCTGAAATATTTCTTTTATTTTGTGACAATTCATAAAGAAACAAATAACCAGGTTTGAATTGTATTCAGTCCAGGATATGAATATGAGCAGATACCATTCAGCTGACACAGAATGGGAGGATTGCTATGACACTTTTCACAGCTTGAATACACATAAAATACTGTGAGGAGGCAGCCTTACCATGCTCTGCATTTTAAGTCAGTATGGATGGTGCAGTACCATTTTGCCAAGGAAAGCCCAGCAGGAAGGAGAGAAAACAAGAGAAAGGAGTCATTTCACAGCTACCATAATGACAGAGCCAGAGATGAGAGATCTCACCAAGAAGGACTCTTGAATTTAAACATTATAATTAATATCTTCCCAAAAGACTTCCAGAATTACTTCTTTAAACCCCCCAAAATTGGAGTAAAGCGAGTCTTCACAAAAATAACTAATAAACTATCACCTTTCCACTGCTTTGCATAGCAGTATCAAACACAACATTTACACTTCAAAAACTGAATGTCCCTTCAAGATTTTGCCTCATTTGTGAAGAAATTGAAAAGGAAGTAAATAGTAGATGCTACTAACAATTTTCAGAAGTTACCCTATCTGAAACTCCTGAGATTAGTCCCTGCCTTTCTATACCAGTGTTTGCTTTGTTGTCCAAAATGACAGTATGGTTTGCTGCTGAGAGAAGCAAAAATGTTTAGGCCAACAAGATCTTTGTTGCCTACTACAGGGTTTGTGGTTTTCACTGGTAATAGCAGAAATTTTTGCTTACGGTGAATAAATTTACCTGGGTATATTCTTCATATTCACTATAAAAATCTATAAGATTTTTCTGACAGTAAAATCTTAAAATGGAGACTTTTATCTGAATCCCTCAAAAGCGATGACACTGAAAAACTTTCCCAAGTCAAAAGTATCACTTTTAAACTTCTGTTAAAAGCAAGGTCTTCAAGATTCCCAAAACTATAGGTTATTTATAATACTGACAAGAGACTTCCCATTAAGGAGGACTGAAGATTCCCACGACCAATCAGTTTGGGGATTACGAGGGAAACAACCAAAATCTGAGAAGAAGCCTTAGAAGCCTTTTCAGTTCAAACAGTGTAATCTCATGGCTACTTGAAGAATAAGTGAAATTTCTTTTTACCTTTGGGCCATAAATAAAGAAATTCCTTGAATTTGCAAGTGGAAAACATGGTGGCTTATTCATCTCGCTGTTCTTAATACTGCACAGCATTTGCCTGCTTTGAATAACATGATACTTGGGGATTTTTCTCTGCTTGTTTATGGGTGGCCCCATGAATCTGTTATTTGTATTCATTTTACTTGAGCCAGAATCGTGGTCCACCGAATAATTATAAGGCTAACGTTCCCAACTTAGCTGCAAAATAGTAGCCATTTCTCTTCCTTATCTCTGGAATGTAGGTGCAAGATGCTACCTGTGGCAAACTGTTACTGTCCACAGAAGCTTTCTCCTTATAGGAGCGAGGGTTGCATTTGTTCCTATGGCAAGTCGAAATCCACTGTGACATGAAGCTCTTTCCCAGTAGCATGCAGGCACAATTCACTGAGGTCTGTTCTGGTCAGAAGCTGTAAAAGCTTGTAAATACATTGGGTGTCTTCATATCTCTCTGGTCTCATAAAGAGCAATGATCCATGTAGGCGTGCTCTGGCATCCTGCGTGTGAGGGAGAAACAAGCGTCATGGCACACAACTCACCTCTGCTAGACATGTGGCAGAAGTGAACAATGCACTCTGGTTGCCAATGCCGAAGACCGAATTCTTTATGTGACCTTGCCTTCCTCAACGGGTATGGTTGCCGCCTCTCAAAGTTTTAATCTTTCAGGCCATCTGTTCTAGGAATGAGTAGCATTAAACATTTGGAAATTCTTGGAAGGAGGTACGTACTTCTTCCTTGGAGTCATGTTGTGCCTTGGGGTCAGGTTAGGGCCTCCCTTCCCACAATTGGTCCGTGGGCCTGGGGAAGAAGGTGGCTCCACACACTCCAAGATGGTGATCCCATGTCACTGCTCGCACCTACCGCGTGTCGATGTGCAGTGCTCTTTTGGGGCTGGATATAGCATTGGTCAGCAACCGTCTTGAGTGTCAGTTAATGAGTTTGTAGCCAGGTTGACCCCACTAAAGTAACAAATATAAAGAACTGAGAAACACTGCTTTTTGCTTTCTACTATTATATTTGCAGAATCTCATTTGCTTTGATCAAGGTGTTTGCTAAGCAGAATCTGAGAACATGTCTCTCTAACCTCATTTTTCCTGTAGAATCACTTTCATTAGGGAATTTAAGTCATTTATTCCTTTGTCTATATTATATTTTTGAAACACAGTCATAGAGAAATGAGGGGATTTAAAAAAAAAAACCTGAAACTAAACCAGTGATCTCTTAGTGATATTGTGCTTTTTGACTGTGGCACATTGTTTTAACTCAGACAGACATTTGCAACTGACTGTCTTTTAATAGCATTTATAACAATTTATTGAGTGAACCCGTGTGAATAGCCTGTATCAATAATCTTCAAAATAGAATGTACATGCAATGAAGTGTTTATTTTACCAGAATTTTACTGTGATATGTAATGTGAATGCATCCTCACGCAATGAATTATTCCTGTTTAAAAATTGCCAATGTTTGTGAAAGGCATTCCAATATGTTTGTTTCCATTTTTAAGCTCTCTACCTTTATTGGTAAATCTTTTTTTATTTTAGTACTCGGGTCCTTGTGCTTACAGGGCAAGAAGCAGGACCACTGAGCTAAATCCCCAGCTATTGGTAAATCTTTAACGCATCTCTCTAATTAAAATCAAAGATGACCATCTTTGTCCCATCACCGAAGTTACCCTTCCACATGCTGGAAATATATATTTAAAATCAGATCGTTCTTCAAGTATGAGTTGCTACTGCGACGTTTCAAATAAAATTTCCAAAATTCTATCACAAAGATTGAGTTCAGCATTAAATCAGTCAATTGCCTTTCAATTTATAATCAGTTTTAAAGCCTGATTTTATAATAAACAATGTGTCTTTGGAAAATCAGGAGAAGTCTGTTTTTACATTCTGAAGAAGTATGCCAGAGAACAGCATGCTACAAACAGCATTCCAAACTGTCGCTGTCCCGTCTTTCTGTCTCACTGTGTGTGCTGAGGGCTCAGTGTTGGCTGAGGCCCAGTCCGTGCCGATGCTCTCGCTGCCCTTCCACTCAGGAGCAGCAGTGCATATGGGTGTGGGATGTTCTTTCTGGTAGCAGCACCAGCCTGACCCACCACAATACGTCAGGAACCTCCTGTTTGGATGCGTCTGTCTGCAGGGAGGTTTCCAGCTGGTGTATTTGCTATACATTTGGATGCTTTCATGTAAACAATGAAAACACTGAGAAAATTGCCCATGGAGTCTGACTAACAACCAAAGGCTGACTTTGGCTACTCTACAAGGACACAGTGCTGAAGGCAAAGAGAGATAAAACGATGGAAGGTGAATGCCTCAAGGGACACCAAGAAAATTAAAGGAGCACAAGCTGCAAGGAAGAAAATAATAAAGGGTAACAGTCAGAAGTGCAAGGGACATTTTCTTCCTGGGAGTATGAAACTGGTCAGAAGCAAATGACAATCGTCAACTAGGCCTAATTTTTAGAAATATAACCCTCCGTGGAATCAGTTCCTGACTTTTGAATTAGAAACTTGAATTCAGTGTGTGGAATACACTGGAGGCATAAAACTAAAAATTACTTGAAGATAAACATAACAACTCCCTCCCAGTCAAGGAATATGTCTACCTAAAGAAACAAACAAACAGAAAACTCACCAGAGTATGGAGATTCTCAAAGTTTGTGACTCAAATTCTCAAAATAAGTTCAGGAAGTTTAAGACATAATTTCTCACATGCAAACAAACATGGTCTTCTTGGCTCCCACGTGGCACTTGCTGTTGTGTCTATTTCTAATCTTAACAGCATAGAAAGCATAAAAATCTTTTTTTCTTCATTGAGTTTATCGGTACATTTTAGGTATACAGTACAGTTACATTCATCATTGGGATCTTGTACCTTTACATGACAGGTCTTGGTTCTCCTTTTTTCCCCTTGTCCCTTCCCTCCCTTCACCCCTCCTCCCTCCCCCTTTACAAACACTTCATTTCCATTTTTTCATTGCTACTTATGGAACCTTGTACTATTCCCAAACTCCTGGCTGCTTCTGCCCTTCCCTCTCTGTCTTGCATTCTCCAGTGTTTTTGAACAGGACTAGTGGAGAAGTGAGGTGTAGCATGGGATGAAATTAAGTTTTAAATTCTCACTTTTCAGATGTCCTTCGCAGTGATGGCTGCAAGACCAGGGTGTCCTCTTAATTCAGTTTCTGTGGTGCTTTCGCTCTAAGTACACGTCTTAAGAGTAATTGGATGGAAAAATCTAAAAAGTCAGAACTTTAGTATTCATATATTCAAACATCTCAGGATTCTCCTCTCTTCTCCATCTTCATTACTTTTTTCCTAATTCAAAAAGATGCTTTGCTTTAATGCTATGGTGGAGGGCTAGCAGTTGTTGGTGTGCCAAGGCTCTCATAGCACAATAACCTTGAACACACCCCATGTATTTCCAGTGACTTGGTTTCCTTATCAGTCATGGAGAGCATACAGTGCAGCTGAATAAAAGATAACCGTAGGAAAAAGAGTGGATATTAACTCAACAAATCTTTATTGTGCATCTGTCAAATGCCAACTGCAGAGACAGCATTTAGAACAACTCAGATATTCCTAGAAATTTTCCATTAAAAAATATTGCATGTAAGAAAAAGGGACATCAAAAAACCGTACTTCGGTGAGGGAAAGCTAACTTTAAAAGAGAAACACTGACATGCAGAACTCAATAACCCTTTAAAGCATTGTAAAAAGACAGATGTCAGAGGAAGCAATTAAAATCTTGAAATCCATTGTTTCCTTTTCTTTCAGCAAATACATTCCACACACTCAAAGCCTAGCTTTGATTCATGTGTATTTGAATTTTACTCTATAAGGTGTGATAAATATCATAAAAGATTAATAACCTTGTTTTTCTAATGGACAAAAGTATTATACTTTAAATCATAATCACAGAGTTTTAACACTAAAAGAGACGATAGAGATCACATGCTCCCTCCACCCCCACACATACCAAAAATAAACATGTTTTTTAGATGTCCATATGTGTATATATCACTTTATATGGGAAGGTGTGACCAACAAGAAAAGTAATCTAAGTGGCTAATGTGTTGGTTGTACAGGAAAAAAGTGTATATCATTGGTGCCTTTTTGTCCATTGAATCATTTTGCTAAAATTGTCTTAGAGTTTTGGCACACATTTTATAATTCTAATAATAACAAAAATATGTTAAGTTATAATATGCTTATGTATTTATAACTACAGTTATTGAAACACAGTCTGGAATCTCAGAAATTATCCAGACATTTAATGTTTAGTGAACTTACAAAAGTATCCTCCCCAGAAAGATCTTTTAAAAAATGTCTTTTAGAATATATTTAAAGCACTGCAAAAATGAGAATTTAGGGCAATGAGGAAAGTATAAATAACAAGGTTAGTTGTAAGTTGATAAGAAAACTTTTCTATTATATGAACATTTATCCAATTTCTAATTCCAATTCTTTCTTCTTTTTCAACAGTGATGGTTACCATAGAGATGTTGAAATCTAATTAGAAATTTTGGTTTCCTTCATGCATTTTAGTGTAAAACTTTAGCACCCAAGTGATACTTTCACCACATCCTCTCAGTCTTCAAAGTCTAGATGCCAAAAAGTTCGTATAGCCACCATGCTAACATGTGAAGCTCTATTATTTCCCAAGTTTCCCCAATTATGAATTCTCTGCTCTTCCGAGTATTATGCTAGAGTGCACACTTCAGATGGATAGGAAGTGATGCCATACAGTCCTGGCAAGGTAAGTCCAGCTCACAGGTGTTGTGTGAAATCGAGACGGTAGATTCCGTGAAGAGCTTCCCATCGTGGTTGCAGAGGATGCCTCACTGTATGGCAGCGCTAATTATAAATATGATTTCTGACATTGAAACTTTCTGGGTCAGTAAGTAAGGAGAGTTCTAGTCTCTAATTGGTGTCATCGTCTAAAGGAAATTGAAAAACAACAAAAACCCTATTCTGATCCATCGATGTATATAATTTCTAGTAAAACAGAAAAGAAAGTTCAAGGCATAAAGCTTTTGTATAATTTAACATAAAGATGTTACATATTTAAGTATTTGGCTGTTCTTTGATAGTGCTGACCTCCAGTTGAGATATCAAGGTCAAAGATTTTTCGAATATAGTGTGATAAATGTGGATTTGACCCATAAATGTGTTCTTTAATTTTCTAAATTATTTATATAAATCGCTTCTACATACATAGGTATTCCATTCAAAAACATGCAACACAGTTGTTTATAAAATCAGGCATTTAAGATCCATGCTTTGGTACATATTGGTGTACAAGTAGTACACGGTGTGAATTACCAGATGCAGTGTGGAATAACCTGCAGAGTGCCCTGTCCGTTTGATACCTCTTCTGTGAAATAGTCTATAACATTTTACTTTGAAAAATACATGTGCCTGGACTATGCTGAATGGCTGTGTGTGCTAAATTTTAGAACTTTGTTCTTCCTCAGTCTGCTGAGTAAGTAAGGGATACTTAGTATCCCTTGAGAAGGAGCGATAGGATGGGCAGCTTAAACAACCAGCAGAAAGGGGAAAAGATAAGAACCAATATACATCATATAAAGGTTCAAGATCCCAATGATAAATGTAACTGTACTGTATATCTAAAACATATCAATAGATATGTATTTTTAAAAAGGAAAGGTGCCTCGTCCAAGAGACATTCACTTTCTGTATCTTTCTCACCACTTTGCTCCAAAGGCAATTTGAAGCCCCTCCCTATTCTGGCAGTAATTGTGGGGCAATCAGTCAGTGATGTGACTCTGGACAAGCCAGTGAATTTTAGGTCTTGTTCAGATGTGCAATGACTGTATATTTTAGGAGCTTACTTAGAGGAGAGTGTACATACCTATGCAAATCAATAAGCAGAGAGCAGGATCTAGTGGAAAGTCAAGTTATTTTGATTTAGTGTAAAGCAATTATCATCTATAAGAATGCAGATATGAGCAAGTGTAGCTGAAGTATTATTTAAGAGTAGAAATTGCCAAAACATTTTAAATAAACTTTTATTCATCCAAATGGAATTATCTTTTTTAAAAATGCCTGCTGTAAAGTTCTTTGAGTTATTTACATATTTTCAATATTGACCCTACTATATTTATGGTTTGCAAATATACTTTCTTCCATTCTGCAGGCTATCTTTTCATTCCCTTTTCATATTTCTTTTGCTGTGTAGAAGCTGTTTTTTTTAGTTTGACACTATCCGAAATGTACCTTTTTGGTTTTAGTGCCAGATACGCTTGGGGTCGTACTTAAAATATCATTGCTCAGACTAATATTATGGAGAGTTTTCCCTATTTTCTTCCTGTAGTTCTATAGCTTCAGGTTTTATATTTAAACCTTTTAAAATTGACTTTTGTACATGGTATGAGATAAGGATTCAATTTCATTCTTTTGTATTTGGATATCCAGTTCTCCCAGGGCCATTTTTACAGGAGACTGTTCTTTCTATATTGTGTGGCACATTTTTTAAAAATCAGTTTTCTATAAACGTGTGGATTTATTTCTGGTTTTCTATCCCATCCTTTTCGATGTGTCTGTTTTTCATTCCAGTATCATGCTACATTAATTATAATACTTTTATAATGTGTTTTTAAGTCAAAGAGTGTGTGGCCTTCAGCTTTGTTCTTTTTTACTCAAGATTGCTTTTGCTATTCAGGATCTTTTGTGCTTCCATATGAAGTTAAGGATTGTTTTTTAATTTCTATAAAAAAATCAATGAGATTTTGATAGAGATTACTAGAATTTGTTGATATTTCTTTAAAGAAAGAAATAGTTTAGCATTACTAATCATTAGGGAATTGTAAATTGAAACCATGTTTAGCTGTAATTAAATAGTGTGGCTACAGTTAAATATGTGATTATGTGTAACTGAACTTATGTGTTACAAGGATAAAGCTTCAACTATGTTATACTGATATGAATGCTTTACCATCTAAATTAAAATATTGAAAAAAGTGAAAAATGTTCTTTATATACTAGTAGGTCTATCAGTATGCAACTAAAGCATGACTGGATTTCATAACTTCACGCATTTACTCTCTTTCTTCTTTGTGAATTAAGAATTAGACACGTGCACTATACAAAGACATGAGTGACAGTGTATTCTCTTTTTTAAAAATTACACTATTCCAAAATTTGAGTGAACTCATCAAGTTACCACTCTGTCACACAAAAGGATAAACCTTAGTCATTTGTAGGAAAATAGATGCACTCAGAGTTCATAATGTAAAGTGAAATAAATCAGATATGAATAAATCTTATATGAAATAAATCTTATGAAAAACTCAACATATAAATAAAGAACAAAATATAAAAAAGGCAGTAGGAAGTGTATCTTTAACAAATGGAAAGTGGACTAAGAGAAGGAGAGAAGGGAAAGGGAGGGAGAAGGGAACAACAACAGAAAAGAATTAAGATGTGTTATGTACATGAACCAACTCCCAATATGATCATTATGTACTGCAAATGTACCAATAAAAATAAAAATTTAAAATTTAAAAGATACCATAGAAGTGATGATTAGGTTTGGAGATACGTTGCCAAAACTTCTGGAATCCTTCTAATCTGATACTGGCAGGTTGTCATTGACATAGTGCACTTGTTAAACCCAGGCCTATTAAGAATTGCTGGTTGATTTTATTAAAACTCATTCTATTTATTTTAGCTGTTTCTTATCTTCCATCAGGTGTCTGAGACAGAGGAAGCCTGGTCTTCCCAGCAGCAGGCCTTGTGTGAATTGGAACTATTAAAAGTTCCACACATAGACAACATTTGTCTCATTCTACACATGCTGCAATTAAATGCTTGCTAGATCTTGCTTTACTCTCTCTGAATGAAAGGAATTAAAGGGAAAAAATGTAGAAGGATTTAAGTGTAAGACTACTTAATCTGAGAACATAGACATGTTGAATTGTGACCAAGGGCTTTGTGTTTCTGTTCTTGTGGAAATAATGATCAGATTGAATGTTATTTCAAGAAGATTTCATACAAAGAATTTTTTTTTGTTAGACCACTCTGCATCAGAGCCTATGGTAAGAGCTGGAACTATAATAATGCCTGACATAGCATATCAAACTCAGGAGAAAGGCACATTTAAAACTAGAACAAAACAAAGCAAAACTAAAGCACAGTGTCAAAAAGCTTAGAAATTAAGTTTATCCAAAGCAGTGGTTGCCTACAACATGTTGATTATTTAGGCCCACGGAGGACAGAGGGAAGCTTCAGAAGTGGTGATGTTTAATATGAATTTTTCACAAAGAAAAATAATCCATCTAGATCAATGGAGAAAGCCCCTTGCAGTAGAAGAAACCACATTTGTAACACACACACACACGTATGCACGCACATACACGCATTTCCATGACTGGATGTGCACGTCTCCCTCCACACACATTGAAGCTTTAATCCTCTTTATGATGGTAATTGGAGGTGGGGCCTTTGGAACATAAGCTGAGGCCATGAAGTTGGAGTCCTCATGATGAAATTAGTGCCCCTATAAAAAAGGGGAAATCTGAGCCAATTTCTTGCTGCATGTCAAAGTACTATAAGAAGAAGTTGTCTCAACCAAGAAGAACACTATTATGAATTTTTTTCTTTTTTTTTTTATACTAGGACTTGAACTTGGGACCTTCAGCTTGTGAGGCAGGTGGTGGGCACTAGTGAGCTAAATTCCCAGCCCTACCATTACCTTGAATGTTGACTTCCTGGAGTTCTAAACTGTAAAAAGATAGGAAGAAAAGGGCTAAAAATGTAGGGAAAGTGGGAAGGGTAGGGGAAAGGTAATAAGGGAAAAGAAAAAAATATGAAAAAATGGAAATAAAGTGTTTGTAGATGGGGAGGGGAGAATGGGTGAAGGGAGGGCAGGGACAAGGGGAGAAAATGAGAACCAAGACTTGTCGTGTAGAGGTAAAAGATCCCAACAATGAATGTAACTGTACTGTATACCTAAAATGTACCAAAGATAAATGTATAAGCCATCTAGTCTATATCAGCCTTAACTAAGACACTGGAAAAAGAAGAACCAGGAAAGCAAGAGAAACTTAAGTTTTATGTCAAGGAGGAAAGGCATCAAGTTATGTAGCTAGCATAAAGACAAGGAAGAGACAGGTTACAAAGGGCTTCTTGGGTCAAACGGATAACTTTGAACTGGGGACATCAAGCATCACTGAATGCTTTTAAAAAATGTGATTTGAGGAGATTTGCATCCTAAGAAAAATATAGCCGGGTATATCAAAGGAAGACTAGCTATCTGGAAGAAAAGTGGGACAATATTTGGAGGCTGCTGCAAACACACAGTCTCCCTGCATATCCCTGTATCTCTTGGGATCCTCCTGGTTATCGTGACAATTGCCAGAGGGAGAATACGAAGCCTGAGATGGCCACATTCTTCTGTGGAGCTAGAGAAGAGCAAACCAGGAGTCAGGGGCGACATAAGCCATCACCTGGCCTAGTTCTGCAGATAAACAAGGCAAATCGTGAAGCCCTCATATCATCCAAAGTCCTGGTTTTTGTTTGTTTGTTTGTTTTTATGTAGCTGTGTCTTAATTGTGGCTAATGTAATAAGATACCCCAGACTGCATGGCTGAAGCATTTGTCTTGCACAGTTTAGAAATCTGGGGAGCTCAGGATCAGTGTGAGGTGATCACTCTGTGGTGCAGCCATAGCCTGGTCTGCAGCTCCTTGTCTTCTTGCAGCACACTTACATGGCAGGGGAAGCCGCCTCAGGGTTCCTCCTTTTCTTAGGAAGGCACTAACCCCATCGTGGGAACTCCAGATCGTGACCTCCCTGTATCTAATACGTCTCAGGTGGTTCTATTTTTGTTTTTGTTGTTGCTGAAAATTGTCCTAGATGATTTTGAAAATACTCCAAGATAATTACAACTTTCTAATATGACTTTAAACCTCTGAAAATGCATTTCGGAAGTAAATTTTTAGATAATGTTAAATCATTGTCATCTAACTGTAGATACTGTCATATTGATCATCTGTGAGGGCAACACTAGTAATACTCCAATGTCTTTATTCATTCACACACATTTACACTCCCTTCCATAAAAAGCGATGAAAATACATAAATGACACAAAGGAAGATGTCAGAGCCATTTGCTAGAAATAACTGAGTGATACCACTTCTATAGAGTTTCAGATCATACCTTTCTAAAGAAGAGAAATGTGCTTAGCCCATGGAGATAGCTGAAGCAATTGTATGTAGAGTTGTCATTCAATTAAATTGTATCTTCTGAACCTTGTTACTAGAAGATTCATGACTATTGTATTAACAAAGATACTGATATCCCAAATGATTTTCAAAATTAGTGTTTCAAACTTGCTGTCACTACGATGTGATAAATCAAAAAGCCAACAGTGCTCCCTATGAATACACTGCCCATGGCTATAAAGCAGTGATCCTGAATTCATAAACTGCAACTGCAAATCAGGTCCATGTCCTTACTCTATCGGTGATTGACAAAGACTACATCATTAAATACCCTGCTGGGGATCATTGAGTTCTCTCTCTTGAAATTAGAAACAATAGGACACATGTCGTTGTAGGTTATCACATATCCCATTACTGGAAACATGTACTCCTCAGAATGGCTCCTTCTCAATACTAAACACCAACCAATTTTATATCCTTTTCTCCATTTGGAATCCTCTGGTTATTCAAAAAGGATTTGTAATTGTAATTTGTCTTTCATTAAGGATACTAAAACAACAGTCATTTCTGTGAGCTAAGTGAAATTGTTAAATAGTTAAAAATCAACCAGGTGAGCTAACCATGTGAATTGGTTCTTACAGAATTTATTTTGTTATATGGAACACTAATGAGTCTGACAGGAAACTTTTCCATCATGGATGACATCTGGTTTAGAAAACAAAGTACAGTGACAGTTGATATAGTCAAGAAGGTGCTAACAGTCTGGCAGATAAAGCAGGCTACTGTGAAAGCCAGTCTTCTAGTGATTTTGTGCACAGCTCCTTCCAAAGCGTAATCTCCATAGAAAAAGGGCTGCAAAATACATTTTTCAGAACTGAATCTTTAAATATTCTCTTATAAACTTAATGATTATCTACACAGCTTCATGAAGTGCACTGTTTTTATCACATGAGATTTTCTTTCAACTTAATTTTATGTATATGCATATGACAATAATAAGTGGTATTTACACAAAAATTTTCACAAAAAACTTTAGTATGAGAATTTGTGAACAAAATCCTTGCCCATTTGATTAAGATATTAAAAGGCAATTCTCAAATACAGTTTTTTAAAAATTTTCTTTAAATTGACAGACAGTTCCCAAAAAAGTCCATCATAGATCACTGAATTCTACTAATACATTATGAGGGGTAATATATATATAAAAGACATGATAAAAGTTACTATGTTTTAAACCTCATTTATCTTCCAATCAAATTGTTACAAATATTCGTACATAGAAATGCATGCTTATCCTTTCAAAGTCAAACTAGGAGAGAAGACAAAAGTCTTGTAACTTCAGTACTAAGTAACATGCATGAAGCAATTACTGTTGTGTGCATGCATAACCTTCAATATCCAAAACAGGCAAGAGATCAAAATTCTTTTGCTTTCTTAATCTAGTTGGAAAAAAATCGAGTTTCATCTTAAATTTTGAAAAATAATATGGTTAGATTTGGGGAAATGAGGGTTCAACCCTAGCACACACACACAAAGATAATGGTGAAACCAATTTATAAAGAGCTATTTTCTTTTTCTCTACTAAGCCCCTACTAAAAGCTTTTGTGTTTGGGGCATTTAAGCCAAGAATACCTTTTTGTAGGGCCTTCTTTCAGAGCATTCAGGCCATGTACTTCTCCATTATTTTAGAATGGTAATGCTTTCCGTTTAAATGATTCTTCCTTTGCCCCACAAAGGCCGCATTGTCTGCCCAGGATCCTCAGTTTGGTTGCTTTTAGCCCCTAATAAATTAGTAATGGAGCAGAATCAGGAGGCTTTGCGGCCTCAATGCCCTGTTATTAAATTGTGGTTTGGTGCTAAAACGTACGTATACACCACAGCTTCTGTAATGACAGGTAACTCTTTGACTAATTGGGCAAGACTCAATAGAATCACAGAGCTACAAAGACCTTCAGGATTCTGTGGTCTAAATTATCTCATGTTTTCAAGGAAGACTGAGGCCTCCGAAGTTAAAAGAGTTGCACAAGATCATAGATACAGCAATCAACATAGCTTGAGACACTACATACACCACTTCTTAAGTTGTCTTTGTTTGAATGGAAGTTCAGATCTTGTTATAATATTAAGGAAAGTGAATCTTAAACTTTGCCACAGACTTTTTCAAGATAGGAGAGTCTTATAAAAGTGTTTCAAATAATTCAAGTAAGATTTTTTTTTAATTGATGAGTAACCAATTTCTAAGTTACTCATAGAAGAATTGTACCCCTGTAGGACTCTGGTCTCAAATTTTGTCCATATAAATTTGTCCCCCCAAAGCCTGCACCTATGTTATATCAATCAGCATGCTTACCTGTGAGGCAAGTAAGGAAGATGTTAATCTGTCTGATTTATTTTTAATTTGAGCCCCAGTAATAAGCTCCTTCTCATTCAAAAGTCACTTTTTACATCATTTATTACTTATTTGCACTTATGCTTCACATTATCTTCCATTAATCACCAAGAGTTTTTGAAAAGAGAAATATTGTTAAGCAACATCATTCGAGACCCCCCAAATTCTAGCACATGTCTTCACAAGCAGTAGAGTCTCCTTGTGTCTTAACCAGTCAATGAAGAAATGAACTTCTCTTTGACAGGTGAGATAACATTTCCTTAAAAATATTTCTTAAGATAATACAAAGAACTAGTAGCAGAGATAAGACTAAGCAATGCTTTCATTTCCTTTTTTTATCATTGTACAACTTAGGTAAAGACTTAGTAGGCCTGTATTGCTAACAACCCACTTTTCTTTCTTTTTTTTTTTAGCCAGGGATTGAACGCTGGACCTTACACTTGCAAGGCAGGCAACAGAACCACTGAGCTAAATCCCCAGCCCAACCACCCACTTTTGAAAGGCACAAATCTGCCCACAGAGCTGACTGAGGAGTCAGTGTTTTATAAATCCTGTGATTCTTTCTGCACTGAGGAGAGCTGATTGGCTGATAGGATGGGAGGGGCCCTGGCCCATATTAGGCAGGCCAGACCACAGCCTTAACAAAGAAGGGCTAAAGAGCTTAGAATGGGGTATCACCAGCTAGAGCTGTGACCAAAGTCAGAGTACACAAAGGACCTGATTAGTTCAGCTTGTGTACAATAAAAATAGAGATACCTTGGCAAGCACAGGACATGACCTATAAGAGAGAAACAGAAGGTAGCTGAAGGCTGCAGTTGTGTTAGTTTTTTTTTTTTTTCATTAAGTTTATTGGTACATTTTGGGTATACAGTACAGTTACATTCCTCATTGGGATCTTGTACTTTTACATGATATACCTTGGTTCTTATTTTTTGACACCTTTACTCAGCTGTTTCCATCATCATGCACGTGCACATTTTGAAGGACAGCCCTTAATCATGAAGTACATTGAAGAATACCTTTCTCTTGAAACAACGATAAAAGCCTTACAATGAACCCAAAGAAAGGCGAAGAATTGGTGACCTTTATTCAGAAAGGACAGTACATTTCTACCTTGCCTCAATGCCCACCTATTAATATTGCCTTGGTGTTATGGACTATTACAGGATCTTAGTAAAATAATTAATTATTTGCCACATATGGAATGCAAATATGTTGGAAATTTTTCTCTGAGTAGTTGATTTTAAGATTTATTTTGGACTCAAATCACATTACAATATTTCTCGGGGGCAAAAATAAAATTTCCCTAACAAATAAAATAAAGAAGATAAATGGATTGCATTGAAATAGGAAGTTTCTAAATCCACGAACTGCAATTCAGTGCTGGTTGTTTTCAGCTTTGCACTATTTCTTCTGATCCAGCTATCATCTTGACCTGGAATGCTCCCACTCTGCCAGAATATGAGGTTGCATCTTGAGAGTGTATTTCTGATTTTTGTAAGACTCAGAGGTGAACTGAGGGAAAATAGTGAAATCAGAGAGAGCCCCCGAACAAATACAGTCTTCAAAAATGTAGCTAACTATGGTCACAGCACTCAAATATTCACTAGTTTACTGTCATCTCAAGTTCAGTGTCAGACAAAAGCAATGGAGCTGATTCTTGGCAAGTCTTTCGGCCTGGCAGTGGGTGATTTTAAAATATGTCCAGAAATTCTTTGATACTCTCTTCATTAAGTGGAGTTCTGTTCCCCTCCCTTTGAGTGTGCCGTTGACTCCATAGTTGTAGTGTGCTGCCGCTCACTTTTAATGAGTAGAAGGAGGTGTAAGCGAGGGCACGGTGAAAAGTCTAGGTCATACAAGACAGTGGGATTTCCTCCTTTTTCCTAACCCTCTGGGGGGAAGCCATCTGCTGTCTTGTGAGGAGAACTAGGCGGGCCTATGGTGAGGGCCACATGATGAGAACAGGGTGCCTACCAGCAGGAGGAGAGGCTTCTAGGCCTCTGCCTAGCAGCTGTGTGTGTGTGAGCCATCACGGAAGCAGATGAGACCCAGTTAAACTCACAGATACCTGGGCACACCTTACCTAAAGTCTCATGAAACACACACAGAATCGCCCACCTCCAAATTCCTGACCTACAGAAGCTGAGATAATGTTTACCGTTTGAACATACTCTGTTTAAATATAATATGTTGACCTTAATAAATAATGAATACACTGCCCTTTCGACTTCCAGAGACACCATCAACACAAAAGTTACTTGATGCTATAATATTCTAGTTATTTTTCAGTAATACCTTTTCCTGTCAGAAATAATACATAAAATATATTCAAATATTCAGTCTATCATCTAAATGTGGCATGTTTTCTAGGGATTAAATGAATTAAATTTCATAGTCAACATAATATGTACATGCTTTTCTTAAAAGAAAAGGGAAAAATGCCTTTCTTCAAAACTGATTAGTAGTGCTAGGACCTGCTAGAGAACCTGCATCTTATCATATATTTCTTTTATTCATTTCTTAAGTCATACTTGCTTCATTTCTAAATCTTAAGAGAAATGTGTTTCTACATTGTTATTCTGAGAGTACTTTGGGCACTCCTTCCTGTTGAATTCTAAATCAATAATCCTGCATATGCTTACAGTGTCTTCATACATACATACATATATATATGTATATATATTTATTATATGTATATAATATATATACACATTATAATATGAATACTGAAATATGTATGTTGTTTTTCATTCCATGATTTATTTATTTACTTATTGCTCTTGTAGCTAATTCTTCCCCAGAAGCAGCTGCCTATGAATAGTGGATTAATCTCACAGCATCTCTATAGGCAACTTATGAAGTATTTTTAATCTAGTGAGAGAAATATTGGATATGTGTGTGGTATTTTAATGCGTAAAGTACAAGTCCTTACGGCTAGAAGTTAGACAGTTCTACAGGTTGGGTAGGCCAGTGGCCTAGGTAATAAACTAACACAATGAACTAACACATATATAAATGGAAATAGTGGGCTGGAGAAAACCTGAATTCCTTCATTGGTGTTAATTTTGTAAACTGAAGACTTTCAATTTACATTCCCTTTTGAGTAACTTGCTACTATTTAGTGTTTGATGTGTTGTAGCCTAGTTAGAACTGTTCTAACATAACTTGGTGAAAAAGAAATGTTTTTAAATACTGCTCCAACCTAAAAGTTCACACCATGTACACTCTCATCTCTTTACTAGTTTCTGTGTAATAAATCACTCAAAACTTAGTGACTGACAGCACAAGTATTTATAACCACTCATGGTCTGGGGGTCAGAACTCGGGCTGAGCTGCTCAGTAGTGTTTTGTTTGTTGTGTTAGCACAGAGGGTTGAAAGGCTGAGTTTATTTTCCTCTTCCTATAGGCCTACGACCTCCCTGAGTGGTTTATTTAGCGGAATACTTGGGCTTCTTACACAATGTCTCAGGACCCCACGAGTGGGTGTTGGGACAGGAGGGGGAAGCTGCCATTCTTTCCTAAGGTTTGGCCCACAAACAGGCATAGGTCACATCTGTCCTTTGTTGTTGTTATCTTTGTTAAAGCAGGCATAGAAACTTCTAAGATCTGACAGGAAAAACATCAAGGAATTTGTGGTGTATTTACTCTGCCACACCTTAGAATATCTTGAAGATATGCACTAATATACAAATACATCTCCTAGACTGCAGATATCTCCAGAGGAAAGCCCAATTGTTCAGCTCATATAGCAAAGAAATTTAAATAGCAAAAAACCCCAAGTTATACTAACCACATAAAATTGCTTATGTACTAATGTCTTTTAACATTGGTAGTGATAATTAACATCAAGGAATTGACTAGAAAATAATTATTTTAAATTATTAGGTTATATTAAAATGAAAAGTATCCATTTAGTTAAGCCAATGTATATGAACAATTAAAATAATCAGCATGAAAATATATACAGGTATAGATTGATGCAGTGAAATATTGTCATTTTATTGAGTATTATTGTATAAATAATGGTAGATATATTTCCCTACATTAGTATCTAGAATCTCTGCAGATATACTTGAAAGGTCAAACACAGAAGTCTCTTTACCTGTGGCAACATAAAATGACATCATCTATAGCCTTTATAGCACAAACATTTTTCAAAGACAGCAATTTATGGATGCTCTTCTAAGAATTAGTCAATATATTAGCTTTTCTTCAAAATATATAGCTGCAGAAACACACCACAGATATTTTTTTTTGGCCTTGCTAATTTTTTGTGAGTTCTAGGAGCTATGGATTTTTGAGATGTTTGGCTAAAACTCAAAATGAAAAATCATCTTGAAAAAAATAGAAAAACATTTCATTCTTTTAAAATGCTAAATATATATGATTCAAAATGTCATAGATTGGCTGTAATAGCAGAATTCTTAGAATCAATCAGTCAAAAATAACTGTGTTATTTAGGTGCAATTCGAAAGCATATAAACTAAAAACTATTTTTAAACCATCTATAAGAGCCTGATGACTTCTCTATGCACTAACTATTTGGCTTGTAAAAATAACAATTGAGTGAGCAGACAATAGGCCACTATGCAAAAAATAGCCTTTTGTGTAAGTCTCACATGTATTCAACAGCATTTAGTTAGTTTGAGTCTGGGCAAGAGGCTGTTTCAACAACCACTCAAACTAGTCGATTTTACAACAATTACCACTCTATAATCTCCTCATATAAAAACAAACTGAAATTCTCACAAACACCCTGTTTTTGAGAAGTTTTACATTGGTTCACTCTGCCAGAATGAACATGGTGTTTGGCTAAAAGTACATAGAAATTTGGCTTAATTACTTTATTCATTTTTATTCACTCATTTTTCTAAACACATCTATAAAGAACCCACTGTGTGTCTGATAACTACTCTCTATCCCAAGGGGAATGTGGAGAAACAAATACTGCTCTTGACTTCAATAACAGAGTCTAAGAGAAAAAGACAGATATAAACAGAATGGTTTTATTACACTTTGGAAAACACCATTAGTGGAGCAAAGATGGGAGGGATACTGTAGGACACATAGGTGGTCATCCAACCCAATCTTGGAGAAGCCAGGAGACCTCACAGAAGCATCAGAAGTATGATGAGGATAAGTCTGGTTAAGGACAAAAGTGGTTGACACAATTGAAAGTAGAGGATATGAATGTGATGAAACATCAGAGGATTAGAATAAAATAGTGGTCTATGGAACAATTCACAGAGTACAGGGAGGATAGCAGAGAAACGGAGATGTAGGCAGCACAATAAATAACACTGAACCAAGACTACTGGGGAAAAGAAAATTTAAAACAGAATGCAACAGAAAAGAAAACATTCTAAATACAGAAAAAAATACTTGAATTTCCCAAGTACATAGTAACCATTATAACAGGGGACTGGTTACAAGCCAAAACAGAAAACCCCTCATGTTGAAATTGAAAAATATTGTCTAATGCTTAATGTCTCTGAAGATTTCAGAGTTGGCTTTAGTGTGATCTCTGGCTCCAAAAAACTGGATTGAAGACATAAGATGAGGACCTTGTCGCATAAATTTGAGTGGTGGTTGGAAATCTGAGAAAAGCAACTTTTCTAGCATTCTCTGACAGTCTCCTCTGATTCCTTTTAGATTCTAAAGGTCCCCATCACACAGCCAGCACCACATATTTTTTAAACTCATGTTACAACAAAATTGTATTTCTGGTACAGTTTCTGTTTTAGTTCTTTATTACTATATGCAAAACCACCTCAAAGTTCAGTGGTTTAAAACAATAATAATTTGTGTTGTGGATTAGGCATTTACGGGTACAACTCCACAGCTGTCTCTCCTGGTCTTGCTGTCAGAGCGGTGGTCATTTGGATGCACAAGTGAGTGAAATGTCCAAGATGGCACCCTCACAGCTGCTGCCCATGTGAGACACATGCATAGCTCTGTTTCTCACTTTCTTGCTGCGTGACCTCTCTACAGGTTACCAAGAAATAGTGAGACATCTTTTTGGTGACCATGAGTCCCAGCATGTACAAAACCAGAAGCTATTTAAGTGTTTTAGGATTTAAGCCTTGTTCATTGCTGATCTCTTCCACTCAGAGGAATTGAGACTGTTCTCTGGGTGATAGCGTGAATTAGGATCAGCACTTATCAATGCCCATTTAGGATCCCTAATGGAAAATAATGCAACACAGGTATTTCTAAATGTATTAAAATCAGCCTACTGAGGTCCCTAGAAACAAGCATTTAAATTTGTCTTCAAGACTGTATAATGTGGAAATGAAGGCCAACCTGAGATGATACAATTTTTTGATGAAATTCATTAATCCTAAAACATTGTTATTTTCATAGTTCCCCTTTACCTGGTGGAAGGATATGTTATCACATCTTAAAGAATACAGCATAAGGCAGCCACCTGAGTATCATCTGATAATATTTATCCCTGGACATTTGCTCCCCCACCTTTTCATTGGCAATTCAAGATGTATATATCCTGATCATAAGGGCTTTGTGACTGGTTGTGTGAAGAGCAGAGTAAATGTCAAAAATAGAATAGCATTCTTTCTGTAGCTTTATTTCAAAACATAAGAGCTCTCCTGTTACAGAAACCTTCATACAACCACAAAATCTTATACTCACTAAATGATAAAACTCTGTATGTTTACTGCTCCTTGCTACAGAAGACTTGGTGTATAAATGTTTTTTTCTCATTGAGCTTATTGATACGTGTTAGGTCACAGTACAGTTACATTCATCATTGGGATCTTGTACCTTTACATGACAGGTCTTGGTTCTCATTTTTCCCCTTATCCCTGCCCTCCCTTCACCCTCTCCCCCCTTCCCTGTTTACAAAAACTTTATTTCCATTTTTTCATTTTCTCAGATTTTTTCCCCTTGTTTCGTTCCCCTGCCCTTCCCATTTCCTCTACACCTTTGGCCCTTTTCTTCCTATTTCACATTGTCAATTATACCATTAGGATCTCATTTACCATTATAGTTTTTTACACCAGAGAAACTATTTGGTATTCACACATATGTGACTTATGTATTTCACTTAAGAGTATGACCTCAATATGCATCCATTTTCCTATGAATTTCTCATTCTTTATGGCTGAGTACTATTGCATTTTATAGAAAAATCACATCTTTATGCAGTCTCCAACTTAGATATATTAAAAACTTATAGTTTTAATTGCATGTAAATAAAATGATTCATTAAGATAGAGACAAATAAAAAATTAGTGTCTAGGATGTAACGGAATCTGAAGCATCAATGTCTAGGAAACTTGAGTTCCCAAATTTGGCAGATCTTGCCCTTGACTCCATGATACCTTCATAATGTAGAAATTGGCCAAATTTCTACTTTGATTCTGATAAATCCTCAAAAGCAAGAATTAGTGTTGCACTCTTGATTGTGGCCAACATCAGCCTAGAAGATTTTCTGGAGGAGGGGAAGTCTGAGTTCATTCCAAATTAACAGAGAGGATGTAGCCAGGCATGGAAGACAAGAGGTGGGAGAAGCACATGCAGAGTTCTGGGGGAAAGAGAAGATGGCATCTTCAGGGTCAGTAACCTGTCAAGGTGGCTGGAAATGAGTGGTGTGTTGCAGAGGAATATAGGATTTTAGGAAGAGAAGTAGGTCTTAGAAAATGAAATTTCATCTCAACATCATACATTCACCAAACTTTTTAAAGAGGATATAGTTATAGTGTATTAGAAAAATGAGTCCAGGGCCAGAGATTTAGCTCAGTGGCACAGCACCTGCCTGGCAAGCACAAGGTCCTGAGTTCAATCCTGGGTACAAAAAGAAAGAAAAAGAAATAAGTCCAGATGAAGACTGAAAACTAATAAAATGAAGAAGAACTAATGATAATCTTCTAATACTACGAGTCATTCAAATTCACTATTTACTTGGGTACATTTTTAGTTTGTTTTACAGTAATTAATCCAGTCTAATATGACTTTTTCTGCTGTGGGGGGAAGAAAAGTATAATCCACTCTATTTATGAAAATATTTTCTTGACACTTTTTTACTTTTTTTACATACTATTCAGTCTTTCTAAATTAAATGTGCATCCCTTTGGAGCTCTTTTTCTTTCTGCTTTCCTTTCTTCTCTTTTCCTTTCTCCTCTTCCTCCTCCACCTCCTCTTTCTCCTCTTTGTTCCTCTTTCTCCTCCTCTCACTCTCATTTTTCTCCTTCTCCACTTTCCCCTCTTCTTTTCTTGCTCTCTCCCTCCTTGTCTCTCCCATGTCTCTCTCTTTTCTCTCTCCACTTTCTTTCTCTTTCTCTTCTTTCTTTTTGTGGTACTAGGGACTGAACCCAAGGCCTCTGCATGCAAGCAAGCTAGGCAAGTGTTCTGCACTGACCTGCCACCCCCTTTCATTGCGTTAGATTTTGGAGACACGATCTCCCTAAGTTACCAGTTTTGGCTTCAAACTCTTGAGTCTCTCACCTAGTGTCCCAAGCTGCTAGCACAGTGCCTGATGCTCTTTGGAGTTTTTAACCACTTTCCTCCTCCTCGAAACCTTCCTAAGATGCGATCTGTATGCAAGAGGGAGGGATATGGCCCAAGCCCTCCTGTTGGTGCTAAGGGGAAGATCTGACTTGTTGGGCGAGAGTCCTTTGACTCTCTGGGCTCTCTGCATAGTGGACCTGTCTAGTTAGTTGCTATTTAGCTAGGCTATGTTCAGTGCCCTTGAATGATTGCGGTTTAAAGTTGTCTACTTAGTTGAAGCTGGTTTGACCATAACCATCCCACACCTGGACTTTTTCTGAGTGTTTCACCCTCATCTTCTTAGACTGGGTGAGGCAATATACCCATGCAGTAACCTCACTCTGAGCACAGAAGTCTTCCAAGCCTCTCCTCTAGCAACATGACTACAACTGGGTTCCACCTGGCTTCATGCATTCAGGTCTCTGTGGCAGAATGATCACAGAGCACATAGCTTATCGACAGTCAAATCGCATTCACCGTCCATCTCTTATTCTGAAGCCAGGGAGGATCAATCTATGTTTCCATCACTACCTACAGCAGCATTTATTCAAAGCTTTCTGTAGTATAAAAAGCACTTTTTCACTCAGCATAACCCTGTTTTCATGACATGTTTTTAAACTGTTTAATCAAGGAGCTGTACATGGAAAATTATGTTTCTGCTTTGTATTCTTAAAGACATTTAATACCAATTGCTTTTCAAGAAAGAACATGAAATTTAAGCTTTTAGAAAACTGTAGGTGTAGTTGTAAAGGAATCAGACTGATAGGAATATTGAATTCTGATAAACAAAATTTAAAACATTACCAGATCCTTGTTTCTCTACTAAGACATCAAAAGTTGCATCTGCATAAAATATATTTTGATTTCTTTCTTATATTCATTTTAAGGAAAAGAGTGTGGCTCAATTTTATTTTGTATTTGGATATATATTTTATATATAGTTTATAATTATATATTATATCTATTACTATATGATTATGTCCTATATAGAACTATACATAATGTATAACATATTGAATTGGCTATAGATTCATTGAGTCTGAATATAAGGTGCTTCTTCTGCCCACTCCCACAGCCTTAATTGAGATTATCAAGACAAAAGACAGAAACATCAATTCAACCTTAGTTATGTCCAAAACTTCTGTTCTTCATCCTTTATCATAGATTATATGATATCTAAAATTCACAAGGGTAGAATGTTATATTTGTTTGGAAAATTTCGCGCCAGCACCAAAGTATTTCTGTAAAATAGAATATGAAGGGTGTCTGTATAGTATTAAAACTTTGTTTTAAAGCAAAAAAATCCAGCCTGAAACCCTAGTTGTTCAATTTATATGAGACAAAACATTTATATTCTGACTTTTTAAAAACTGAAATGGCATATTTTCCAGTGCAGTATTTGTCTAAATTACGCTAGTCATAATTTATGTTGGGCCCAACCCAACATACTGAAGAATAGAATGAAAACAATTGCCTGATTAACTTAAACCAAATGAAACATGGTTAAGAGGATCTAGCAATAACCTGTTCTTTTCTTCAATTTTCTCACATTGTTCACAAGTAAGTAATACCATGCTGAAGACACTGTGCCATTTATTTAGATAATTTTGTCAAGAAAAAAAGAACTCTGCTTGTTATTTTAAATGGTTTTCATGACTCTTCTGAATTTCACTAAAAGTATAATTGAAATATTCCACTTTGTACTCTGTAGACAAAAATCTTAATGAGCAACAAATCATCTCTTTTTGTGGACTTAAGGCAACTTTTAATCATAACCTTACCCAAGTTAAATGTTAACATTTTGGTTGGTAACAAGGTTCACTAAAAATAAAGTGTTGCTGTAATTCCGTGGTATTAAGTGGCCACATTTAAGCCAAAGAGTTGCTAAAATTATCTAAAAATGCCTAGTTGCATGACCTTTAACAAGCTGAAGTCTCACCCATAATTACATTGGTAGAAAGTTCCTAACCTAACTGATGTTATAGGAAATGAAAGCTAGAAAAGCCGCTGTATTTTATTAGTTGTAGTACTGTCTATTATTTTAATGATGAAAATGCCTAAGAGATCTTAAAAAGTGATGAATATCATAAAGGAAAATAGAACAGTCTCACTGAGCCCTGAGATTATTGGCTTGTGTCGCTGCAAGATCACCAGCATAGTTTAATTTTAAACTTGCTAACACAAAATAGTAACTGGAGAGCAATTTGTTTCACTTTTTGTTAGCGAAATTATGATGGAAAACTGTTCACCTGGGAAAATCCAAATTCATATCATAAACATAATGCTGCTTATAAGGAGTCCTAATGATATACTTTATGAATTTTAATTTCTGTTTGGAAGTCAGCAAGTGTGCATTCTATAAATGTAAACCATCTGTTGGCACCTCCTAAAGACTAGATTTCAGTCCATCCCAACATGAATTATTTATTTTGATAGATTTCTTTCCTAAGCAAATTCAAGGGTGTGTGTGTGTGTGTGTGTGTGTGTGTGTGTGTGTGTGAATGTGTTTTTAATCTGCAAATAAAGTTTCAAAGTCAGTATATGCATGATTGCAAAACTAGCTGATAAGGATTCCCAAAAAATTGATATGTATTTATTTTACATAATTTTTGTGAAATTAAAAAAAATCACTTAATATTTAGATCAAGAGTAAAAGAATAACTGACAAGAAATGAGACATTGCTGTAACTTTGATGTTTCAATGACAATATCAAAAATGTCTTTTACCACAGAAGAGACTGCCATTCCTGTCCACTGAGGATCTCCTGTGTTCCATAGTTACAAGGCAACAGAAATGACAACATCTTAAACATATTGACTTCACTAGATGAGAATTTAATATATTTTGAAGAAATGAAAAAAAATTTTATTTAGGATTAATTTAACATAATTTGTTATAGTGTCAGTATTGCATTTTATATAATTATTCTTGATGAGTATCTAAAATGATCCCTTATATGTCAATGATTACTCCCCATAATTATACTTTTTTCTTCAGTTTGTATTTAACTTTTGCTTTTCTATGAAAAATATTCATTAGATATGATGGAGCGAACCTGTACTGCAGGCAGAAAATAAACAGACACTCAAGGGAATTTTTAAGTCAGGTCCATCAGAGAAAAGTGCTAGAACAACAGTTATGCCATTAGATAGGTGCTTTGAACTTCTTGAACGAATTGAACAGACAAATGAATCCACATTCTGCCTTACAAATTAGAGTGGAATTTAAATCAGGCTTTCAGAATCACATTTGTCTTAGTTTAAAATAAGGACCTTCAAATAATAGTGTAAAAACTATGTATTTTCCTTGGGTAATATTTTTTTTTAATAACAGCCTACTTGAAGCAATACTCTTACCTTAGGGCTACTGGGTTCTTTTTATTCCTTTTATGTTCACTGTTTCATTTTATATCATGGGAAGATTAAATCAGCTGTGAAAATTCTGTTCCTTTCTGGGTAAAGACCAAGTTCCTGCTGTACCTCGACTTGATTGTGTGTATGTGTATTTCCGTAAGACTTGTTGCCCTTGGAGAGCTACAGATGCATTTGCGTCTCTGGATTGGTCCCTCCCATCCTTTTCACCCTCTAGCAACTTTTGTTCTCTTTTCTTCAGACAAACTTGAAATGATTAAATGTTCTTGGATTACACAAGAAAAGTTTAAGGCAAAGAGGCATTTCACTCTAATTTCAGCTTTGAATTACATCTATAGATTTAAAAAATGTATCTTTATTCTTCTATTCAACAAATTTAAAATGTATTTAATCCAGACTAATTATAGATTCTTAATTGAGAAAAATATATGCACCAACAAAAATCCCTTTTCTTCTCTTAGTCAGAGTTCTTTATCCAATAGTTATTCTTAATATATGAAGTCTTCTTATGCTGGATGTCTATTACAAATAACGTTTAACCATATATATTGAATACATGATATCATAACCTTTCTTTTTTACAAAAATTATCAGTATCAAACAGGATTTGTATTAAGTCTTCTAACAGCAGAAATTCTCTGTTAAGTATGGCAACCTTCCCTCATTACAGTCCTCTCTGTTCACTTGGTTACACTGGTCAGGGACAAAATAAAGAACATAATTCTTTTGTATTGATGCCATTTTAAAACCTGTTTTCAAGTTTAAAATATCATGTCCTTGCTTTGGTTGAAACTTAGCAATCATGAATGTGGTTAGCATTCAGATAACAGAATTTATAGACCTAATATGAATTATTCTCATTATTTAATTAAAAGACATGTATATTGAAAAATCTGGGAGAAACTACTCAGTCCTGAGGCTTGCGCATCTGTTTTCATTAAAAAAAAAAAGTTTATTATGCTACTAATAATTGTCTCTTCAGTTGTAACTTTGGTGTACATTTCAAATCTGTCTACTTTTCTGTCTTTATTATGAGTGATCTAATAAAATCGCTGTCTTCTTTCAGTGTGTAGTAACCTCCAATTTGTCTCTCAGCATCCATTCTGCCTGTATTTAATGCACTATCAACACCAAAGACAGAGAAATATTAAAACAATTAATTCCCACTTAAAATATCTTTTTTATAAAACAGAAAATGGTCTATTTCAAATACCCACAAATTTTGGAAAATATTAAACATCAAAATGAAATTGAGAAAATATTAGAACGGGGTTAAATATAACATACTGTAGATTATTTTCAAAGGCATTATTCCAAATAGTATTGAGAAATAAGAAACCTTGAAATAATTATTTTTAAATTACTATAAATAAATGAAAGAATAAGAAAAAAGCAAAGTGTAAGTAATAGAATATATAAAGTATAAGGAATGATGAAAACACGGGAAGCCAGGCATGGTGCCGCACACTCCCAGCACTCGGGAGGCTGAGGAAGGAGGATCTTCTGGACTTAGAGGCCAGCCTGGGATACACAGTGAGTTTAAAGGTAGCCTGAACTATACAGCAAGACCCTATCTCAAAAAAGTGAAAAGATAAGAAAAAATGTAAATGGGAAATAAAAGTACTAGGAAAGAATAAAGTATAAAGATTAATAAGCTATGAAGTCAACTCAGAAAATTAGAAAAACAAAAATGCAAATGAAAGAGGAAAGGAATATAAAATTAAAATTTGATTTAATAGAAAATGAGGGTTCAGAATATAATAAACTACTTTTTTAGGAGTAAAATTAAATGGACAAAACTGTGTTTAGATTTAGAAGGAATAATAAAGAGGGGAATTAAAGACAACATTATCACAAGGAGAAAGATTATGGCATGCAAAACTACTCCACAAGCTTCAGAAAAGCCATGAAAATAAGGACTGAAATATGTACCATGTGTCTCAGTAGCATGTCAGTTGTCAGTAGAAAGATGCAAGATGTATATGTAACATTAGAGTGTGTGTGTGTGTGTGTGTGTGTGTGTATGTTTTTAGAAGAGCATCATTTTAATCTTATTCACTCTGATCTTTCAATAAAATAAGAGTAACCAAGTAATCTCTGGATAAATTTCCTGCTTCATAATTCTCTGAAAAGTATTCATGACATCCTCATTGCTTTTTCTTTCTCCCCACTTAATTAGGGGCCAAGATAGATGGTTGGAGTAGGGTGAAATGTCCTTAATTGAATTCTGGGTCTTGGGTTTATCATCATAAGATTATACACACGTTGACTTTGCTGATTGCATTATGTATGGTAGCGATAGGAGGGTGATTAATATTGAAATATTTTGATCATTAAAAGACCTCTAATTAAATTATTTTTTCTTAAAATGGAAATGTTTTCATTTCTGTTTGTAAGTTTACATTTGTCTTTCGATAGAACTTTCTCAAGTTGGTTGTTTGCAAATAATTCTTTGCCAGGTAATGGAGAACAATGTTAAGAGAATGCTAATTTAAGTGTTTTGATACCACAGAGTTCATCACATTGTACCTCACATTCGTCTTTTTTTTCATAATCCTCTTTCCTTCCATAACTCACTCTGAAAAGCCTGTGTATTTTAATACCAAGTTACTGTAATGAAGCAAATTTTGTACTTCCTTCTATTTCTGCTCACTGTTTTGCCGAGCAAAAAAGTAAAGCTCCATTGTTTATACTACATTGCTTACAGTAGAGAAATCATCGCTACTTTGAATACTCCTAATAACAAGAAGTTGTACAAGATAATGAAATAGAGTAAGAGAAGAAAAGATCAGAGTTGTGTTCTTCTTTTTTTTTTTCTTTCTTACGTTTATGATAAACTTGATCACACACTGCAGTGATTGCCCTGGAAGGCAAGCAAAGAAACCAAAGACTTAAAATTTGGATATGAGAAAGCTTTTTAAACATTTAAAAGTAGTTTTAAATAATAAATAAAATACTCTGTGTGTAGTGTTGATAAAATCTGTAAAGGAGCATTTTCTCATCTGTTAGCACTGTTTAAAAAATAAATGATGCATCCTTATTACACTAATTAACATGAATATGAGTAAACTGAAACAGACTGAATTATTGAACAATCTGACATGTCTTGTATTGTATATTTGTGTTGAAACTCAGATACACATCTCATTCTGCACCCTATGGTCCAATTCTGTGGGACTCTTCCTCTCTGCAGTGGGTAATTTCTATGGTCTACCACATGATGTCAAGATCAGAGCAATAGAGTCATATGTCTGATTATATCTTCCCACGTCTTCACTTGGATATTTCCAGTGACATTGGGTTGAGAGTTTGGAGAAAGCCTTTCAAAAAGCACCTATATAAGCAGCACAACACGATAGCACAGACATAATGCTTTCAACTCAGGTTCTTGGTTCTTCTTATTTGTTCCACACTCTCGGAACTCTAGTTTTCATCTGTAGAATATAATCATTCTCTTCTTCTTCCTCCTTTATTCTTTGCTTTCATGAGTTTATATAAAAGAAAGTGAAGCCCACAAAAAAGTATTGATTCTAAATAACTGTGTGTTAGGGAAATATTTAACACATATTCCATAAATAATTCAAGAGCATTTTATTACACTCTCCATGAAATACTTCGTTGTTGCAACAGAAACTGTTTGTTTAATATGATCTCTGTTACCTGTTTCTGACTGACAGTCATTAGTACTTAAAAAAAAGGCACAATCAGCCCCCTAAATATTTGAAAGACCATTAGTCATAGATGCCACCTAACACACGGACACTGCCCAGCAGAACTGCTCCACATCTAAAGGCGAGGAACTGACCCAAGCAGATTTTTCTCTTGTGTATTTTGAAAATAAAAAAGGAAATGGGGAGGAAGGAAGTCAGATGAGTTAAAGAAGATGAGTCATGAGTGTGAATAAAATTGCATTGACCAAGATGCATACTTCTGAGAGTACAGCATGGTGAAGAGGACTTCTTAATTTATAAATGCAAGCAGAAAACACTTTAAATGATGATATTTCAAGATTTTATCATTATCAGAGTAGTCAAAAACTTAATCCTGGTCTGAGGAAAAAATTAGGTTCCAGAGAGATTTCAGACATAAGTACATTAAGAATAGCAAGATAGGAAGTTGCAGCTATTATAAGCAACAGAGTCCTCAAAGAAATACTAAAACGTCCAATGCTGGAAGTCTGAGACCTGATAGATGGAGATTCAGAAAAGAATGCAGACACAAAATCAGGGAACCCTTCGAGTGACATTTGTACAATGGCAGAATAGGAGTTTCTGACCCTCACCTCGTCTTATAAAAATCAATTTCAACAATGGTCCATGTCTAAAAATATTTTCATGGAATATGAGGTATCCAGATGAAAGATTTCAACTACTGAGTGGAGCATAGAAATAGAAAAAGACCGAGAGGAAGGATGTTTTTACATTACCCATGTCACCAACCTCCATGCCCGTGCAGCAGCTCATGCAGAGAGTTGTTTTCCACATGTGGAAGAGTGAAGTGAGCACCCAAAGCCCCATGGACCCTAGATTGAACTGTGGTACCTTCTATCCAGATTTCACAGATACCCTCTGTGCATCTAGCTTCTGGGCTTACCCAGCAGAGCCAGAATCTAGGGTCAACTCCACATATCCAAACACAGGGCCTTCTTCTTGTGGACCCAGAAACCTAGTAGATCCTAATGGAACCAGTTTCTAGATCTTCCTCCTAAAAAATCTCAGATACTGGATCAGTCCATTGAAGTATTCCTAATAGTAAGTATGCCCATGGACCCCACCAGTCAAATGTTCACAACTCTCTGGGTGAACTAACTTGTGAAGAGCTTCCTCTGCCAAAGTCTCTTGATAGACAATGGACAAGGTGCAACCTCTTCAAACAAAAAGACATGATGAATTGCTTGTAGTGCTGGTAAGATCCTAGAAAAAGACAATGAAGGCAACAACACCATGAGGCCCAACAGAGCAAATCAAATAGGCAAGGCAAGAAATTAAAAGGAGAAGGTGAAAAAGTAAAAAGAGTCAACAAAAGGCTAATAACATGCCAATAATAAGTCAGTACATACCAGTTATAACCAGCAATGTCAATGGCTTCAACTCACCAATCAAGAGAAATAGATTGGCAAAATGGAATAAGAAGCAAAGTCCAACAATATGTTGTATACAAGAAACACACCTAGTGCAAAAAGAAGCCCATAGACTGAAAGTGAAAAGATAGAAAACAATTCTCCATGTGACAGGAGCCCAGAAAAAAACAGGGGTAGCAATCTTATTGGCAGACAAAGTAAATTTCAAACCAAAACTGAATCTAGTATTATTGATGTAGGACAGTATTGTATCATACCTCTATGAATGTAAAATATCTAGTACCTGCTTTATGATACATAGTAGGGACCGTGCTTTATCAGAGCTACATTTAATGATATTACTCTAGAATGTTCTCTTTCTAGATGATGATTAAGAGGCTAATAGAAAAAATGGTGCCAGATACCATAACAGCAACAGAACCTTGCTGTTTTCTGGATATTATTTTTTTCTTTTTTTTTTAATGGAATATGCTGAATGTCTATAATTTTGTTCAGATATCTGCAGAACCTGGAAAAGCTGTTGCTGCTATCGATGCATAACATACTATTATTAATTTTGGGAAACTTTAATGGTGCTGCCAACTTTGGAAAAAGTCATCCCAATTTACTGTGTTGACTTGGCATTGCACAGAAATGGACAACCATATTGGTCTAGAAATGTTAATTTATTTTTATTTTTATTTTTTATTTTTTTTCTATGTGTACAGGGGTAACACATCATACTAAATATGTAAGATCATATCTACATGGGTTTGATTACAGAAACATAAAGTATTCTCTAAATAATGAAAAAAAGAATAAGATAAGACTATAAGAGAGAAAAGCAATTTAAATATGTTCAGGGACCATTTTCACCTCCAGAATTAAGTATTATTTTAATGTTACATCATTACCTTTTCTCTTTTACTTTCCTTTTTAGCTTTATTTTAGGATTCCCTATTTTTAATGTTCGTACAGAGATTTCTTTAACTGAAATGCCGAATAGTTACTTTGGTGTGAAAAACTATAATAGTACACAGGATCCTAATGAGATAATTAATAATGTGAAATAGGAAGTAAAGGGCTAAAGGTCTAGGGAAAGTGGGAAGGGTGGGGGAAAGGTAATAAGGGAGAGGAAAAAAATATGAGAAACTGAAAAAATGGAAATAAAGTGTTTGTAAATGGGGAGGGGAGGAGGGGGTGAAGGGAGGGCAGGTACAAGGGTTAAAAATGAGAATCAAGACCTATTATGTAAAGATACAGAATCCCAATGATGAATGTAATTGTATTGTATACCTAGATTATACCAATAAACTCAATAAAAATGAAAAAAAAGACATGATGAACATGAATAGTCAGAAAAACATGACACCATGTAAGAAACAATGTAAGAAAATAAAACATCATTATCCCTAGAGAAATTGAGATCCATGAACTAGTTGACAAAGACTTTGAAATATCCTAACGATGCTCAGGGAGCTGCTACAAATTTAATAGAAGTATTTTTTTTACCAATCGGATATAAGAATCACTGAGTTCAAAGGTAGGTTATTTGAAACTATCTACTTCAAAGGGGAAAAAAAGAATGAATAAGAAAAAATAAATCGTGTAAGATCAGAAAACAACAAACAAACCAATGAACATGTTATGGGAGTTGAAGGAGTCCAGCAAGAGAAGCAAAAACTTAATATAAAATATGACAAAAAAAACTCCCCAAATATAGAGAGGGGAAAAGAACATTCAGATCTATAAAGCCCAAAGAAATTAAATACAGAAATCATTATTGAGTAACATTATAACCAAATTTTCAAGTCAAAAAGTTTGGAAACAAGAGAAAATTGAATTGTTTCATACATGAGAATCCCTAAAAGTTTACCAGTAGATTTCTAAACAGACCTCTTACAGACTAAGAGAGTGGGATATGTGCTAAATATATTAAAAGAAACATTTGTGATACTTGAGAAAGTTGTCGTTAAGAAATAAGGGAAAGAAAAAGACTTTCCCAAAAAGACAAACAAAAGTTACACCAGTTCATCAACACTTTCCCGGCCTCACAAGAAATGCTAATAGGAGTTTTCCAAGTTGAAACAAAAGAATAATAAAAACTAAACACATCACCACATATAAAAACTTTTAAAAACTCTATGATAGTTATAGTTCACTTCTAATTTAAAATAAAGGACAAGACTATTAAAATATGTACTATGCTAAAACATGGTGAATGTTTGAACTCTTAAAAACTATTACAATAGAAAACACATTGTCATTAATCCCCATGAAAATACTACCTTTAACTTTGAATGCACTTATCCTACAGGTCTTGCTACTTTCTGAGCAGCTGTGGAAATCCTCTTACATGGGTGTCCTTAGGTACTGTCCTGGCTGCCTTGATGTGCTGAATTGGTTCAAAAGGTTTACTTTTCATTGTCATTTTGATTTGGGGAAAGAGCAAGAATCCACATAACATCAGATCCTGTGAATGAGGTGGATCAGGACGTACTGTAATGTTTTGACAAGCCTGCCTTTCTGTTGGATGGCACTCAGCAGTGCTTATAGACTCCCATGAAAGGACTTTCCAGAAATGCTTCAGAAGGTGACAGTAGTGACATAGTGTGTCTGAAGTAAAGGATAAAAATTGAGGGGTACTAATAGTAATATGTCTTTTACTGTAATCATTTTTTAAATTTAAGCTTACACCATGTATTTTGATCATACCTTGTAACTATAGCTACAATAACTTGTTAATGGATACAAAACATTAAAAGATGTAAATTGTGATGTCAGTAGCAGAAAGCTTTGAGGCAGAAGTTTTACTATAAAATTTATGCATATGTTCAAAGTTACTGTCAGGTTAGAAAACTAAGACAGTTGTTGTAATTCTAAAGATAGCCATAAATAAAAATCTACATGGAGATAAAAAAAATTTTATTAAAGAAGATCACAGCTAGCATCATACCGAGCATGAAAAGCTGAAAGATTTCCCTCTAATATTAGGCATAAGATAAGGATACATTACAGTGCCAAAAGTCTTAAAGCAATTTGGCAAGAAAAAAGTAAATAAAATAAATGGAGCCCAAGTTGAAAAGGAAGAAGTAGAAATGCCTCTGTACATGACATGATCTTATATGTGAAAAACTCTAAAGACTATACAAAAAGAAGTTACAACTAATAAATAAATGGAGTATAATTTCAAGATACAAAATCTATATAAAAAATCTGCTGCATTTCTATACAAAAAAGAAAGACTAATGGAAAAAAGATAAAATAACCCCATTTAAAAGAATATCAAAAATAAAATATGTGGGAAAAAGTTAATCAAAGAACTGAAAGATTTGTGCACAAAATTGTAAAGTACTAGTGAAAGAAATTGAAAATGATATAAATGGAAAAATATGACTATTAACTGAAAAATTAATGATATAAAGGTTCCCATACTCTCCAAATCCATCTGCAGATTCAATGCTATGCCTACCATATCCCAATGGTTTATTTTATAGAAATGGAAGAACAATCCTAAAATATACATGAAAGCAGGAAACATCCCAAGTAGTCAATACAACCTTGAATAAGAAGAACACACACACATACACACACACACAGTCTCTCACACACACACCCTTAAAAGAGAAGAAAACTATCATTTACAACAATACAGATAAATTTGGAGGATACTATGCTAAGCAAGTAAGTTGGGCATAGAGAGACAAATATCACATCATCCCACTGATGTGGGAAATCTAAAAAGGCCGACTTTCTAGAATCCGAAAATAGAAAGATTGTTGCCATTGGCTAGACAGTGGGGACAAAGGGGGGGTAGGGAATGTTGGCCCGAAGCCAAGAAAATTTGTCTATGAAGAATGAATACATTTTCCAGGTCTAATGAATGGTATGTATTGTGCTATAATTAATAACGTGTGCAGTACAGTTTAAAAATTGTTGCATAAGTGAAGGTTTTTAAGAGAGTAGTTCTTTAATATTCTCATCACATGCAAAAAAGGTAACCATGAGAGGATCTGTTAATTAACAGGACTATGGTAGTCATTTCACAATGATAACTTCTATGCATATCAAAACACCATGACATACACCTTAAATATATATCATTTTATATATGTTATCATTATAACATAAGGTGTATATAATTTTTTTCCAATCGTACTTCAGTAAAACCAGTGGGAAAAACAAACCTCTGTGCCACATTTACTAAGTCACCCCCAGCTCTTTAGACAGAAAGCACAGTAAAACATTTGAGTATAATTTCAAAACTGCAGAGATTCTTTCCAATTTGTTACACCATTTTCGAGTGAGTTCGATGACACTCAGCCCAGGAGGTGGGTTTAAGCATTTGCAGACTAATCTGACAAGCAGCTTGCCACAGGGTTTAGGAACATGTGTACACCTGTGTAGATGATGTTCTTTTGAATTCTTGCTCCTCCTCTGCTCGTATGAATATTATGCAAGGTGCTTAGCACCTTTGTCCCTTGTACCTTTGGATGTAGCATGGCTTTAGTTTTAAAATGTATAACATAAGGTTATTGTCAAGATTAAACATGAGGGCCTTAAAACAACATCTGTCAACTAATAACCACTCAGTAAATACACTCACATGTACACCTAGATTTTATTTCTTTAAAATATATTGATACAGAAAATCTTTTCAAACTGTATGAAGCTTAACCATTACAGATGAAACAGTCAAGAAGTGTCCTTTAAAGAAGCTTCTTTATATTTTTAAAACCTAATTTATAATCAGTAAAAGGCGAAAGATGTATATGAGCTGAAGAAAAACCAAAGTGTGATATGAATTTATAATCAGGATGCTGATTTTTACATACAATTTGAAATAATTATTAATTTTTTTCCATTTTAATATGGTCAATATATTTTCTCCAAGAAGTGGCATTAAATGGAGGAAAAGCTTATCGGTAATTCATGTTAGCCAATTTGTCCTTTAGTTAAAATACTTAAAACTTTCATTTCATCATTGATCTTGCCAAGCAAACCACAATATTTAAATGTTGAAGGCCACTTGGTGACGGGTGCCTCATTTCTTGACCTCATTTCTTGACCTTTGTCAGGCTTACCTGAACCACTCAATTCCATTCTATTAGTAGTTTTACTTTTCTCCAATGCATTGTGTTGTAATTAAACATGCTTTTTATGTTTCTTTTTTAATTAACTACGTTTAAACTCATATATCTTCCTTACTTGACATTACTGCTAAATAATCATAATTAGGATTTGGACTTTCAGCAAACTTTTCAGCCAGGCACTTAATTTAGTGAATAGATGTTTATAATTCCCAAAAGTTATCAAAAAGTGTGTGTGGGAGGTGAGTGTATGTGTCAGTATGTGTGCAGGTATGAATCTCACAAGTATAAATAAACACGAAGACTAAATTAGCTTCAAATTTGGGAAGATTCTTTTATACCATCTCCATGAATTTTATTCCTCCTTTCATACAAAAATTGCTCCATGCATGTCTCTCATCCCACACAGGAGACACAAAAAAGTAAAATTATGAGAGTCATTGTGTCATAATTACAGCTGGAACTTCATCACTGTTACTTTCCTTGGGCTGCCTTGCCAAAATATACCACAGATCAGTAAAAAAGCAAACTAGTTTGTCATAGTTCTTGCTCCCTAGGTCATAGATATCCACCTTTTCACTGTCCCCTCACATGGTATAAGGGACAAAGTAGCTCTCCCAGACTCTGAGAAGGGCACTAATCCCTTTGAGAGGGTCCCACGCGCTGACCTAAGCATGTCCTAGAGGCCCCACCTCCTAAGGCATTATACTAGTTACTATTGACCACATGAAGTGAGGGCCTTTAAATATTAACTCAATGAGAGGTTTTATGCTAAAAGCCCTGAAAAAAGGAAATCAAGGACATTTTTCACAAGACAAATAAAATCAGTGGTAAACTTGACACTGTTGTCCTGACTGTACCATGTCAACACTGTTCCTTTTACAAGGCTCAGTCCACATTCTCTCTTCTCTTGATGTCATCTCCAACTGTTCAGCCAGAAGTCAGTTTACAGAAGTCGCTTTGTGTCATTTTATTGTTCTTATATGATAAGGAGCACCTGGATAAAAATACTTATTCTGTCTCTGTCCCCCTAGCTTTCTCTCTCCTTCCAAATGTCCCATAATACTTTACCATAGAAAGAAATTCATAATAGAAGTGTAAATTTCAAGACATTTAACCCCTTCATTTAGTAAAGTTAGTTGGTTTGACCAAGATAGAATGGCAAAGTGACTCTACAAAAAGATATCATAGATCCCCGTTTCCTTTTAAATCATAATAATAGGTGTAGATTTTTTTTAAAGACAGACTGAGCATGATTTTGATATTTTGTCTTGGGTTTGGTTTTCTTGTTGTTTTTTGAGATGTGGGTCTTGCTGTGTTGCCTAGGCTGGCCTCAAACTCACCACCCTCCTCCTCAGCCTCCCAAGTAGCTGGCATTACAGGTGGGAGCCACCATGTCCAGCTAAGGGTCATTTTGAATGATTTGGTAACTTTATGAGTTTATTGGAAGATGAGGCTACAGTCAAAGAAAATTGAGTTCTCATCTTTATTGGGGGAATAGTGGTATTGTTAAGAATAGAGATTTTATTTATCAGATGCAGTGTGTCAAGGAATAATTCTAGTGGAACATTTTATTTTTTAATGGTATTTTTGTGAAAAGCAGTGTGTTTTTGCTATACTAACAGTTCAATATTCTTGAATATATTTATTTTGGAAACAGAAAGGCCATAATAGGCCTGAAGTATGGCTCCCTCTTTTAAATAGTATTTTAGCTGGATGCAGCACATGACCCTGACTTAAAGGGTAATCAGGATATTTGAGTTAGTTATCCATTATTAAAAGCTGAAGTATCAGCATTCATCTGGTTCTAGCAATTTTAAAACATCTCAGTATTCCTTGCTCTCAGCACCAGTGTCTGTTGCTGGTTCAACCCCTTGGTTTGCCTCCCCCTTTAAGGAAATAGAAAGATTAGCTCCATTCACACCAGCAACAGGCTTCCAGAGTGTGGGGCCACAACTGGGACTGTTGACTGTGAGTTCCGTTGCCCCCATTTTACTAGGCACCGGGCATAACTCTGGCAACATTTATGCAAACTCAGAGCAGTAAGCATCAATGTCAACCTAAACCTGTTCTTTGCCATCTTTATATTTTTTTCTTCTTTCCTCTTTATTTTTTTTTGTTGAAAGAAGGCTAATTTGCCTAAAAATAGGCTTACTACATTCACAAATGGATTTTTCATTTATTTACATTTACTGTCTAAATTTACTTCTTAAACAAACAAAAAGAAAAGATTATTCCCTTCCTCTCTCAAATCCTTTTTCATCTCCATTCAGTCACCTCTGTTAACAAATGTGCATGTGCTTGCTATTTACATAAAGTCCAAATTCCAAACACTTATTGTATTTCACAAACACCCAGAAAGCTTTATATACCTTTAAAAAATTCATATATTTGGATGTGGTTCTTGTATATTAACTTCTGCTGACACTTCTATTGAATTTAGAAGTCCTCACATCATCTTCGGTTATTATTATTGACTTGGAGGTTTATGAAGGGTATAGTTGAATTTAAGAACTATGGCCTTGCTCTGAGGTCACCAATTAATTTTTATGACTTACCTTATGAAAAGATAGAGTCAAAAAAGGGACAGAATAACTTTTTCTCCCTTCAGGTTGTAATATAATTTATGAACAACCGTCAGGATTTGCTCAAAGTATTTCCACAATGTGAGATATTGCTTTGAAGGGCCTGGGTGGCATGAATGGATGAATTTTGACCTAAATTCCTAAGAGAAGCTGGTCTCGTGGCTCTCCATCCCTTCTCAGATAAACAATAATCTGATTCTCAGGCACAGAATGCTGTCACAATTGGTGACCTTTACTGTGAGTGATAGAAGCTAAGCCAAAGGAGAGACAGAATTACTTCTTACCTTGAGGAAAGTCACACTTGAGGTCACTTTCAGGACAATGTAAGGACAGGAGTCCTACTGCTTCTTTACCCTGTGAGATCTTTCCGTTGGCTTGATTTATCCATCCTAACACAAACCCTGCTCCAGTAATTCAAAAAAGAGAACTCATTCTACACTGGAGGAGATCAAGACTGGAAACCACCAGAGCCTGGTGTCTGTGAAGGAACTGTCAGCCTGCAGGCAGGCCAGGGATTGAGGGAATTGATTGAAACCAGCTTCAGTTTTCTCATTTATCAGGCATCACTGCCTGATGAATGTGGACCCAGGAATGCTCCTGTATCCTACATTAGCCTTTTTATGTAGGTGCGCTGAAATATGTGCATTATGTGCTGGTCGTTTACCTCATCAGGTGCTTCTAAAAATAATTTATTAAAGGATGTTTTCTTTATCATTTAAACATTAATTTGTAGGCATTTTATGTTTGTGAAATAGTTACTTTTCTTAATATTTTCTTTAATGTTTTTCTTAACTTTGCTATTATTTTTCAAATATTCCTTGTTTCTGGTATATTTATAATTTCCCTGGAGTTCGGGCAAATAAATTTTACTTGTTCTGCTAAAAGCCCAACAGTTAAAACAAAATATTTCCAAAATAAATTCAAATATTCAAAATGCCTTTTAACTTGCAGAATATCTTATTGTGTTAAAAGTTGCTTACAGTAAACTTATTTCTTGACAATTTTATGATACACATAAGTATGATATAATATTACTTATATGTCACCTTTTGTAAGAAGCTATACGACTTGCCTTTAGAAACGTGATAACATGTTTAATTATATAATATATTATGACTTATATAAGTTTCTTATTTACATCGTCAAAACAGGTTCACATTTTCCTAATCTTCATAAAATTATGGCTAGCTCTGGAGGAAAAGGTAAGGTCAAAATTTTAAGTAGGAGTGCCCACTTCGGCAGCACATATGTAAAAAAATTTGAAGTGGTAGGAAATGCATGTTTGATCTATTAAATAAAGATTGAGCTTCTGGTTGTTTTTACATTGTGAACTTTTGTTTTCTATAATAGTCTACCTTAAAATTCAGATTGTCAGTTATAACAATTACACTAACTTGCACTTATTCTTAATAGATGCAAGTGGGCCTAGGTTAGAACAGAGCTCCATATATTTGCTTCTTGCTCTGAAAGAATAACTCTAGATCCGAACATTTTTAAGTCACCGCTGATAACGCGTAAGTTTCTGAGCTCTAGTGGACATTCATGAGTGTGAGTCAAACAAGGGGCCAGAGCCGAAGGGACGTCAGGCCTGATCTGTGACCCCTGCTACTTGAAAAAGACAGAGATAACTTCTCAGAAAGACTTGTGAAGTGATTAACTTCCAGGCTGTACAAATTCAGTCACAGCCACATATAAATATCTCCCAAGACCTCTGAGGCTTATGATATAAGAAATAAGCAGCTTTTATTAATACTTCTAACCATTTACAGTCACTTAGCTTATTGAGATTTAATTACTTGTCGACTAAAGAGATAACAATAAAGAATGGGATGTCACAGAGGGACACCTTTAGCCATTTGTTTTTTCTTTCTTTATTGCTACAAGTTAGCAGGAGAGCCAAATGGCAGAAGTTGAATCTTTTCACAGAGGAGTGCTTTTCTTTTGGGGAGCAAACAGAGGTAAGGGGGCACTGTCTGACATTTCTGATCAAGGGTATAAAAGAAGAAGGTGGTTTACTTTTTCTTAACAATTATTTTAGATGTCGTGACTGCACTAGCTCCAGGAATGAAAAGGCATACCAAGCCTAGATTCCTTAGGAGAGTCCAAAATATATTATTTTTGTCCATTTCCCTTAATGATAGCCTAGGACCTTCAAATGTAACTTTGAAAATAATTATGCAAGTGTTTAAACATTAAACCTCCTTGGTTGCCTAGAGGTGAAAGCCAAGTAGGTTATTAAAATTCTGATTTTTCACTCGCATTACACAGTTACTATGGGAAAGTTCTTTTACACAGAAGCTAGGCTTTGGGGGATGACCCAGTTGTGCAGTTATGACAGTGGGATGTGCAATGTGAGAATAATTAAATCAGGAAAGAGAAAAGTGAAACTTATTAGATAGAAAAGTGATCTGTGGTGAATATATTGGCAATATGCACTTGGTCAGGCAAGATTAAGATTATATATGTATCTATGTTATTTTTTTGCCACTTCCTCACTTTTTCCTTTCCATGAATGTTTTAAATAAAATGTATTTATAGTGGACAGTGAAGTAACAGTATCAAATCTTTTTTCAACTATATCTGCGTGTCAACAATATGACCTAAAATGTGTTTCACCAATATTTTATACATGTAATATGATAAAATAAGCCTTTCTAGACCTATCTTTTGCAATTTTCTTTGTTTCATTGTACTTGTCAAAATTTAAGGATTTTCATTTTTGTGATTAAGGGGCTTTCCATTACAGAAAGTGAAACATTTTAGTACTTGTCTTTTGAATGGTTCTTTATGTTTTTCATGATTATGGAGGCTTATTGAACACATTAACAAATGTCTGAAAAAGGAAAGTAACAATCATTTTTCATAACATAGAAATCATCTCATATAAATATGTGAAGTTTTCACAAAGAAATACATAGCATAGTATCAGTGCAAGAGCTTATACAGATGTGTTGTTTTTTTTCTTTAAATTGGTTTTATGTGCTTTTAATTTATTTGCTAACAATAACTTAAAAGAATTATACTTTGGGCCCAACATAGCAAGCTGAATCAGATACTTAAGAAATAATAACAGTTTGAGGAGACACAAGCCAAGGTGTACAGAGGATTTCTTAGAATCTGTGCACCTCTTAACGAAGAAGACAATGTTTTTGTGTCCTTGGGTAACAAACCTTAATTATCAAGAGAGCTGTATTGAGTTTTGAAATGCAATAAGGATTTAGAATCAAAACAAAAGAAAACAAAACCTGAGTTTATGCAACCTAAAATACCCTAAACACATTTTACCCCAAAAAATAAAAGCAGCAACAACAAAATCCTGTGTTTATATAATCTAAGATCCCCAGAACATATTTTACCCCTTAGGCTTGGGAATATCTGGTGCAACTTTATACTGAGTGGATTCTTCAGGGTCGCACTGGGCTGGGTAGACATGGAGTGAACATAGCTTCTGGTGTATACTTGGAGTTTCACTGACCTTTTCACCTTTGCGTATCATTTAACAGAGTCATTCTCTCTTTTTTTTTTAATCCTTAAAATGAAAATGCTAATTATCTACCAAGAAAGAGTAGAGGACATAATGAATGAGTAAACACATAATAAAATTATGAAGTGCTACATAAGCATAAGAAATTACCATGACTTCATGGCTTAAAATTTTGGTATTAAAATGTACAGGAAACAGAAAATTGCATACAGCAGCCTGCCATATAAAGATTGAACAGTAGCGAGCTGTTCCAGAAATACTTTTTTCAATTCCATTCACTCAAGTTTTCAAATTTATCATACCTATGAGCTTTCAACTTTGCTGGATCCGTGTTAACATTTTTTTTTTTTATAAAAACTTTTTGAAATAAGCAGTAATGTTCTTAGAGCTGTAAAAACATGATGTTCCAACCGCACTTTTTTATAAGCTTTGTACCCTTTTCTTGGTTTTATTGCCAAAACAACCCATGGAAACAAAAGATGCAGAAAAGATATGAAAGGAAGTAACGGCTGCTGAGCAGTTACCCTGTAGATGAATAATAGACAAGAACATAAACAGATGCAAGCCTAACGCGGATGCAAAATGAATGAGAGGCAGCAACCTGCAAAAGCAGCTACAGAGTTAGGCTTGGGGTGTGGGCATTCATTGATCTTCTTAGAAACATGCTCCACTGCTGACAAAACACAATCTTCCTTGTAATACCATCGCTGCTTCTGACATTCCTATCTCCTTTTGACAAGTAAACAATTTTTAAAAGTTAATCTTTTTAAAAATGTAAGCCTTTAATATCAAGACGAAAAGCATGCTAATTCTTTAAGCAGTAGTATTCCTCTGGTATTTTGATAAGCTTCTAAAATTATTTCCAAGTACACACAAATATGTACCTTGTCAACTAATATTTCTTGAGCAGCACCCGATTGCTGCCCTCATTCCTGCTTGTACTAAGAATTACCTATCTTGATTAATTGAATTCATTCAAGCAGTATTTCTTCATGAATGTGTATAACCTGACTTTAGAGTAATAGTAGCTATACTTACTATACTTTACTGAGTGCTTCCTGTGTGCATTTCACATGGATATTCTCCTTTTCATCTGGTGCAAGCTGTTCTATTAGTATAATCATTCAAGAGATCTCAAACATACACTTGAATTTAGACTGTTCCAGTTTTCATAAGATTTTTCAGGCTTTACAGTTTGAGATACAAATATGATACAATTGAAGATCTTCAAGGTAGAAATAAAGAGACCAAAATAAAAAGCTAAAATAGTAGACTTGAGAAGGGGCAAAGGCCTTCAAATCCCACCGTAATCTGATGAATCCGATCCCACAATACACAGATCTGTCTCAATGTAAATTGTAGTGGATCTCCAGCTGAGATCCACATATAAGAGTTCACTGTCCTCAACTTCCTGTGTCTCAACCAAGCCTTACAAAGAACTGTCTTCTTCAGTTTAAAGCTGGAGATGCACAGGTCTTGCGGGACTGGGACTTTCAGGGCAGCAATAGCAATGCTGAAAATTTTTGCACCTTCCAGCTCACCCAGGGATGTTAGGCTGGGAGGCTCTGGGGGACACGAGATTCAACTCACCACCATGTAGACAGACACCATTGAGAGCATTTCTGGTAACTTTCCTGCTTAGACACAACTTCACCTTACGTGTCTGTAGCAATATGTGTAATGGTGAACTTTGGGATTTTACCTGTTAAGTTCAAAAATGAATGACATTCATGAGGAAAGATTAAATCTCAAAAAGTAGTTTCTCTATGCGCTCATCACTAGGAGTAGGATGCTGGATTCATTAATTAGTCTTTTACTGTATTGCCAAGAAATTAAGAAAATGAAAGGTAAATATTGCATTATATGAATTGGGAAAAAAGTATTTAATATTAAATTCTTAAAATATCTAGGGGTTTATTTGCTTTTCATCTTTTTTTATTCTGCTTTTTTTTTCAATTTTTCCAAAGTAGTGGTTTACTAGAATTGCTTGTATAGGGACTGAATTCACTTACATGTATATATAATGCTTGACAAATCTCAGGAAAAACCAATTTAGAATTAAATTGTTTTTCTGGTATATAATTCGTAGTTGAGAAAAATTTAATCATTTTAAATTTTTAGGCAATGTTATAAATTTTATTGTGTTTTTACAAATGAAAGTTTCCCACCATTTTAAAAATCATTTGAGCAAAATTACTGAATTATGCCATATCTATCTGCTGTATACATTTTTAGTTTCAAGTGCATCTCACTAGACACAGAAAATTGGCCTTTTATCAAAATATGTGTTGTTTAAATTGTTTTTCCCTTTTTTTCTCCTGGACATTCAGGAAGATACTCATAATGAGCTTTGTGCTTTGGATCATATAAGTATTGAAAGGGTCTTCAGTTCCCCTTTGCTTTTATTTATTGTCCTTAATCTGTAAGAGATGATACTGTATTGTTTCTTCTTCTTAAATAAAATTGAACATTTTCTTCATTTCTGTATGAAAATTGTTTTGCCTATCTGGCTTATTTCTAAAGTAGTTGGTTGCTTCCTGTCTTGCCATTTGTCTGTTCTGGTACTTACTTAAATTCTAATGGTTATAATTCATTTAATTAATGATGTTAAAGCATTGTTGTTCCTTCAAATACTTGAAAAGTCAGTAACTGCAAGGGTATCTCTTTAAATTTTATTTTTAAAGCATGAATAAGCTGCATAATTTACAATAGTATTTTACACAATATTAAGTAAGTGAATTTGTTCATTTTTATTCAGCTCAAAACTCTGAAATAGTAGTATATGTGTATGCAGTGTGCAGGGTGTTTCTGTATATGTTACACATGTAAAAGGAAATGTTCCAGAAATGTAGCGCACTATTTATGGGTATCTCGCTTGTTGTCAGAATTTCATAGCTTCACATAACAGCTAAATTAGCTTCTGAAAGCTAAATATTAATACACTGCCTTTTAATTATGCAAGGGGTAGATTGTTTTTTTGTTGTTGTTGAAGAAGTTAAAACAGAATTAGATAAAGTGAATTAGTTGCCATTTCCAAATATCCTTAACTGTTTCATGTTGTTTTAAATCACATATTTCCTGATTACATTTTAAGCAAATACTATACAATATGCTTCAATGATTTTTAGTTATAACATTTTATTTATAAAACTACATGACCACGAACTTTCAAATCAGTAATGATCAAATATCGACATTCTATTTCACTGATGAAGCTTCTGATGAAAGTGATATCTACGCTTGTATCCTGAAATAGAGGAAGGTCCCACTTCCGAAGTCCTTCTCCGTTGTACAGAATGACAGTTTAGTTTCTTAATATCAAATTCTTTTGCCTGTTCCAAGCAAAACAGATGGTTAAGATAATTATAATGGAAATGGCATGCTGAGAAAACTGTTGAGAGACCATTCATTCTTGGATTTTTCCTTTCTCTACTTTCTAAATGCAGCGGATATCAGTATGGCAGGATGAACAAGTCACTTTTTAAAGTTACTTTACGCTTACTCTGCAGATGACCTGTGGGACTTGTATCAGGGTAGTTAACCTATCTGTTCTCTGTTAAGAAAACAAATCCAGCGAGGGGCTTGTTCACACCAGTAGCTCTTCTAGTACTCAGGGAAGGTACCTGGGAAGGGCCTCCAATCAGAGGAGGACGGGGAGGGGTGGAGAGGGGGAAGGGAAACAGGAAGCGTGGAGGAGGAGGAGTCAGCATGAGAAGAAGCGAAGAGGGCTCCTGTGAAATCAAACACAAGTTACTTTTTTGTTGACCAAAAGAATTTTTATGCAAAAGGCATTTCAAATGAGTTTAGAACAGAGAGCAAAAATGAATCTGAAATGCCTACCGTATGCTTTTTCAGCACTTTCTAGCAATTATGACAATTTAGGTGGTTATGTAAATTACACAATTCTTGTAAAATGATATAATTATGAAATGTTGGGGCAAAAACAGAAAAGGATTACATTGCTTTAAAGTGAATACTGCAATGATAGAGGATTGGGAATATCCCCTCTCTATCACCTACGATACATCCCTTGAGATTTTACAGTTGTTGATAGGAAAGTGTACATACATAAGAACTAATTTTCTTTGGGCTTAGGTTTTAGTAAAAACTACTTAGGGTGCTAAAATGCACTGAAAATATTTTGAACTGATTTTTCATTCTTTGGACTCAGATTATTAAATCTGTGTTCCACATAAAATTAATTTCAAAAATATTATCTTCATTGCTAGTAAGTTATTTCCTTTCAGAATGCTTAGACTACCATGCATTATAGCAAAGATTTCATTTAGCATTGAGTGGCTCTTGTTTTCAAGAAGAGGAAAATTTTATTGGGGAGATATTTCACTGCTAAGACAGGTTCAAGAAGTATTAGAGCCCTAAATATCCATATACAACTTCAGACATCTCATAATTACTTCTGGAGAACAGTATGAAATTTCTTTTCCATTTGAATCTGTGCTGATTGCCTTATCCATCATTAGCCAGTTAGTTAGCAATGCAATGTATGTAGCTGTGCCTATCAAGAGTAATGTGATTTTTTCTTTACTATTTATCAAGACTATATTGTGTTGAATTTCAAAGTCCATTACAAAGGTCCTTACATTTTTTGAGACAGTTCCAATCCAAGAGACATAGAGAAAGAACACATATCAGGTTTGTGCTTTACCAGAGGGAAGCCCAAAATATAATCAGGCCTTCTAGAGCCCAAAACTTTTGCACTAGTTACCCTGAGGTTCGGGATTTAAATTGCACTTGCCAAGTCTGTACTCAGTTAAACCCATGTGGGATATGAGGGTGACAACAGAAATTTTCTTTCCAGCCTTCTGACCCTCTGGAGCGGGAGGGGGCTGGGGCAAGATAAGGGAAAGTGGAGAGTGAGAAGGGGCTCATCTTCCATGGCCTGTGGATGCACCTCGTGTTCTCCCAGACCTACAGTTCTTTGCCTTAAAAACTGGTTCTTAATGATATAAATAATTTCCCTCTGGGCCTACCTCTTCCCCTCATCCATTCACACATTTCTTGTAGTAAATTTTAGTTGATGATCACCATTTTTAGGCAATGTATAGAGATGCATATTGAATACTCATTTCAATGTACACGAATACCTTCTTGCTTTATAAACTGCCTCAATGATCCAGTGACCTCAGACCACCGTGTCATGTGGACTTCTCATAGGGGCAGCATTTTCCCAATCTTGCCCCCACTCGGACTTGCTGAGACATCACAAAAGGAAATTCTGGAACTCTATTTAAGAGCAAGAACAAAGGGTACTGGCACGAAATCTTGCTTTTAAAAATAGGAAATACGAACATCCTCCCTTAGCCAATGTGTAAACTACAAAGAAAAAGAGACAGAGACTCACAGTGCTCTTCACTCAAGAGTTGCTTCAAATACATTGTCCAATTTGTCACTGGCTAACCAGACGAGGGTGGGGAATTGTTTGAAAAATCATTTCCCTGCCGCTTCCTCTCTGCATCCCTTTTCTTCTTTCTTTGCCTTCACATAGCTTGAGGCAAGCCGTTTTAATACATAAGCTTGCATTATCTTGAAGGCTCTTCTTGTGTTCCCCTCTGTCTTCCAACTCTAGCCAAGACACCTCAAGAAATGCTCCTTCCTTTTTGCAACCATTACTGCAAAATAACAAGCATGGATAATATGCTGGAACTGCCTTTGTGTAACAAACACAAAATGCTATTTTAAAGTAGCCAGCAGACTCTTCCTGTTGCTGTGGCTGCAGTTTAGATCTTAAAATTGTTGAGGTTTGGAAACTGAAGAGTTAGAGCTTATAAAAGAATTCTTGCTGGTAGGGTGGAGACTGGAATTTGTCTTTAAAGCAGGCACACCCATTATTTGGGAATTGTCACTTTGGTGATCACTTTTTAGTCTTACGAGTACCTTTCCATTGCTTTGACAGCAATGAAACCCATCCCCGCTGAAATAGACAAGTTACACTAAATATTAACTTTTCTAGTTAATAATCCATTTTGATTGCGCCCGTTAAAAACTTGGTTGTCTCCAAATTTATAATTCAAGTTGTTTTTGTCTTAGTGCATGCTCCAACCTGGGTTCATTAAAACAAAGTTATATGAATTTGAGAAGTATTTGGTTGAATTAGATGATTCTTTTGCCTTTGTGTACCCAAGATCTAGATCATTCTATATGGTGAGTATTTTTCTTGAACCAAACCTGTAGTCATACTACCAATCATTCTGTATTCAAGCAAAATATAAGAAGGCAACCTGGACACCTGAGGGAATAATTCCTTTTTATTTTTTCTCCTTGACCATACTCTGAACTTTAAGAGACAGGAAGTTTGAATAGTCATTTACCTACAGAGACACATGGTTCTTGAAACACCAAAGCATTAAGGGATTGACTATAAAGTGAATTGATAGAGATCCTGAGAAAGCCTTGGATTCTAGAGGAGGAGATATCAAACATCTGCCTCTACACTCTTGCTTGTCTCATTTATTTATCTTGTACTACTCTTACAATATTATCAAATATAGGAGGGAAATTAAGGGAGGACGAAAAGGATACAGGAGGAAGAAAGGAATCTAAAGAGGTCCTTTGAAAACTGGGGTGAACTAGCAGAAATCTAGGTTACAACAACTGGGCAGATTTGAGTGAATTCTTAGGTATAACAGAAATCAAACAAGCATAACAATTTCTCTAAAAACCACAGCATGGGACTTAGGCAGTGTTCAACATTATAAGAAAGATTTAACTTTGGTATATCTGAATGTTATTAGTAATATATTTCAAATGCAATATATATAGAGAGAGATATATATGCTCTTTACTTTAGAAATGTCAAAATTTACACATTGGCTAGAGTTATTTTTCCTCTCAAAAAGTAAATATGATCCTATCTAATTAAAATAACATTATAATAAAACTCCAAGGATTATCAAAAATAAAGCACAGTAATTAGTTTTAAGTAATTTTTATGGATAAAAGAAAACTATCACCTCCATACTAAGCACACACACTCATATATTAACGCATACTGTGTATGTACCACTTAACAAAATGTGTTTAATTTGTACAAAGTAAATATAAACAAAGGACATGACAAACTTTTTTTTACCTGTATGGTATGGCAATTATCTTCTTGCTAAAGCTCTTTGTGAACTCCTAGTATAGCCTGTTCGTAAAAATGCTAATTAGTTTTGGGCATTCTTTCTTTTATAGAATGCTATAGTGTCCCCTGGACAGTATATTCTAGACATGTTTAATCCAATCTGTCAACCAACAATGAACAGCATGGGCTCAGTCCTTGTCCTCCTCGAGGTTATAACATGATTGTCAAGATACAAATAGTAACATTTATCTTCTGCTCTGGAAATGTTTGTGATACAGTTACATATTAGGGGCACACATCATCCAGCAGAGGAGGATGGAAGACTTCCCCGAGGTATTTAGACTTAGTTAAAAAGGAGAGAAGGTTTTCCAGAGAGAGGTAATAACAAACATGAAAATTACTTTGAATAAAAGAGGGTTTATTCAGGGGAAATGAAATGAGGAAAGTAAACATCGCAAGGAGTGAAAGAGATAAGACAGCTACTCTAAGAAGTTTGTCCTGAAGTTGAAGACAACGTGTAGAAATACTTTCAAATCTGCACAACTCTAGTAAGATGCGTATTACTAGAATTACAGTACTTTTCTGACCATACGAATTCCCCACTTGGAGCAGTTATTGCTCTATGTTGTCTTGATGTCATTAATATCTATTCTCTTTTTGTGATTTTTGGAGGATTTGTAATTTTATGTCACATAACTCTTTTTTTGTGGGGGTAGCGGGTGGGACCAGGGATCGAACTCTGGTCCTTGTTCTTGCCAGGCAGGTGGTGGAACCACTGAGCCAAATCCCAGGCCCTAACAACTCTTGTTAGTGACATTTTACCATAAAAACTTTTTAAGATATACAGCATTTATTGGGCAAGATTTCCTTCTTTCACAGTGTAATTATTTTTCCCCTTAGGCACACTAATTACCTAGACCAAATAACTATTTTATTGATGGTACAGCTTTAGATACAAAGTTACCAATTTATATAAAGAGCTGTTTTCTAGTAAGCCAAATCATGGAGTAAATCTGAATCTCATGTATCTGAAAACAACAGTGAAAACATGATAGGGGAACTCTTCTCTTTTAAGGGTACTCAATGGTAAATACTCATTTGCCCTAATAATATTAAATTTAAGTTTGGCACAGGATGAATATGAATCCAAAGGAAGTAAGATAGTGAAAAAATGGTGCAAGAAGAATGAACTTTCCAAAGACCAATTCTTTTTCACACCTCCTCCACCAGCCATCTCTCACTATGAAGTAGTTTCTTCTTTTGGCAACGAAAATAAAATTCCACTACATTGCACTCATGTAGGAGATATAATATTTAGGTGTTTTATTACAATTTATATCATTATTGCAAATTACATACAATTTTTCCTAATTTTCAATTTCTAACATTTTTCTGTTAGTGAAAATTATTTGGCTATATTAGCATGAGATAGAATGCATTATAATTTATCCTATTATAATTATTTTTAAAATTTGCTTAAAACTTTCAGAGAGAGATTTCTCCAAAATAAATGACGGTCATTAAATAAAAGGTAGGTCTATTTTGTAATTATTAAAAAAGCAGTAATCCTAAATGTTAACCCTAAGAATTTTGTGTTTGAATGACTGGCATCCGGGCATTTTTATTCAGGTCCAATTTTATAGGAAAAGCAGCACAGCAAAAATCCTATATGAATACATACAGATATAGTATGCACATATGTATCTATGTATCAGTAATAATGACAAAACTTTGAAAAGAAGCAAAATAATGTAAAATGTTTAAAACTGGAAAACATCTCCAGTAAATAGATTTTCAGGTATAACATAATTCAATTAATTGGGGGAAATTTAAAATTTGTTCTGACCTTGTTTTGTGGGATATACTTTTGTACATATATGTTTTGGTATTCTCCCTCAGCAAATATAGGGATCAGACTGTATAGCCTCTGAATTTTCTTTTGAATCTTAATTACTACGTGTGTGTACATACAGTGCATTACATATGCATTTATATTTTTGTGTGTATGCTCTCAGTACCTCTTTTTCCATTTCTTAACGGAATATATGATATAATTTGCTATGAGTAATCCTAAATGCTCTTCTTCTTAATTTTATTATCATTGTTCATAGGAAAATATTTGTAAGTGCACACACCCCCGCAAATAAAAAAAGAAAAAGAAACGAGTCTAGGTAGTTGAGCTTTACTCTTGGTTGATGATAGAAGTATAACGTTTAGAGACAGAAAATAAATTTTTAAAATAATGTTGTAAACGGTTAGAGCAATGACAGAGGGTTGAACGTCTATTTGACCTTGGAAACACTTAGTATTTATTTTTCTCTTACACTGCCCTCACAAAGTGCCCAATCTTTGCCCAGTGTCACCTTTGCTCACATCCACTTGTTAAAGGCTGAGCCACTGTGCATCATGCTGTGGCCAGCAGAGTCTGATACGCTGTTTTCATGTGTGTGTGCTCATCTGCACGCACAGGTTATGCGGTTCACACTTAGTGTCAAATGAGAGTCTGGTTTCACAGCAAAGGTGAACTTCCTGATCACAACAGGCCACTTTAAGATGGCAACAGCATCAGAATAACCATGAGTATAATTTCTGCCTGAACGTTGAACTTTTTGCAGTGAGAACTGGCCTGTGTGCCATCGCGAGTCCAGCAGCAACTTAGTCTTTGTGCTTCATTGTTGTCAGCCCTGTTATTCCTGGAGAGGGAAGAAATAATAACACAAATCGCAGCTCTCTCTATCCCATGGCCCGCAAACCTAAGAGGCTTCACTTGTAAGGATAAAGTACAAATAAATTACAAAGAACCTGTTGTCACTGGAATTTGTAAGTCGCAGAAGTGGAAGATACAATCCTTGTTCTAAGACAGAGATTCTCTAGGATCCTGAAATCTTGAGATTATAGAAAAAGTTGGTTAAACTCTCTCTATAGCAGTTAGTTCAGCACAAATTCTCTCTTAGTCAATGATATTCCTATACCCAGCCGAACAATAACAACAAAAATAGAACCTGCTGAACTATATTACTTCATATTCTCTAAGGAGATGTGTTTTGAGAAAGATGGGGTTTTGTGGGTAAAAGATGAAAAAAATTCATATAATTTAAATATAATTTCAAGTGTTAGTCCCCTATTTTTTTCTTGTTGCTTTCTGTTTTAATAAAATGGTGAATAAGTATTATTATGTAGATAGATGTGAGATATAAAAATAATTATATGTCCTTGTTCAAGGCTTTTAGCATTTGTGCATTTTTCTTTTTTTATGTACTACAGTCCAATGTTAAAAATTGCACCAATAAATAAGATTGCTGTCTTTCCTCTGCCCACTTGTTCTTTTCCTTCTGTGTATTTTCTTCATGATAAAATCAAATGGACTTTAATGATTCTGTATTTGCAAAAGAAATGTAGTTGACTCTTATTTCTGGTGATTTGACCTCCACAAATCCTTTTCAGTTATTTTTATTATAGCCTCTGCAGTTATTTGCATTAACTAGATTTTAGCTAGTTTTGTCTGATTGTTTGCTTATAGACTTCTGCAGTAGTTTGTACATTTGGAAAACGATTTGGAGCTCCAGCACTTAGCCAATATAACTGTTTGAATAGATATTTAGGAAAATAGCTGGGTATGGTGCTGCATGCCTGTAATCCCAGCTACTCAGGAGGCTGAGATGGGAAGATCACAAGTGTAAGGCCAGCCTGTGCCTCTACTGAAGATCTAGTAAAGTTCTCTGAGTTCGTTAACCAGGAACATACAAATACACACATGCATGCACAAACACACATACACACACACCTGTTTGAATTTAGAAAATTTAGAAAAAGAATTTAGAAATTAAAAAAAAAAGAATTGTTTAAATTGCAAATCTAGTTCAGTTTCCAGTGGGGTATGCATGCAGATGGCACAATTGTACCTTTACAATATGTATATTACATACATTGTACAACTGCATTTATATTATATATTAAATACATAGGTTTTTAGGCCCTCAAAAGTTAAATTTTCCAGACAGAAGTTCATCAGGATTGTGAAAGAGACAGTAGAGTTCAAAGTAGAATGGACCAAGACTGAGGAGTAACCCTAGACTTCTCACCAAATAGCTACAGTGTTTAGATAAGTTATGTAACTTTTCTGGACATGGCCTTTCTGATTTTAAGAATGAATTCTTTAATAAAATATATGAGCTATCAGCTATTAGCTTTAAAAGTTTATGATTCTAAATAAGTGTTGAAATGCAGAAATACTTTTATCTTCACACAGATTTCAATACCACTTTACGTCATTCATATAGTTGATTCATTTCACGTATTATAAGTAATGTGAAACTAGATATTGATGAAACATTTGATCATTATCTGAAAGTTTTGGCCAAAATAGATTCAGTGATCAATATGATTTAGATTGTCATATATCATATATGTAAATATTATAGCAAAAAAATCTTTATCTTTGTAAAATCTCAATTCATAATCTTTCTTCAAAAAATTTAATCATGAGGTTAAAATTTAAGAGAAGTTATAGAATGCCAATTAAAACAGTAAATTGTTAAAGCGATATATGTTTAATTACTGTACTTTAAAAAATAGATATTAAAAACCATTTTTTCTCCCTACCCATTTGGTTTTCACATTTCAAAGCTAAATAATGTACATGCCTTTAAAAAGTCTTACAGTTAGAAGGAGAGAAAGTATCTACATGTACATACCAGATGGTGTTTTAGATCAGGTCAGAAATAATGAAGGAATCTGGCTTTAAATCTAAGAATCACAGGGAAACATGAGTAACTAGGGATTACATATTTATAATAGCATTTTTTTCCTGAAATTCAACCATTTGTAATATTCTGTCTGTGTTTGTAGATTTATTTTTACTTATTTCATTTCTATTATACCATCTTGGATTTCAGGAAGGTTATTTATGATATGATTGGACACTTTCTCAAGGCTTAGATCTCTACAGCAAAGCAATGATTTGATCTTTAGATACTTCAAACAGAAACTTACTAACTAGTTTAGAGACAAAAAATTAGTGACTCATGAAAGGAAACAAAGATTCTATCAAGAATAAAGGAAAGTAATATTTCTTTAATTCATTTTAGGGAAATTAGTATATACAATTAAATTGTATGAATTCTCTGCTAAAACAAATTTCCTTTCTATAACAATTTCATAATAAACCCAGCTGGCTGTATGTAGAGAATAAATTTATTTCTTTATGTTATAGAAAAAGCAAAATTCTGTTCTTTCCTAATTCACTAATTTTCCTTACAACCTTGATTTCAATCTCTTCTTAAAAGATCACGTAGTGATCTATATCATTAGTTAACCCAATCAAAGCCAATACATCACAATACTATTCTACTTGCTTACTCTCTTGTAAATGCTATATAATGGTTATTTGTATCCATGGCCTTGACTTCATTCAGAATATACAAAAGTGAAGAAGCATTTTTATATACATATAAGAGGATCGTGTAAGTTCAACTCCCCACTTCTGGCCAAGAACAAAAAATAGATGTAAAAAAGTTCTGTTACAATATGGCAGAAATAGCTTTTTTTTTTTTTTCCAGGGTGACGGTAGCCATTTCAGAGACTACACTTCCTAAGGAGCAAGTAGGAGGCCTCATACAGCAGGGACAGGGAAAAGTGTGAGGTTTTGTGGTGATAGCAGAATAAACTTTATGGAGATAATGCAGACAGTCATAAAAATAAACAAACAAATAACAACATGCCCCAGGAGAAGAGAATAATGCTCAAAATGGCTAATGCATATTATCTGTGCATTTCTATAAAAAGGATGATACTCAAATATAAATTATAAAGTAAAACTCAGGAGAAAAACTGTGTATGATTGCAGTCAGATGACTGGATTCAGTGTAGTCCTTAAAGTAGACATTATAAATACATTCAAATAAGTAAAGGAAGGTGAGATAATATTAACATATCAAATAGGCAATATTTATACTGTATCGATAAAGAAAAATATTTTTAAAAAACATTTAAATCTGGTCAGTAAAATTTATAGCAGCTAATATAAAAACTTCACTAGATTTCAACAAGCAGAAAAAACACCTAGTGACTTCATAATGTATCAGTAAAGAATATGGAGGTAATCCAAATAGTAAAAAGAAATACATGAAGAAAAATGCAACTCATAGAAATATGGGACACCAGTAAGCACATTGGTATATGTGTGATGGAGCATCATAAGGAAAAGAGGGGAAGAGGGGGCCGAGAAAATATTTCAAAAATAATGGCTAAACCAGCTCCCAATTTTATTTACAGATATGAATGTACACATTTAGTAAGCTTAGCAAAATCCAACTGTAAATGAACACAAACACCTATACAGCATAGTAAAAATGTTGAAAGCCCAAATGAGGAAAATGATCTTGTCAGTAGCAAGAGGAAAAATCTCACCTACTTTATAAATTAATTATGTTAAGATTAACAAACAACTTCCCATCAGAAATAATGAATGCATCAAGCACTGAGACAATAGAAAAAAGAAAAGAATTCAAAGGACTTCATATTGTGCAAAACTATCTTTCGTAAATAAAGGAAAAATGAAATACTCAATTAAAAACTGAATTTATTGCTAAGAAAACCACTTTACACGAAACACTAAAGGCAAATATTCTAACCTGAGTTCAGATAGTAACTTGAAACAGTTGTATAATGTATTATTGAACCCATACCATAGAAATATAATCTGTTAAAAGTAGAATGAAGGACATTTATAAGAGTAAAGAAGCATTGGCCAAGAGATTAAACACCAGATTGTTACTTGATACCAAATAAATGGACCCAAAAATGATAAATATGATTAATTAGCAAGAGCTATAACTAGCTCCATGCTGTCTTCTCTCAGCTTCAGTAGAAGACACCGATTATGTAATGTAATACTTGTAGCGATATAATAATGGATTTGTAACATTTTTAGTTGTGATGGTTACAAAAGGAAAGTGAACAGAGTTTATAGGAGTAGCCTTTCTATGTCCCATTGAAATTAATTTAGCATAAAGAAGAAGACGATGCTGATAAAAGGTAGATAGTAAAACCTAAAGCCCTACTAAAGTTGTTAAGGAAAATATACTAAAGAAAATCATAAGCATAATTAAAATTCTGCATTAGAAAATACTTAATGCAAAGGAAGCAGCGAAGAGGTCTAACACAGACGTGACATGAAAGCAAACAGTAAAAACTGGCAGACACCAATCTAACAATATTATCAGTGGCATTAAATGTAAATGGATTAAACATAGTCAATGGCAGAAAGATCAGAATAAGAGGAAATATAAAGTTCAATTATTTATTTGCTTACAAATGGCAAACTTTAAATTCAAAACTAGTAAGAGATTGAAAGTAGTCTGAGAAAAGATATATATGCCATGGAAACATCAATCATCAGTTTTTATAGCAGTTAAAGGGCTGGCTAATCCTTCAGTAGAGTATTTTTAGTATAAACATATATGTCCTAACAACACAGTATCAAAATGAAGAATGAAACACCTGACAGAATTGAAGGAATAAATGGGCAATTCAGTGCTCCTGAGTTTATTTCTCAGAGAAATAAAAGCATTTATCTACACATAAAAAAAATGAACATTATTTCTAATACTTGTGTTAGCTTTGCATCATTGCTACAAAGTTGCTGAAAGCAGTCCACTTAAAGAAGGAAAGATTTGTTTGGATTATGGTTTCAGAGGTTCCCGTCCACGGTCAGCTGGCTGCAGTGCTTCCAGGACAGTGTCAAGGCAGAACATCATGGCACGGATCACATGGTGCAGGGAATTCATTCACTTCATGGCGGTCAGGAAGCCGCTGACTTTTATCACGAAGCTCCTCCCCCCACGAAGCTAAGAATCCATCAATGATAAATGCTCACGATCTGGTCACCTTTCAAAACACTGCCTCTGAAATGCTGCAGTGGGGTCAAAACTTTCCACACGGGAGCTTTTGAGGGATATTTTGAATCCAAACGATAAGAACAGACAACTCAATATGTAAGTCACTGGATTTGAGGATAGGCATGCAGTGGAATAGAATTCATCCATAAAAAAGAATTAATTACTAATTGAGTGAAAAAATAAAGCTAGAAAAGCACATATATTGTATGGTTCCAATTACATGGATTATTTAGAATTGCTGAATCTGTAAAAGCGGAAAGTATGAGGTGTTATCACAAAATATGATGGATGCTTAACTTAAAAAATGATTACAGTAAAAGATACATTGCCACTAATCCCCTTATGAATACCCCGCCTCTCTTCCAACACATTTGTCTCATCATTTTGCCAGTCTCTGAAGTAGTCTGGAAGTTGTCTTTCATGAACATCTACAGTTGAGCTTTCATGGCTGCCTCAGTGTCTTGAATCAACTTGAAATATCTACATTTCATTGTCATTCTGACCTGGGGAATAGTAAGAAGTCACACAGTGCCAGATCTAGTGAATTAGGTGGTTGAAGACCTGTCTTTCTGTTGCATGGCACACAGCAGCAGCACGTGCCATGTCTCTGATCACGTTTCAGAAAGACACTGACAAAAAGAGAACTGTGTCAGAAAGTAGCCAGAACAATAGGAGGTGAGAGAAGTATGTTTGAAGTGAGGGAGAATATTTTAGAGGAGGATTAATGGCAATGTATCTTTTAACGTAATACATTTTTTAAAAAATTGAAGCACATACTGTCTACTTTGATCAAGCTGTGTAGATTATTAATCGCTGTCTGACTAATAGGACTGAAAGTAAAAGTGGGATTGGAGGATGAGGAAGAAATCCAAAATACTCAGGGGATGCAGGGTATATAGACTTCTTTCTGCAGTGATAGAAATGTTCTAAAATTCTCTGTGCCAATCATTGCACATAGCTTTGGATATACTTTAAAAAATTGAACTCCATAGTTCAAATGGATGAATTATATTTCAGTAAAGCTGTAAAAATTTTTGTGTCCCAGGATTGGTGGCTCAGCATATTTCTTGAAGGAAATAATATAATATTATAGTGTGGAAAGTCTGTAAATGGACAAAAGTATGATCAGTTTCTCCTTATCTTCCTCCAAGCCATCTCTTATTCATCATGGTCAAGAACCACTTCCAAAACAGATCAGGTCTTCATTTCCATTAGCATTTGGCCTTTAGTCAATTCACAGGACAAAAAGAGCTTTTGTTGGCAGGCATGGTAGACCACCAACACATTCACGTACAAGGTTGAGCAAATATCATTGTGGTTTTCACTAGTTTTTTATTAGAATGGTATTTTTATTTAACTATTGAGTACATCTCTTCTGAATAAACCAGTACATTTCTTCTTCTGTTCTCTATTTTGAACATGTTAATATTGAAATATCTCATACTGAAAATGATTGCTTTTAAATGCATGATGATCTGAACTCTAAAGATAGTGGTGTTATCAACATAAAGCTCTACTGAGTAATTATACCTTTGAGTTTTTGTGAACCCACCTTACGAAGTAAAGCTTAATTTAAAAACAAATGAAATTGAATTTATTACTTATTAGTCAGGGTACTAAGAGTAAACAGATTAAATATTCATGTTATGATAATGTAAAACTAGTTTATTTACAAAGCTACTTATTATTAAAAGGTATGAGTAGGACTTGGGTTCAGATGAAATGGAGCTGTCATCACCTAGATATCAATGGACAAAGAGAGGAAAGAGTAAAAAGGAGTGAGAAAGGGGGAAAACAGTCACCTGTCCTGAGTTTAGTGTCACTTTTCAGTGAGAGTCACTAACCTGGTGAAGCCCATGGTGACATCACAGGGAGGGAATACTCTTGTGAGTGTAGTGTTACATAATCAGGTCGAAGTGTAGGAAAATGTTGTTCATCTGCTTTTCTTTTTCCTACTTACATCTCCCTTGCTTTTTGCTTGTTTTGAAGTCTCTTCTGCTCATTTCCATTTATATTCTTAATAAGTCTCTTGGAATTTACAATGTGACTGGTCACCACAGACCTTTTCAAATCTGGAATAATCATTTCAGAACTTGACAATAGACACAGAGCTTTTGAGTAGTTAAGAATCAAGAGGATATATTGGTAAAGATTCTTTTTTCTTTAAAGTTAATGAAATTGATACAAGTGAAATGATAGAGATTGCAACTGGAGAACAAGCTTCAAGGATGTGGCATCTAGCAAACTGTCTATCAAGAGAAGCAATAAAGCTCTAAGCACTAATTTCAATAAAAGGCTGAGAAAAGTAGTGGCTAGTTTAGATGTCGATGTTCCCCGAGAGCCTCATATGTTCAGAGTCAGGGTGTTTAGAAGGTGATTTGATTGTGAGGGATTATAGCGGACTTACTGGTAGGAGACAGGGTCTGGTCAGTACGAGTGCGTCACTGGACCCTCCTTGCTCCCTCCCACCATGCCACAAGCAGCTTTCCTCTGCTATGCGCTCTGCCATGCTCTCCTACCTTGGGGTCAGGGCACTACTGACTGAAAAACTGTGAGCCAAAATAAATCTCTCCTCCTTTGAGTTCTGGGTGTTGAGTAGGTTGTCCCATAAATGAGAAAAGTAACTAAGCCATGCTCAATTGTGAAAATTATTAGGGGGAAAGGTATTTAGAAATATAACTGAATTATTCTCACCTTTAAAAATGTTCAAGTTTCACTTTAGAATCTTTACTCCTATTCTTTAGAAATATGAAATACTTCGGATCCCTAAGGGGCCTCAGAAACCACCTTTATTTTTTCATTTAATGAGAAATTTGGTCTGGAAGGAATGAAGTCACCTTCTCAATCTGCTTACATTCCCATTATGAAATAAGAAAGTAGGTTATAGCTTTAGAACTTTAAAAAAATTGTGTGATTTTAAAAATTAAATCAGTATTAAACACTCATAAATATATAGCAAATACAAATTTTGAATTATGTGAAAAATAATGAAAAAGCAATACTACTTCCAACGTTAATCATTACTGACATTTTAGTATAAAACTCAAGTTATTTTCTGAACATGCATAACTCCCTTGCCACTTACACATATTATACAAGAGACATAGTACTACACTAGTTTGGCCTCAGAAAGTCCAAATTTTACATTGGCTGACAGATAAAAGAATAGGATGTGTAAAACATCACTAGAATAATAACCAGGAATATGAAAATGGAAACAGCGTAATACTGTTTTTCTTCACTTTTCTGGGCAATAAAACAGAAAAAGTTGGTACTGTAAGTCATTGGTTATAGTGTAAGAGATCTGACATGGCCCATACTCTTATGATGAGAGTATACATTGCACCTCCATTGTGAGTTTCATAAATGCTATTGGAAGGTACGAGAATTCTGGGTCAGAGATAAATGCCATTTATCTCTCATAACAGTAGCCAGAATACCAGTGTTTTTACCCTTGTTCTCTAAGCCTAATACATTAGGCCAGATAATGCTCGCTTATGCAATGGTTTGCGTTGTAGAGGAGCTGGGAGTTTAGGAGAAGCACTGTTATACTAGAGAGTATGTATGCCTTTCCCTTTCTCTGGAAATTAATGCAAGATATTCTACAGTTATTTGCTACACATTTTTGGAAAGATAGCACAGAACAAAAGATAAACAATGCATTGCATGCAAGAAGTACAGAAATGTAACACATCCTTGGAAAATTGCCTCCTGATGCCACTGGGGAATATAATCTGCCATTATCTTTTAAGTGTATATTCTTTTATCTTGAAAAACACTTCGTTTATAGAGCCATATACGAAGATAATCATTCTAATATGTGTGTATGTA
>NW_022900916.1:17334197-17346583 GCF_012274545.1 Fukomys damarensis | reverse complement strand
CTGCAGGACATATTTTTGTCTGAATAAACCTTTTTTTAAACTGACACAAAATTGATGCATGTAAAATTGAGTTGGTATGTTTTTATGCACAAATAAAAATAGACAAAAGATTTGGATGGGTATATTTCACAATTAGAATTACCTCTGGGTAAAGAAAGATGGTCAAGGATTAAGAGTGAAAATGAAAGGATGTCGTTGCCCTTTTTCACAAAGAACATAGTCATGGATGACTTCTTTAACTTTTAGAAGTTATTTGTCAAGACTTGGAAATTGATATAATTTTTTTGTAAAGTGAAAGACAAAGATGTAAAAAAAAGTGACTTAAATTATCTGTCATAATTAACTATTTGAGAGGTAGTGAAATTTGAAAGACGAGGAACTTGAGAACAAAATGGGTTTTGGTGCGAAACTGGGAATGATAAGCTAACATCGGAAATACTGGATTTGAGGTATTTATTTGTAATTCAAATCCAGATGGTCACAGAGCAGTTTGATGTGAGGTTTTGAAATTTAGAAAACATATTTAGTCCAAACTGGAGATTAAAATATGTAGATCATCTGTAAATGGTGGCAATTGAAGTCACATTGATGAATGAGAATTTCAAAGAAGAGTATGTAAAATAAGTGGACCCAGGATGAAGCCCTGAAGAAATTCCATCCTTTAATTGTTAAACAGAAGGAGAAAGGAGTGGAAAGGAGACTAGGAATAAATAGCCAGATATAAAACAAAACAAAATATGAACATGAATATCATAAAGCCGTGGCTAAGAGAGTGTAAAAATACCTATTAAGATGATGAAGTCTTCTGATTTTATCAGCAAGAAGGGATATTAACATGACAAACTTGAACAAAATATGGAGGAAACGAGCCAGATTTGAAAAGTTTAAGATGCAAGTAGGAGAATATAATAAAGAAATTTGTAAAGATGCTTTATAAAGACTGTGAAAAAGAACAATGGTAATAGAGATAATTGTAGGCGGAGGGCATGTGTTCAGGACAGTTCTAAGCAAGTTAAAATTCAGATGGCAAGAATACAGTGAGCAAAGAGAGTATGAAACATGAAGGGAGAAAGGATAGAAAGATGTAAGTTGCTTTATAAAGACTCAGGTGTCCCAGATTCACTGTGACAGGAGGCGAAGTGCCAGTGTGAGTGCTGTTTGGTGTGGGAAAATGCTGAGCAGTGGCCACCTGGTGGGTGGAGTGGACTCCCACTGCGGGGAGGGGAGTTTGAGCCTTGGTCTTTGTACAGAATGGGTTGGTGGATCTGAGAGGCTCTGTGTCCTGGTGACTACTGGATGGAGGACCTCCACTATTCTCTTGCCCTGATATGTTTTTCATTATGAAAATCAAATGGATGTTGACACTTTGGATTGAGCCAAGTCACATTAAAGCTGTGTTATGATTCTGGCAAAACACAAAATCCCTGTCATTTTCCTGGCAATAATATTTAGAAACAGAATTTTAAACAGAAGAGTTAAATGTCTCCAGATTATGCACATGGATATGCGACTAAACTGAGAGGACAAAGCAGCCATCATGCTGAGTGCTATCTGCTAATCAGTGTTGCAGAGTTGGCTGGGTTCCCGTGGGCCTGAAAAGAATTCCTAGCTGCCTTTGTGTTGAGTTAAAGAGTCAGACATTTGCCCCCAGTAACAGAGGCGTCGCTCCTTCTTGCTTGGCCAGTGCACCACCAGATGTGTCATAAATACTCGAACAGATAGTGGTGGACCAGGAATGCAGGAGATAATCCGATGCAGGCAGATGCTGGCAGTCAAGATTACTCAAGCTGTATTGAAATTTCCTTTGCACCTGGCACTGGAGGTGTTAGCCATGCCAGTTCAATCCCCCCAACACAGATGTTCTTGTTGTACCACTTTGTATGTATAACATTTAGGTTTCTGCTCAGCTTTGCCATAATACACATAAATACTGTAATCCAAAGACCACCCAAATTAGTGCACCTGCATCTTCAACTAGATTTCTTTCATTCCATTCAACAAATGTTCAATATTTTTTTTTTAAAAAGACATCTTTGGGGTGAATAACCTTTTCAGTGTGCCAGATAGCTTAACAAAATGATAACTGATAGAAATAACAATTCCCCCTAATTCTCTAAAACATTGTTACTAAAACTTGAAATTAATGTGAACTTTATTTAAACATAAAGATATTTCATTTACTTTTCATAAACCAGAGAATAGAGAAAATAGATAGATCGTATCAGGTTTTTTTCTCGAAAATAAATTCACCTTTCTTCAAATGACAGATCGGTAGAGTTTACCTCATAAGGGACAGACTTTGCTGAATGTGAACTTCTGAAACCCCCACTTTAAATTAATAGAAGCAGAGCTGTGTGCAGTTGAACACTGAATATGACCTCCTGAATATACTATAAAGAAGCCTTTGGAGAGACACACAATCATTACCCCAGAGAATAGCCTTGTGTGGTTGCCATCTTACTGAAATGAGAGAGAACATCCAAATGTTTTGATCTTGTTTTTATAATTGTCACCAGTCTCCATATCTTTCCAAATATCTAATTTTGTCCTGTATCTCTCTGTGAAAGGAAATTTCAGTGCAACTTAATTTTGGTTTTGGGTTGAAAGAGGAGATGATACTTCCTTTCATTATTTATTTGACACTAAAAAATGCTTCAATAAGAGATTCATTTTAAAAATTGATGTGTGGTGATGACTTTCTAAGTATGACTTTGTTGTCAGTAACAATAGTTATGTCTACAACATATCCTTGTTGTATAAGTGCTCCTTACTTCCCTATCAGCATAGAGCTGATTGTATTCTGCTTGAAGTATGTGTCCAACAGAGAAAAGAGAAATGATATGTGCCATTATGTTAATATTACTCCAGTCATTTGGTAAATGATTGCCTGGACTACACAGTGTTATAGGAATGCAGCTAATTCAGAGAGGGAGAGGAGGGAAGGACAGACTTACAAATAGACACATGAAGAAAAAAAAGGGAACAGATAAAAAAATCGAAATAAACGAGTCAGATCCAGGAGACTATGAATATCCTTTTGTTTATTACTAACAACTCTTAGAGCCCAAGGATACAGTGAAACAAATAGAGTTGTTTTCAGCAAGTAGAGAATCAAGCTAGCTGCTGAGGATACCTATTACTCCTGGAGTCCCAAACTAACAAGATAAAATTAGAATGCAGAAAAGGAACAAGTAACAGCAATCGTGTTCAAATATTCTAATATCAGTGCAACTGTTTTTACTTTGAAATCTTATTCAATACAGAAATGTGAGTATGACTTAGGTATACACACAGGCACAAAGAAACATCAATCCGTAACAGTAGAAAGAAATGGAGAAAAGATTTGAAAAGAAGGAGAAATGGGGGCAGTTTGAGAATCTCTTGCACCAAGAGTTGATTGAAATAGAAACTCCCATTAATCCATCCTGAGTCCTGCTTCAAGGGCAAAGATTAAATAGAAGGTATGTCTTTGTCCAAGACTGATCTTTGTTCTTTTCAAGTTCTTAAGACCTTCTAATACAGCACACCCGCAGCTCAAGAATTCTGAGTACTAATCTTCTGTTTCATCCTTGGGATTTATTTTTTCAAGTTCAACCAAATGATTTTTACTGTTACTGATATTAATAGGAACTTTTGAGGCTTGTCTTACACAAAACATGGTACTAAGTGCACTGAATACACTCTTTCAGTAAGTATTTTATTTTATTTTACAGATGAAGAAACAGATACTTCCAACAACTAAATATCTCTTAAAAGGTCACACAGTTAATAACAAGAGACAACAATCTGAACCGGAACATGTATTACAAAGTTTGCATGGTTAATTATATGAACTTCACACACCAAAGTCTAGAAAAAAATTCAAGGGTCACATAAGAAACTGTGTTGATAAATTATATTTAAGTCATAATATTATTTAGCTAAGTAATACATATTTGTTCACTTTGAAGACAATATTGGAATCAATATTTTTTCAGCATTTTGTTTTGGATTTATATTCAGTCACATCCTCACCTTTTTGCAGTGGTCCCCAAGTACAATAATAGAGTTGGACTAAAACAAAAGTGTCCTCTTAAGATGAACATCATGGTTTTCTTGATTATGTAGCTCAGTTAGAACGAGCAGATCCACTCTTGCTTGAGTAAGGAGAAAAGTCATGTATTTATATTGGTATCCTAGAGCTTCTCCAATGGACAGAGGATGAGAGTTAAGGACCACACAGCCCGGAGCTGCTCACAAATGGCATCATGTGGCTTTTCCACAGGGAGTCCTATTGTCTCTGTCCCTCAAGATGGACCTCTGACACAGACCCCTCAAGCAATATAATGTCCCTGTGTCATCCTAGTTATATCGTTTCTGCCTAGTACCTCCTTCAAGCCACTGTTTTCCAAGTCTGCCATCAGTGCCCCTGACTGGCAAAGCCTTGGCCTCATGATGGTAGACTACAGTCTAGTGGATCCCACACTGATGAATCACATGCAGATGGATTATTTGTTTGGGATCACAAGCTAGTAGATCACACACTGACAGTCATATGCTAATCTAAAGAAGGCAGAGGTGGTTCCTTTCTGCCTTCCTCTAAGACAGAATTTATATTCCTGAAACATAGAGGTATCTGTTCATACATGCTGGACAACAGTGAAAGAATGACAGACTTCTTCAACTTCCAATACAAGAAACAATAAGTGATTAATTAAAAGATTTTTTCAAAACCTGAAAATTCCATGTCACCCTTTTCTCATTAGAGTTAAGTTCCCTTTCTCTTAATTGAATATATGTTTGCTAGTAGCTAATTTAAGTTGTGCTTTACCATCATATCTCACATAGTAAATTTTATTTACTTATTAGAGAACCTGCTCACTTGTGTCCTGCCAAAAATAGTTACAGCATTAAATGAAGTTTATTAGATATAATGTTTAATTTTATCACAGAGTTTGCTAAAGTTTAGCACATATTATTGGATTTGATTTTTGCAATAATCCAATGAAGCAGCCAGGAGACATTATTTCTACTTTATGTATAAAAAAACTGGATTTCAGAGGCCTCATATTATTTCTCAACATCAAAATCTGATTATATTGTCCACTGCATAAAATATTTAACTGGCAGCCAATAGTCCTTCCAAATAGGCCCAAATTCTTAAATGTACTTTATGAAATCATATGCTCATGCACTCATTTGTGTTATTGAGCCTAGTCAACCTTACCCGCATGCTCCCTGAAATGCTGTGCTGTAGCTGTGTTCCGTGACACATAGGTCATTTTAAGAACCAGCTTCATGTCATATTTTGTTTTGCTATTGTACGTGATGGTCTGCTGTCTGCACCCACTATCACCTGCCTGCTTACCTGAGGGAGTCTCATATTCTTTAGTCTGTTTCTAACTAGGATCTTTGTAAGATATGATCAAAAATAAACCGAATGCTGCTGCTGGACGCCATTCAACAAAAAGGCAGGCTCTGAGAAAACAGTGTCTCTTTATCTACTTTCATCTCCAGATCTGGCACTGTGTGATTTCTAGTTCTTCTCTAAAGTCAAAGTGACTGAAAGGTGAAGGCTTTGAATTGATTCCAGATCTTGAGTCAGCCGTTACAGCACGACTAAAGACAAGAAAGAGGATTTCCACAACTGTTCCAGAAAGTGACAGGAAAATGGAATGACTGTGTTTAAAGTGAGGAGAAGTATTTAGAGGGGGATTCATGGCAACTTGTATTTAACGGTAATTTTTAAACTTGAACATTCACTATATTTTGTGATCACATTTCATATATATGGTATTGGGCCGGGGATTTAGCTCAGTGGTTCCGCCACCTGCCTTGCAAGCACAAGGACCCAAGTTCAATTCCCGGTAACAAAAAAAAAACAACTTCATATATATGGTATCCTTAAAGAAATCTTCAAGTTTGGCTAACTTCCCTCATACAAATTACTTACCACTTTGAACTTGGCCCTGTCCTAATCCTGTCATGACTTCCAATTGCTGTTTTAATTAATTGTCTGCTTATATGGATCCTACATACCACTTTCTCTCATACTAACATACAATGCCAATGCTAAAGAGTTGATATGTTTTGGTTAGCACACAGTTTTTTTTTAATTTTAACTATGTACATTATTGATTGGTTAATGGCATATGTAAGAAATTATCTTATTCAAAGTCTAATTTTTCCTCACCTCTGTCTAACCATATATTTAATTATTAATTTGTCTAATATAGCAAAAGTGTACATCTATATTTTATTATATATTTCCTTTGGCATGTCTGCCTGTCTTTCTCCATTCCAATTTTTAGCAAGATGAAGACTCTTCTTTCTAGTTAAGTGAGACCTTTTCACACATTCTGGCCCTGGGCAGAGACGACAAACTTTGCAAAAGGACAAATGGTCCAAATGTGGTCTGATCTCCAGTCTTTGAAGAGTGTCTTAGGACCACATGCCTATTTGGAATCTGATTATTTTTTGAAGTGTTGGAAAACACTAAAATCTTTGGAACATAGTATAATATAAGCCAAACAATTCTGTAGAATAAATTCAGCCTTCCAGCCGATAATTTATGATTTCTTCCCTCTAAAGAAAAATAATATAGAGCAGTGATAGCAATTTTATTTTTTTTTTACAGATTTCAGTGGTAACAAGCAGCCCACTGTAGCACACATGCGGTAGGTTCGCCACCCCTGGTATAGACTAACCCAAGTGAAAAGAATGCTAAGGGCTTAAGAGAGAAGAGATTCTGATGGCCAGGGAGCAGACTGTGGGTGATTTTGAAGAACCTCCTCAAACCTCAGCTGAAAGCGTTTTGAGGAGGTGGACGGACATGGTGAAGTGGAAAGGGACAGAATCAGGGTGAGTCTCAGGGTTAGTCTCTTCTGAGCCCAGTGTGTTCATGGCATCAGAAAGAAAGCTCATGTAATATGAATTAGGGTGGCAGTGTGACACCAAGACTAAGAGGCTGTTTTCAAATGCTCCTGGATACTGTACAGTCTTCTGCAGGGAAACTGACTTTTGAGATATCTGAGGTAGAATTTACTGATAGGATGAAGTCATGGAAACAAGAAGACAGAAGTGAATTGACTAGATTAAAAATATGAGACTTCCTTAAGAAGGATTAAGATGGGGTATGTATATGTACTAACTCTCTACGATAAGTGTATTCATTGTGTGTCACACACATATAGTAATAAAAAATAAAATATGATAGTTCTTGAAAATCTAATGTAGACTAAAAAGTGATATGCACAAGCTCACTTACACACACACACACACACACACACACATACACACACACAGTGACATCCTATTTAGGTATATGTTTTACCAAACAAATATTCCCTGCATCATTAAAAAAGTACTGTTGAGAAATAATTAGAAATTAAAAATGAAACAATTCATAGTCACATATCTCTTTTTCCCTGAGATTTGATTCACATGAGCATACATTTCTTTCCCATGTTCACGACCTGGTTTTGAACATTCTCTTTTGTGTGGAAAATAAATGTTGCTCTATTCTGACAACATCGTTCTTGGATATTTTCTAATGTTCTAAAAACACTCAACACTTCCTTCTAACCGTGGACTAGAGAATGAATCTTGTAGCTTTCGTGGACAAAGAGCCAAGAAAGATTTCTGTGAGACAATTGAAGCCATATTAACTCCTCACCAAATCATACACCTTATATTTTCTCAGCTGTTTTATATGTCCCAGTTTATAAAGTGTGCAGAGAAGTCTCCTCTAATGAACTAAAATACGGCCAGGGAATCAGTCAGGGACCTCAGGGTAATTATTTTCTTGCTCACATTTATCTATACAGAAACACACATTGACAGACATTCAGCTTACTGGGGCTACTTGTAAAACTTTCTGAACAGCTGCAATAAATCAGAACATTTATGGCTCTGAGTCACATCAAAACTGGACGTGCGTGCATATATAAGGTTCCTCACTGTAGGAGTCTGCAGGTGTTGCAATTTCTTCTGTGCTAACAGAACATGTTAAAATTTGCTGGGGTAGAAGAGCATAAGGTGATTCTTAAGAACCTGTTATCAATGCTCTTTGACAAGAAGTTCCAGACCATCTAAGTATTATGGACTGTCAATGAGCATCATGTTTCCTTTGCCCTACATCTGTCGAGGTAGATGAAGATTGGATACCCTTCCAGTGGCCGCCAAAATACACCTCACTGAAGCACAGGTGATGCTTTATGAAGTACTTTGATCTCATTTATCCCATCTGAACTAACCTCTTCACATTCCTGATAGTCTTTGGATGATTTCTAGGGTTGCTGTGCATATGGTTATGAGTAATGTGCTCTATAAAATTTAACAAGGTGGCATTTATTTAGACTAGGATGTGAATGGTAACTCCTAGAGTTAGACAGGACACAATGTGTGCAGCTACACGTTCTTTATGGCATTGTGTCATTGCTGGCCAGCTCCTACCAAAATGTTTCATACTAAATATTCTGCTTTATACATTTGGAAACTTCTCTACCTATGTGGGCCATCATTGCTAGTTTGAATTTATTTGATACTGAAATAGAGAAATATCAGAATGAGATGGTGGTGGATTAACTGATGGTCAACTTGGAATGCCCAGATAAACTGAGTCAGCACTGTTATGGGCATGGAAAGATTGTTTCCAGTGGCATAAACTGGAGGGAAAGATCATTGGCTGTTGATTTTCTTGGAGAAGCTGGCAGCGGCTAGTTTTTCTTATGTGAACATGTCTGTCCTCATCCTAGGAGGGTCCTTACTGTTGCTGAAAATGGCTGCTGTTCTTGTCAGGGGAGCTTTGACCTACACTGTGAACATAGCTTCCTGGATCAGGGACAGATCCCTCAGCCTGGTGGCACAAATCCTTCACCCTGCTAGGGCAGACTTTCTAGCTTCCATCACTGGCCTTTGGTGCTTCCCTGTGCAGACGCTCAATACGGACTTGCATTAGACATTGACATGGGCTTAGGATCCATCACTAAATACTACATTTGACTTTGTAGTTTATTATTTGTTCCCCGGCCTAATTCATTGTGGCTTTTTAATCTATACCATAAGAAAAAATCTCTGAGGTGTATGTGCATCCTTTAAATTAGGTATAGAAAAATCTTATAAAAAAGAGAGAGTAAATGTTGGAACTTTATTTTTCTCTTTTGGAGACTGTTCTTTCTGATGCTGGCCCCCAAGCAGAGATTATTCGCACATCTGTTGATTTTTTTTTCACGTTGTACACATTTGCACCTTTTTTTTAATGTTGACTGAATCGCTTAATTGTAGACAAGCATTCATTTTAATGTAAATCTTACAGTATTACATGAGTGAATGTATGAAAATAGCTTGGAACAGTTTAAATTGGGCAGAATTCTGCTTTGATCATAATGTGCCTCTTCAGCATTAAAATAAACTTGCAACATATGCTGAAAAACATGTGTAATAAGTAAGTGCCTCTTGCTTGGTGACTTAACTGGAAAAAATAAATCACCATTTAATAGAATTCAAAATTCATAAAATACTTTTAGCAACCAGCAACATGATGATGTAATTAGCATTTTATAAAGACAAGTACCTGGATATTTCTTCTTTGAAGAAAGTACTTTTCAGCTTTACCAATGCTATCAAATTTTAATCATTTTTAGAGATATTTGAAAACATAAAATTTCAGTAGGCTGTTATTTAACATATCGTTGCATTGTTCTAGACTTACTCTTAATTTATTTATGTTATTCCAAAGATACTCAAGAGGTTAGCAAAGTAATTTCAACCTTTAATCAGTAAAAATAACGGCTATTAGTATTCTTGGATTACATAAAAGATTGAGAAAACTAAGTAATGACAAAGACTTAGTTTAGCAAAGAGAATGGCTAGATAACAGCACCTTATTACCTTTGTAAGATATAATTAATTAATGACAGATACACAGAGAGTCTTTTCATCAATAAGCTCAAGATATAGGGAGAAATTGTGATGTGACCTGAGAAACGCTGTACATTTGCTGTAAAACTGTGAGCAGATAGCTCATTCCCACTGCTGTGTTTTCTCCATCTGTAATCTGTAAAATTGTATCAGCTTTTGGCTACAAGTCTTTAAAACTTCCAGTTAACAATGGCTTAAGCATAATAGATAAACTCTAGGAGCATATATTAATTGTAAAAATTGTTAGAAATTAAATAGCTAGATAAATATGAGCAGCAATTACTATATAAAAAGGAATCTGCCATTTATCAGAAGATACATATTTGCTATGTCAAGAAATTGTCTCTAAAATCCCAAGTCTTTTTTCCTTGTCAAATACTCACTGTAACTAAATTTAAAGGTGAACCTGTCTTCCTTTTGGAGGCACTTACAGCAGCCTATCAAGAAAGCTTCAAGTGTACTTAATTCAGCACATTATTACTAATTCAACATATGCTTATTGATTTCCTTCTCTGTGCCAGGTTGTACATTTAGGGATCTAAAAACAAACAGCGAACTCCAAAGCAACACCATATATGATTCTCATCCTCAAAGACTTTTAGATTGGAAATAATGCTCACAGATTCAAAAACAAATTCTCCAAGCGCTTTTCTTTGTAGAAGCTTCCTAGGAACATTTCGCAGAGCCCAGGTAACAGCACCTCCCAGAGCACACGTACCTTGCTTTTGACTTTCCGGTTCTCCTTTCTCATAGCTTTCCCTACTGTGGTGAGTGGCCTTCCCGCCAGCTTTTCGCACAAGCCTGCACCTGGGCATTTCCGTGCCTTCCACCCCCACGCCCGGCCCTTCCTTGTTCAGGCTACCAGTCCTGTGCCCTGCACCGCCTTCACTTTAGGCACGTGGACATGGACTTACTCTAGGTAACTGTCATCTTCACCAGTATTGTATCAGCGCTTTTCTGATAACCCTCCTTCTTTCTTTATTTCCTTACAATTCAATAAACCGGGTATTTAGGGCCCTCCAAAATTTGTATATTAAGATAACGGTATTGGAACGTGGGTCCTTTGGGAAGTGACGTTGTCCCCAAAGCAGAGCCATCCTAAATGAGAAAAGTGCCCCTTACAAGAGGGGCACCAGGGACCCCTCACTCGCTCTACCACGTAAGTTTGCTGTGAAAAGATAGCTGTCTAGGAAGCAGCCCCTCACCAAAGCACTGCTGGCACTGCATTGCTCAGCCTCTGCCACTGTGAAACATAAGGTTCTGTTGTTTTTAAGTCACCCAACTTAAAATATTTTTGTTGTAGCCGGCTGAATAGACAGAGACGATGCTTACATGATTCCCTGGATATTCTTTTAAAATAAAACCTAACCACTTTCTATACTAACAGCACCCCACAGGCCTACAGGAAATATCCAAGCTCTCACGCAAGGTTTGTAAGACCTATTCTGACTGAATCCTCATTTCCTCATTAATCACAACTTTGGCCCTTTGCTCTAGTCCTCCCATTCCACTGTCCCTACTCCAAGCATCATTGGTGAAGTTAAACATCCCCAAGTTTCAGCAGACTTCATTTTTTGCATGTCACCAAGTTTGTTGGTACATTTTACATTTACATTATGATCACAATCATCTTTGGGAATTTGTACCTGTACGTGATATACCTTGGTTCTTGTTTTTTTCCCATTGCCCAGCCCTCCTTCCACCCCTCCACCCCCCCATTTACAAAAGCTTTGCTTCCATTTTTCCTTCTTTCCTTATTTTTTTCTTTCCCTTCTTTCCTTTCCCCCATAGCTAGATGGATGGACCTTGAGGCCATACTCTTAAGTGAAATAAATAGGACACACGTGTAAATACCAACTTTTCTCTCTTTCTGTGAGAAACTGAAAGCATGCCACTTTTTTTTTTTTTAATGTCAGTTCTCTTGAGAAGTCTCCTTTCTTTTAGTTTTGGAACTATGCTTTTCATATCCATTTTTGTCACTTTCAGTTTACCTGGCCGATACTGATCTACTGTGTGTATACTTGTGCTCAGTGTAACTTTGTGGGATGAAACAAATGGGTAAATGAACAAAAAATATTATGTAGAATTATGAAATAATATATAAAATACAACAAAAATAAGATAAAATGTAACCCAGGAAAACTAATATTCTTGCCAACTTTCCAATCAAGAAGGAACAAAAAAATAAAAACAAACAAAAAAAACCCAAAACCCTGGAGATTCATAGAAGCTGTATAAAAATAGGAACTATGTTAGTGGATAGTACAGAAGAATAATGATAGTTGGACTAAAACTGATCATGCTCCACTGACAAGTTTATGGTGATGCGTCTCATTTTGTAACTGCTGTCTTACAGGCAGAGGACTCTTTTTTTTTTCAGCTTTAATTGAGTTTATTGATACATTTTAGGGATACAGTACAGTTACATTCATTGTTGGGATCTTGTACCTCTACATGACAAGTCTTGATTCTCATTTTTTCCCTTT
>NW_022900916.1:17324485-17331938 GCF_012274545.1 Fukomys damarensis | reverse complement strand
TTTTTTTTTTCAGCTTTAATTGAGTTTATTGATACATTTTAGGGATACAGTACAGTTACATTCATTGTTGGGATCTTGTACCTCTACACGACAAGTCTTGATTCTCATTTTTCCCCTTACCCCTGACCTCCCTTCACCCCCTCCTCCCCTTCCCATCTACAAACACTTTATTTCCATCTTTTCTTTATCTCACATTTTTTTCTTTTCCCTTTTTACCCTTCCCCTACCAACTCTTTTTGTGTGAATCTTGATTCTCTGGATTCCCTGACTGTTGTATCACACAGTGAATGTTAAGTACCAAAGGGGTCCTAAAGATATTGTCCCTTTATAACACTGAGAGGGCTGTTGACATAGGACAAAGCATTAAAGGAGGGTAGTTATTAAAGTGAACCTTAAAGGACTAATAGCATTTAAGGAGAAGAGAAAAAACTTTGTATATTTTTGGACTGAGACAGTCAGGCCTCTTTAGGGAATAGAAAATAGCATTTTGTAGAAGGTCTTAGAATTTGCATGGAGGAGTATTGGAAATGAAGTTAAGATTATGGATAGTTGAACGCCAAAGTTCTTACTCTTTAAGGAATATAAACCAATTAGAGATAGCAGCAAGAGAGAATAGCACTGCTAAAGTATATCAAGGACAATGAATCTGGCGGTGGTGAAGACCAGAGGCCGTGTCACTTGGGAATCATTTAGTTGCTACTGAAACAAACCCAAATCAACTGGCTAAACAAAACCAGACCATTTTTGTATTATATATTTAAAGTTAACATGATTTTAAGAGATACGAAGTGGATTTACTTGTCCCTGTAAGTAAAAAATACAGAACTAGGTAAAGGAATGGCCGAGTCCATGCCCTCAACAATCCTTGGATGTAGTGGCAACTCATGTGCCCGGAATTTCAGGTTTACGGCCAGTTCTGAGCCTATAGCGAAATGTGCACAGTTCCTTTACAATTCATACGCAGTCCCTTTTTATGCCTTTTCTACAACCAGCCTAGCAGCTGATACATATGATTTTAATATGTTTCCTTAATTTTTTTTGCTTTGACACTTCTGTTGTAATTTCCTGATAGCGTAAAAAGCTTATGGTAAATGACAAATGCCTTCTTTTGTAATATTGTTATCTGGACAGCTGAGAAATAGTACTTCTGTGATCACTATTACTTTTGTTTCTGAAACCATAAAGCAATAGTATAGGAAACTCATTGCACCAGTGTAATAGCCTTAAAAGAACTGTATTACTATGGACCCGTTATAGTGTAGCTCATTCTACCTACTAAGTGAATCTACTGAATTTCTTATTTTTATATGCCTTGCACCTAAAATATCTAAGTATAATTTCTATGTCCACATTCCTTGTGGAAATAAGACCAGTCTGAGTCTTATTTCTGCCTTCAGGTTCGCAGTGAGCCTAGTCCTGCCCATGCCTCCTGCAGAGTGCTGACCTAGTTAGTTAATTTATCCTCTCTCGACTTCATGGGGGGAATGCTCACACTCCGGCCCTCTCATGAGGCATCCAGCCTAATTGCATTGCACATTTATGTGTATTTCACATTTCTCTGACCCAAAAGATTTCTTAAATATTTTCATCTGTCGTTCTTTTGTTCTATTCATTCTGCACCACCTGTCCCACCAAGTCAATATCTGTCATCAGATTCACCCATCTAAATTATACTTCCTTTAAGTCGTTTACCTCCACTATATTTTCATGGAAATATTGATTCTTCAAAAGTGTAGTACTCACAGAACTCATAGTTGCATCATATACTCATAAGGTGTATTTAGTCTTAGGGATAAAAATAGAATATGTAAGAAAACTATCCTGTGGGATGGATTGAGTCAGGAGACTTAACCAGAAAAATAAAAATTGTACCATTCCTTTTTAAAGATAGAGGAACTTGGTGCCCAAAATACTAAATTACTTTCCTGAGGTTAACCTGTAACTGGAGCAAAAGTTAAAAATCAGAACTCCTGAGACACATAGTAGTTAGCAGCTTCCACTGGGTCTGCTATGCAGTATAACTGAGCCTCATATTAAATTGTGTAAATATGTTATCTCCATACAATTTCCTATATTCTTCTTAGCTTCCCCCATTGCTCCCCATGGCCTTCTAGACTTTCAGATCTAGCAAATAGCTCATGCTTCTTGCTACATTTGAGGAGGGCTCTTGTACCCTGTTGCCTTGCAATAGTAATAATCCACTCTGAAGGGTTAGTACTTTTGACAACTGTAATATATTTTTATATCTCACCTACTTCACTGATGGCTATTCACATTTGACCAAAAAAGTCTCACAAAGTAATAGATTTATTTTTAAAACCAGTTTGGCAGCTTGTAAAAGATCAGATAAGCTTAAGACTGTTATAAAAACACTTGGTTCCCCATACTAGAGTTCCTCTTTACAACACCTCTCACTCTGTTTGCAAGTATCTCCTGGTTCTATTTTACCTTATGGAAGGCAGTCAGGGGACTGATATAAACACTGATATTTAGCTTCTGTTATTGCTATGGATAATAAGGTCTTAGGAAGGAGCTGGAAGTGTAGAACTCAAGTGGCATTTGTGAGGCCATGTGTCCATCCCTAGCCCACATGAATAAATAAATAGATGAATAAATAGGTGTCTAACCCCCAGAGACTCCTGCCTTCCATCTGTTTCTACCAAACTTTGCCAGGCTAACATCTTAGCATTCAAGACTGATAAATACTCAGATATTTTGCACTTTGGCAACCGGTGTCCTTTTTACTTAATAAGATCTCCTCTCTCTCCTAGGGTCCTGCTTTCTAGTTCTTTCTTGCCACTCTCCATTTCTGAATTTTGTAATTCTGTATTATTATTGATAATCCATGCAGAACAGATTCTTTTTACTTGCGACTCAATTAACACTCCAATATAAATCTGTTTAGCTCAAAAAGCCGGTTTCAATCCTTTGTTAAAAAAGAAGAAAGAACTGAATAGACTTGGCAGTCAATTCTGACACTCCTTTCAATAATTCAATTCTTTAACCCAGTCTCCACACACTCTGAGACCAATGGTATGATTATAATCCAAAATGGACTCGTTTGGGGGGACAGGGTGGAGACTAGTCTATTTCACACTCTATAACCTTGATTAGGTGGCTTAGATGAGTGAGAGATCATGATCCATTTGCACACTTTTTCAGTAATACGTACCTTTCCTCTGGATGGATAACTATGACTTTATCAAACGGAAACCAGTAGTAGGTGTTCTTTGAAATGTGCAGCTCAACTATACACTGGTTATTAACAGCTGTATGGACTATTGTAATAATATTTTCCAATAAAGTAGATACTCATCTGCCATTTTATATAGTGGGGAAAAAAGAAGAAGAAAAAGGTTCTACACAGGAGCTTTAAACTAGCTGGTAAAAGTGGCGATTGGTCCAAACACATTAAAATTCTATTTTCCTTTACAAGTGTTTGCTGCAGATGACCCCCACTGATCTTAAATATATTTCTGTATCTGTAACTGAATAGAGGTTTTCCGTACAGCATGTTCTAATGGCACTCTGGCCTTTAGCCAACAAGGCACTGAATAAGGCTATTTTTAAAATACAGAAACTGGGAACAGCTGCAGCAATCAAATTTGATAAAAACAGAGAGGAACTTTGCTTTTTTTTTTTTTTTTTTTTACGGTTTGTCCAAGTTTAGTCTTCTTTCATAGAACTGCTTTTGTTCATTTGTATGAAGGGCTGCAAGACTAATACAGTGAAGCCCTTTTAAACAAATAACTTTTAAAAGAATACAACTAAATAGAATAATTTTTCTCTCTACATAGCGTATCGATGCAATGGTATTTTAAATCATAAAAAATGATGTATCTCTTGTAAAAGGAGTTAGGAGAATGAAATTTATTGGCAAAGTTCATAATATAAAAGTTTTTGGCTTCTCCCATCCCCCAAGTCTCCATGAAAGCACAGATAAAGTTCTCAGTCTTGCACTGTTGAAAATCTGAGAGTTTGCATTTCAACTTCTCTTATATTCTCTAGTGTGGCTAAGAGTGAAAGTACTTTTTAACACCCCAGTTCTATTTTTTATGGAACTATTAGTTATGTTCTTCCTGTATTTTCTAAAAGCTAGATAAACATCAGTATAATTCTTTTGGAAAAATGAAATGACATGTTTTATAAAATATAGAGGAGAACATTCTCATAGAGACTTTTTGTATTTATTTGAATCCCTCAATATGTCAATTTACAAAAGCTTTTCTTTTTTCTTTTTTTTTTTTTGTACCAGGGATTGAACTCAGGTCCTTGTGCTTGTGAGGCAGGCAGCAGAACCACTGAGCTAAATCCCGGACACAAAAGCTTATTTTTTTTTTTAAAGTCAGTATCTTTTGAACCTTGTAGCACATGATTAATAAATCTTATGAGGTGACTGAATACTGAGAATCTGCTATACTGAAGCAGGTTGCAAAGTCTCTCTTCTGAGTGCAGAATTGATTTCTCTGCTCATGTAATGATTGACATGACAAAAGATATTGTATTTCTTATAAGTGTTTACAGATGGAATTAATTTTAAAATATTATTGAAATAAAGCTACTTATGTCAACATTAATTCAATTTATTAAACCATGGCAGTAGTACAATTCTTTTCTGTAAGTATAAGATCATGAAATAAAATTACCTGCACAAGAAAGGAGAAAAAGAGAATATACAAAATACAGATATTCAGGTGTATATTAAGTTACACTAGGGAGTGGGTTAGATGTGATATCAACAAATCTGTTCTAAGCTTTGAAATAAATGACAGAACAAAATTAGTAAAATCTCCCCTGACTAGAATAATTCTTACCAAGAGGTATTGATGAGGCGAAAGCTGTTCGTCTTTAAATGGTGAAGCAAGGATGTTATGAAGTATGTTTAATGGTGGAGACAATAACATTTCCTTTCTGTGTTCATAAGTGAGGAGTCTTTGGCCCCACATTAACAGCAAAAGTACCCCCCCACATACACACACACACACACACACACACACACACACTTCAGACCAGAAACTATTATACTCTTCATGTATAGATCCTGGAACTCGGCAAATTTTCAAGGGTTCTCTGACAAAACACTGGATTTCAGGGTATCACCCTACACTTCACCCATACTAAACATTTCCAAAGGAAGATTGCTGAGATTAATTCTTATTCATGTAACCTTTCCTTTGAAGATAAACTACAAAGAGAGTAAGATTTACTTCTTACCAGCCATGTTTTATGCACAATAACCCAAATATAATGGAGTCTTTCAATCTCTTCCTAGGAGTATAATATTTATACGTAACCAGGATAGACTGAATACCAAACAGCTGTGTTTTACAGGGAAATGTTTTGTGTAAATTACTACTTTGCATTATATTTTCTCCTTATTTTAATCTCCAACATTGTGTTTACAAGTAAGTTCAAAATTACGATGATTTTAAATTTTTATTTTTTTTCATATTTCATTGAAACAAAAATAAACGGACAGCAAAACTATCGTATTGTATTTGCTATTGGAGGGAACTGATGTGTATGTATAGTGCTTCTGGAAAATAAATAACAAACCTGTGTAGTTATATGTAAAGAAATACTGGTCTTGCCTCAGTCTAACTTGGATTTTAACTTGGATTTTTTGTTATATTTTCTTTTATAACTGCCAGTATAGCTTGATTCTTAAAATAAGAGTTATTGATCGCCCTGGGGCTTCTCCACCTTAGCTGGCATTAGAATTAGGGTACAGATGCCCCTCCAGAGCTCTTCAGAATGTGCTGACATCAGCCTTCATTCATGAGCACTGGCTTTGTTCGGCGGGGGAGGGTGGCAGTAATAGGAGGAGACGCTGAAGTAGCCTGGTTTATCAAAGAGGGCAGAGGAGCCACGGTGCTGTGAAAACATTCCCACACACTAACGGTTCATTCACACAGAAAACAAGCGAGAGCCTTCAACCCCTCCACAAAGCCCTGCGAGAGCGAGCCCACTCAAGGACCCAGCACTAGCAGCGTTCCTAGTCCCAGTTTGCTCCCGCTCCTCAATTCTGCCCTCCCCTTTCCTGATCTCAGGCACCGCTGGGCACAGCGATGGGTTGCTGTGGGAAATCTTTAACCTGGTTCTCTATTAGTTCTGTGAATGAAATGCTTATGATTTCTCGGGAGTATGTCCCGTGGTGAAGATCACTTTTCAAATGCAGAGTAACAAAGTGATTCGCAGGCCCTGAACCACTCTGGACACAATAGGGAGGTTGTTAACAATGTGCAATAGTGATTTCTGGTCTTTACTTCTCTTTGGATCCATTTTGAGAAGCTCAGAATTTTAGAGTGAAAACACATAAAGTGATAATCAGCTCTGTTGGTTGTTTTTACAAAACCAGATGGCTTTATAAGATATGATTAAATCCATTCTTTAAAAGTCATTTTTGAAGCCAGGCATGTGATTCTACCTTTACTCTTCACTTTTCAGATTTCAGAAGGAAATGGAGTGTTTCATACTGCTAGATTTTCCAAATAACTCTATTTAATCCATTTATGTAACAGACTGGTCTTTTTAGTTTTTACTTGTTAATCATTTTGAATAGATGTATTTCAATTTTTGTTTCCCATCTCTTAGCCTTTCTATGGAAGATTTTTAGAGTCTAATTTACAAGTGACCTGGAGTAGTGACTATGAATAGTAGTTTTGTGCTGTGTTTTAATTTTGCAATGATGTCTGAGACAGTTTAGTGGTAGGACTGTAGAATTGTTAGCAGCACTATTTTATGATACATTATACTTAACATGATCGATATATATATATATATATATATTCCTTTGTGGTATTTTTTGTCTTCCCTTTTACTGGTAACATTTAATTAGTTGTTACTTGGTCAGTATGTAAAATAACATGGATTTGGAGGTATAAAATTTTTAATTATGTATGAAGAGTTGAGTAAGTAGCATAGTTTCCTCATAAAAAAACAAAACAAAATAAAACAAAGCAGAGAGGGTTGGGGATTTAGCTCAGTGGTATCACCGCCTGCCTCACAAGCAGAAGGTCCCTAGTTCAATCCCCTGTCCCGACCAACCAACAAACAAACAAAAAATAAGAATTTTACCAACTTCACATATTGTTAGAATCTTAAGTGGAATGATGCTTGTAAAACCCGTAGCAGAGAGTCTGTTCTTCTACAACAGAAGCGTGTAATACATATTTTAAACCTTCCTATTGCCTTTCTTTTGTGAAGAGATCGACAATTAAGTGGATTATTCCTCAAGGTGTTAAAAGTATGCCTTTATGCCTGTGTACATCAAAACAGAGTCTGTGTTACTAATTTTTCCTAAAATTCTCTCTTCCTTACCTCCTTTTAAAATTTGTGTTTTCTAATTCATAGAGGTCAGAGAAAATAGTTATTTATGCTTGTGAGATGTACATCTAAATTAAGAGTTAATAGATAATGGATGAAGAAGGCTTCTTGAAGTGTCCACTTTGAT
>NW_022900916.1:17166656-17324386 GCF_012274545.1 Fukomys damarensis | reverse complement strand
TATAGTATAGCTCAATGTTAGAGAGTATGCTTGGTATATTTGAGTCTCTGAATTTAATCTCAGCACCAAACAAACAAAATTATTCTAAAGCCTCACGCATGTTTCAAATAATTGCTAGAAAAGGAAACACCACTGGAAGGCACACTATCTACAAACACTGAGAATTCACAACCCCATAGCCGGTCTGCTCTTACCATGGCCACAGAAGGACCTAGCAGGTGGAGCGTGTGGTGATTGCGAAGCGCCCCTGCTGAAGCATGAACGCGTCTCTAGACGGCAGCCATAGTGGAATGGGCGGGGGTAGCCCTGCTAAGAACACATTTCCAGCTGGATCCATCGTGGGCAGCACATTGCTGGACACAGGAACATGACGATTTCCTGCTCTGCCCCACTCCCCACCCCTCTCCTTCGGGACTCACTTTATGCTACAAAATGCTACAACCCACACACAGTCTGTGTTTGCAGTGAGTGCATCTTCTTCTGTTCACTCACATATGGCCGTCTGCAACAATTACATAAGGAGACATACTATCGGGCATAGCTGTCCAAATGAAGAGACTGAGCCCAGTGAATAAACATTGCCCATTTATTAGCCATGCTGCTTCTCTATCTGTGCCCCTGACTTTCAGACTACGTTCACACCGCAATTACCTGTGTAAGAAAAGCACAACATCTGATGTTCAAAGAGCAATTTTACAAAGTCAAAGGCAATTTCCATTCAAGAGTAGGATTCCTTACCATTTTGGTGCTATTCTGGTGAAATCTTCTGACTCTCCTCAGAACTAATGTGTTAAAATTCAAGAGATAAAATACATAAAAGTTATGTTAAAAGTCAAAAGATAAATATATAAATGATAATGGCTACAAAGGGAAGCCAATATGTTGAAATGACATAAAAGTTTAACTTATTTAAATATATACTTAGTTATTAAGAAACTAAATTTATTAATCTAGCAGGGGGCCAAATATTTAAAATTTCCAAATAATAACAAGTGTAAATAATGTCTAATTGTTTCATAAGGTTAAATTTTTAAAATTTAAATAAAGTTGATTTTTAATGATTATTTTATACATCTGATATTTTGGGAAAATTTTAAATGGTTATAATCATTAAAAAAAGAAATAGTGATAAGAATAATATAAAATACATGTAATATCTATCAGTAACAGTCATAGGTATTGCTGCAAGTAGGGTTCTTGTCTAAATTATTATTTGAGGGCTGGAATTTAGCTCAGTGGTTCTGCCACTTGCCTCACAAGTGCAAGGAGCTGAGTTTGATACCCGATACTCTAAAAAAAAAAATTAATATTTGAAAGAGGTATTTAATTTCAGGAATAATTACATTTTATTTCCCCACATTCCTATCTAATTTGAAGGAATCTCTTTCCTCTATCAGCGCCCATAGAGTTATTTGGCAAGTTTTAGCCCTTTAAGAAATTTACCATTTTCCCCTTCAAACGGTTACCTCAGAACATTAAATTGAACTACAGCAAGATCCTTCCCAGGAGACACGCGTCCGTCCCTGTGACACAGTGTGGCATCTCCCACCCCCTGACACTGGGCTCTGGAAGGTGGGGCTGGATCTCCACGTGTACCTGCTCCTCCTCCCTTCCGATCTCTGACTCCACTGCTTCCACTCAGGACGGCCAACAGGGAGGTGACGACGGAGCATAAAGCTGAACATTAAGATTTCTCATTTTTCTATCTGGAGACAAATTTATTTGGAAACTTCACTATTTTATGAAGCATAAAAAATGGGCCATGGCACATATCATGTGTTTAGCTTGATGCTGTGGTAGAGAGCAGCTGCTGTACACATGGACATGCCCTGTGGGATCAGTGCTGGAAATTGTATCGTCCAGGTCATTGTGATGGCATTTGACATTTGTAACAGGAGAACTAAAGTGAAAGTGTTAATGTTTCGTTAAGCAGGCATTGGCCAACTTTTTATCTAAGGGTCCAGAGAGTAAAGATTTTAGACTTTGTGCACCATATGGTTATTGTCAAAACTATTCTATTCTTCCATTGTACTGCTGAAGCTGATGGAGGCAAACCCAAAAGACAGAATGAGTGTGGCTGTGCTCCAATAAAAACTACTTTATGCACAATGAAATTTGAATTTCACATAATTTTTCTACGGCACAATATACTATTCCCTTTTAAACTTTCCACATTTTAAATATACACAAAATGTGCTTAATTCATAAGCCATACAAAAGCAGTGGTCTGGATTAGACCTATTGGCTATAGTGTGCTACTCTTATTCCTAAATACGAAATCAACCAAATAGCAAACCAATTAAGTAAGTAAATGTGGTTGCTTAGAACATTTCAAGGAGAGCTTTAATTAAAGTGTTAGCTACAATGTAAGGTGAAGAAGGCTTTGATGTTTTCAGAGGATACTACATATAGAAGCAGGATTCCAAAATACCTACAGAACTTGCCAAAAAAAATGTGTACACACTTCAGCAGTTCAGCCTACTAATAAACGTGTGGAAGCTAATGGCCACTACTTTGAACACTTCTTGTAATTGTAGAGTCCAAAGGTTACTTGTATTAATCTCATGATGTTTCAATAAATTTAGTGTTAAAATATTTATACGAATCTTTCTTTACCTGATGAATGCATTTTTCTTTTCTTTTTGGCGGACACCATAGATCTGCAGATAGAAAGGGTCTGAAATGAAAGTGAAATCTTGATGAGAGTATGTGAGGGTTATCAGCTGTATACAGGCAGATACTGCAAATGATGTGGCATCTAAAAATGTGAATAAATTTGCACACATTTAAAATTCTTTTTTGTTGTTTTGGGGTTTTTGCCCCTACATGCCTAATTAGGACTGTGAGAGCGCTTACTCACCTTTGCCAATGCTCACAAACATTCCACCGTTCCCATGTAACTCTTCATACTAGAAAAAAACATGAAAATTTGAAGGCTTAAACTTCTAAATAGGTAAGAAATATCTTCATTACTGACTATTAACAGTAGAATTGATTTTAGGGTATTTTTCAGAAAGAAAAACAAAGACAAATTAAAAGAATGAAAAAAATCAGAAGGAGGGTGGTAGACAGTAGCAATATGGTGTGGGTGTAGACAAATCCCTGTGATGCATGGAGAAGTTAGAACTCACAGATTAGCTCTGTTGTGAAAGAGTGTTTCATTCCTTATACTCCCCATCAACGATCCTCCATTCAATACAAAAATTAACATAAAATTTCACCTATTTAGAAATTAAGGAGCATATAACCTATATATAATGCCAAATATGAATTCCAGTCCTGTGGTCGTGCTGGGGATTGTTACTGCTGTTTTGTCACTACAGTCAGGCACACATCTGGGGACTTAGTTGCTTGCCACAATGCCATTTTCTCGTTGATATATATCTGAGAGATGCGTACATTAACACCCAGGCTACAGAGCCAAGCACATTTTAGTGCCGGCTACAGCTGAAAGAATATGTTTCCATTCCTTGTCCATCTGTTCTTGGCAATACAAATTTAAACTAGAAACACGAAACAAGCTTCCTGAGAAATAAGTCTGAATCGGGCTTATAGCAGCAAGGTGGGTACTCTAAGCTCTGACTTTGTAACATTTGATTTTGTAGCTGAAAGATTGTTTTTACTTGGAGCAATCTCATGTGGCAGCTACAATTTAAAACTTAGAAATGATACTTCTTTATCATTTGCTGTAAGGGTATGAAGGCTTGGTCACATATTTTGTGTTAAGTGTGTATATTAAATTTTCCAGTGCTCACAGATCTAATGAACTTTGAGGTTTCAACATGTGATTTGCCACAGTTGAACTATGCTGAATCATAATGATTAACATCTCTGAACTCGGTGCTTAGATGGGTCCATTAGTGAGAAGTGAGGGTTTTTTTTGGTACAAATAGATTCCATACAAAATGCGTGGGCTTTTCATTTCTGCCATTCCAGCGATGCCTAGGACTAGCTATCATGGCCTTATTTTCTGTGATCATCCTGCCTTTGTCTGTGTGCACCTCCTATAGATTTTTTATTTTTGCTGTGAAATTTTTTATTTACATTTGAAAGTACACCAGAGAGTGCATAGGAATAATGAAATAGAAAAGGACCATGCATGATAATCCACAGTTCTGCCTCCAAATAAGGATCTTATCACCCTGAGTTCAGTACCTGAGAGGGTGGCTCTCACGGTGTCTTAAAGCAGGGCTTTCTGGCTTTCTAACGGTCTGAGTTCCAGGACTGCTATCTGGCTCAGTGTGGATCTTGAAATTTGCAAAGGACTTTGACACTCACACAGTCCAACCTCCCCTTGCATGTAAGAAATGCTTCTGTAATTTTTTTAAGTATTCCCTTTTCATGACAGATTTATCAAAGATGAGTACAGTATTTTTGCTTCAAAGTAGTTGCATTCAATTTTTTGCTCCAACACTCCTCTGACAGGTGAATATATAAAATAAATTAATTTCCCTAGTTTTCAGCTTCTCCTTCTGTAAATAGGGATAATCATATTTGTCTTAAATTGGTTCTGAGAGTGAGCCAATGAGATAACTAGAGGGTTATCAGAGCAGTGATAGGTACTTAATAAATACCTTACAAGTGATTACTACTATCAGCCCCTTTCTAATGCTTTCTGTTAACAATAATGATAAGTGCATTGTCCTAATTATCTAGTCTACACCACAGTATTGTTTTGGTAGAATATGTATTCCTTAACATTAGGAAAGCATTTCAAGAAACTATTATTATTTCTTTAAATACTACATAAAGTTATCTATGTCCGTGGACAAGTCGTGCACTGACAAGGTGCTCAAGTCTTCCAACCCATGTAAGAAGTTTTAACTCTATAAACTCCAAGTTCTCTTCTTCGAGTAATTTCACAAAATCATGTTTGACAGCATATCCTCATTCTTTATTTATAGTGATGAAAATGTGTACTTGCTGCCAAATGTCTGATGTGGGATGTCTGAATGTTCCATATATACATGTGGAATAACATGAGCTTTGTTGATGTTAAGAACTACTGGTATGTTTTTGGGGCGCTATTTGGCTCAGAACTTGTTCTTCCCACTTGTTTTAGAATAAGCTGACAGTAAATCATTTTCGAGAGGGACGAACTCAAAGGTTTAGTTAAGCCAAGAGTTCCAGAAATGGGCCATCTTCTCCTGACTTCCGGTTTCTAGATAGAAAAGCTTTGCGTGGGAAGGGGCTCTCATGATTTGCACACCCTCCTGGGGCATCCAGTTGTGGGTCCGTCCACACTCACTGTAATTCACACAGCGTCCCTTTTCTTTCAGACCTGAGTGATCAGCTGATGGAAGTAGTTGGCTTGGAAGGAGCCATGGAAATGGGGCAGATCTACACCGGCCTGAAAAGCGCCGGCCGTCGGCTGGCCCAGTGCTCCTCGGTGCTCATCAGGTACTTCTTTCTCTGTCAGGGACGCAGATGTCAGACAGGGCCCCGCCGCGGGCCAACCACAGTGCTGCAGGACTCTGAGAACGACCTTTGTCTTATTTCTGTTTCACATTATCAAGGACTCATACCTCCATGTGTCAGAATGATTAAATTGGCAGACCTTACGGAGTATTTGTTAGCCATTTCTTACCAAATTCTTTGGTTACCTGATTCTCTCACGGTGACTACCGTGGATATAGGGAGGCACTAATTCTAACACGCAGATTTACTCCTCCCTGTACTCATTCATACTCTGTTTATTAAGACAAAAATGTATTATCAGGAAAGCGAGCCAAAGGAAAAACTAGAGAGGTTTATAGCTAAGTGAATGCACATCGAGGCTGTACTCTTAAGTGAAATTAATAAGTTACACACGTGTAAATACCAAGTAGTTGCTCTGGTGTGAAAAAGTAAAAGTGTAAATAAGGATCAAAATGTATAATTGATATTGTATCATAGAAAAGTCTAAAAGAGTAAAGGAAGTGAGAGGGGTAAGGGAAAGGGAAAAGAAAAAATATGTGAAAAGGAAAACATATGGACACATGGTCTTCGTAAACAGGGAAGGGTGGAGGGGGTGAAGGGAGGACTGGGGAATGGGGAAAAATAAGAACCTGATAAATCATGTAAAGGTTCAAGATCCCAATGATGAGAGTAACTGTACTGTATACATAAAACGTACCAATAACTTTAATAAAGATTTAAAAAAGAAAGCAAGAAGTTTCTTTTCGTTATAGGAACTCTGATTGTGTCTTTAAGCATAAACCCTGACAGTTTCTTTTGGCTTTCAGAATTTTTGCTTATCATTACCTTTACCAGGAAACTCTAACATTCCTGTGACTGCAGAACTTTATAGGTATTCATTAATAGCGAATAAACATCTCCCTTTCAGTAGAATTTCACAGTCCGGCTATTAGTGCACTTGCCTCCCCTGATCTCGTGATCGTTTATTCTTATATACAGTCTGCTATATGAAATATTTCAGTGTCGTACTTAAAGTGAAATGTCTTCCTCCAGGACCAGCAAGTCTCTGCCGATGCAGATCGATGGGGAGCCATGGATGCAGACGCCATGCACAGTGAGTGTAAAGCTTTGAAATGCTGTCAGTTTCATTTTTGCTTTTCAAATGTCGTATATTCCTGTAACAAAATAGTCACAATATCTAATCTTTTGTCTGGCCTTTTTAGAGCTTATCCACAAATACTTTTTCTCCCCTTATTTATGTGTGAAGGCCATTGCATTCAAATTGTGGGCCTAGCACAGCCCTGGCAATGATTGAACTCTTGAATGTGGATATGTTAGCTTTAGTACTATACTAAATACCACCAGTTACGAACTCTGGATCTGAACAAAATAATGGCTTCCCTTAAACTCTCTTGTCCATTTCAGGATACCTTGAGATAATTACTACTGGGGTCCTCAGACATACGTCTTCCTGAGTGCATTAATCATCTCTTATTCTGTCTACATTTAGTGATTTGAGGGCTTCTTTATTGCAAAATGTCCCCTTGCTATTTTTTTAACCATAGCTTTTTCTCCGTAAGGAGATATTATTTACTTCCCTCCAAATTTTAATTTGGTCTCCCTCCAAATTTTGATTTTCATTTGTACAGTATTTCATTGCATTTCAAATACATGGTAGGTGTTGCTCTTGGCACTGGGGATAGAAACATGAAAAATGTTAACAATATTATCATCTTTAAAAGCTTATGTTCTGCTGGGTGTGATGGTGCACGCCTATAATCTAAACCCTCAGGAGGCTGAGGCAAGAGGTTCGCTGTGAGTTTGAGACCAGCCTGGGCTACATAGTGAGCTCCAGGTCAATCTCAACTACATAGTGAGACTCTGTCTCAAAAATCCAAAAAAAAAATAGATAGATAGATAGAGAAATTTTTAAAAAGTTTATGTTCTGATAATAGATAACTAAATAAATGATAAAATATAGATATATAATAAATATAACTTCATATTATAAGAGTTATGAAAAATAAGGTGAAATGATGAAGAGGATCAGGTGGAAAATACTACTTTCAATACATGGATCGGGGAGACTTCTTTAAACAGGACAAAACCAACGGCTTAGTGCATCAAGGAAAAAGGATGGTGTGACTAAAGCTTCTAGAGTTGGAGATCCACAAGAGGAAAAGCAGAAAGGATGGACAAGAAACAGTTCATGGCCAAAAAATGATGGAAAAGGGTATGAGTTTGATTCTAAGCTGAACAGGAAGCTAGTGAAGGCGTTAAGCATTATCTGCCTGCCTTGCTCAAAGTTCACATTGGCTGTGATGAGGAGAATGTGTTATACTGAGTAGCAGCTAAGAGAGGTCTAGCCTGGTCCCCTGGGCTTGAGCAAAGATAGCTGCAGGTGAGGAAAATGGAAGTGAATGGATTGAGCTGCCTTCTGAAGTTTGGGACAGGAAAAATTTACTAACCACGGCAATTCTTGAGAAAGGGGTTGGTAGTGGAGGGAAAGACTTGAGTTGGGATTCACTGCCCTCTGAATGATGGTGCTATTAAAATAGTAGTTATAATTATGAGTAAAACTGGTTAAGGAATAATAACAAGAATGGGCCTTAATCTTGTATAAACTTTGTGCTGAGTTCTTGTATTGAATGTACTTTATAAAGGTTCACACAGATTTTAAGTAATTGTCTAAATCTTCAGATGGAGAATATTTAGGTTTGGAGAGCATAATTAACTCATTCAACTGCTGTTATATAGCAGATATTTAAACTTATACTGTCTCTTTGATTAAAGTCCATTCTTCAACTTCTGATCAAGTTACTTTAGCTATGGATTCCAAATGATATGAACTGGTATATTAGAGAAAACTTCTAATTTTACCCTTTGAAACATTTTACTCTGTACCTATTTTCTTTTTTTTTTCCTCATTGAGCTTATTTGGTACATTTTAGGTATACAGTACAGTTACATTCATCATTGGGATCTTGTACCTTTACATGACAGGTCTTGGTTCTCATTTTTTCCCCTTGTCCCTGCCCTCCCTTCACCCCCTCCTCCCCTCCCCCTTTACAAACACTTCATTTCCATTTTTTCATTTTCTCATATTTTTTTCTTTTCCCTTATTAGCTTTCCTCTACCCTTCTCACTTTCCTTACACCTTTAGCCCCTTTCTTCCTATTTTACATTGTCAATTATATCATTAGGATCTTATGTACTATTATAGTATTGGTAGGAGTGCAGACTGGTGCAACCAGTATGGAAATCAATATGGAGATACCTCAAAGAGCTGGGACTAGAGATTCCATTTGACCCAGCCATCCCTCTGCTGGGTATCTTTCCAAAAGAATTAAAAGAATCGTATCACAGAGACATATGCACACCTATGTTTATAGCGGCACAGTTTGTAATAGCTAAAACTTGGAAACAGCCCATTTGCCCATCAGTTGGAAACTGGATAAAGAAGATGTGTTTTTTCTATAAAATGAAATACTACTCAGCCATAAAGAATGAGAAATTAGATTCATTCATAGGGAAATGGATACATATTGAGGATATACCCCTAAGTATACCTATTTTCTTAAACCTTTTGTACAGCACAGAGTATGATTTCTTTTTTTTGTTTCTGAAATAATCTTTGTAGCTACCTGAACTCCAAGTTCGTGTAACCTGTTATTTTTGTAATAATAGTTTAAAGCAGACTTGCCTAAAATTTTTCTAGACTGGCTATGCCTTCTGCTTTATCTTAAGCTTGGTCCCACATATCCATTTAGAAAAATCTTCTTCCTCCATTTACCACGATGTGTACATTGACACTTTGTCTGCTTCATTTTGACTCTCGTAATTCACTTCTAAATTCATATGTATATATATATATGTATGTATGTATATGTATATTCAGGTGGATATGAAAGGTGGAGTCAGTAGTAGTGGTGATGTTGATGGTGTTGGTAACGCTGCTGGTGTTGGTGGAGGCATTGTGGGTGTGGTGCTGTCTATCATGGTGGGAGAGTAATAGTGGTTATAATTGTTATAGTGGAAACTGGGTAAAACTTCTGGTGAGGTTTTTGTGGTAGTGATGGAGGTGATAATAATGACTATAATGCAGGGTGGTAGTGGTCATGGTGATAGTACTGGTCTTGTCTTTAATGAAAGGTCACTCTTCAGCCATGATAATGGGAGAGTGCATTTTTTTTAAGACAATAAAATCCAACACCTTACAGAAGCGTTATTTACATTCTTTGAAACTTTTGTATGGGAGGAAGAGTGTTTGGTCTCTAGATCATGTTTTGGGTAAAGAAGTAATAAAGACAATGATAATACTTCACATAAGAATTCTTAGTATGCGTGCATATTGAGACGCTTGATCCATGATGACATATTTAATTATCACAAAATACTGAACACTTACTCTCTCCCCCTCAGAAAAACTACGCACATTGAAATTCAGTCATTTTGAATCACTTCAGCGTATTTCACACTAGGGCTTTTATCATTATTATTCTTTCAATTGGTAGCAGAACATTGACTTCATTTATTAGCTATCATAATCTACAATTGCTAAATTAATAATATTTGTTATATAATTTACATTTCATTTTCTCTTCTTGTAGACTCATTCATTTAAAACATGTTTTATAGCCTACAGTGGACCAACAAGTCTACTAGACTATTGCTCATTATTGCCATTTGGTACTCTGTCACAGTCTACTTTTGCTAGAGCCACATAGAGCTCTGAACTTTTATGTTTTATTTTACCTTAAAGTTTTATTTGGTATTTGTAGCATTGCCGTGGTTTCACTAGAATCTTTTTCCATCAATCAAATAACACAACTTTTGTATTGTAAAACATAATAATTGGTGGAATGTTAAATTCTTCACTGAATTTAAATATCCATAAGCTGATTTTCAATTTATGAAGGAGTTTCTCTTCATACAGTTTTAGAAGAGAGCAGAAGTTCTGTTTTACTTTAAATGGAATATATAAAGGTGAAGGGCAGGCAGTGAATATGTCTTGATTCTTCACTTTTTTTTTTTTTGGTACTGGGGATCGAACTTGGGTCCTTGCGCTTGCAAGGCAGGAGGTGGAACCACTAAGGTAAATCCCCAGCCCAGCAAGTCTTGATTCTTAGATCAATGAGTAACTTTTTAAAAAATTAAGGTAATTCTTATTTTTAAAATGGACTGTGTTTGAGTAACAATGTAAGTGTACTTAAAGTTTTTGAGCTTAAAAAAGGCTAAAATGGAAAATTTTATGTTATCTATATTTTATAATGAGAAAAAAAGTGATTGAGAAAAAAGTCAATGTAATTTTACAAAGTTTTCCAGTCATGATTTTGAATATATCAAGAAAAATAAAAACCAAGATCTTAAAGCTAACTTTTGAACTACATTGCAAAGTTTTTTTTTTTTTACAACCTTCTAAATTCTCTTATTAAAAAGCAATTGTCTTAGGTGGTTTTCTCATTGCTGAGACAAAATACTCAACACCCAAAGTTTCAGGAGAAAAGATTCATTGTGGTGTATAGTTTGTAGAGATTTCAGTTCATAGACAGCTGAATAGACATAGACAGCAAAGTGGCATGGCAGTGGGGCATCATAGAGGAAAAACAGTTCATGACAGGCTGAAGGCAGCAAAAGCAGCGAGCAGCGAATGAAGCCAACAGCCCTCTTTCAGTCCCTTATATTCTGTCCGAGATACATTCCCTTATGGTGGGTAGCACTCACACACAGTGTTGGCTTTCCCGTTATCCACACCCAGAGCTATGCCAAACCAATCAGTGGACTAATTTAGTGATTACACACCCTTAGTCCCAGCATCACTCACTTAATCCTAGCATCACATACTCTTGATCCAGCCACCTCTGAGAAGCCCCACCTATAACCACAGGAGGCTTTGGGAGGACCTCTAGAAACAAGTCATAATAGCAATCAATAGAAATTTGTTTAATAGCTCTATATTCATAGTATTGTAATAATCACTAAGAATGGATTTTAGCCATAAAATTATTGATTGTGTTAATAAGCACAGTGAACTTCAGAATATTAAGTCTAGAAGAATGTCTGTTGTAGTGATTCTAAAGCAGACTTTATTTAGCTTAGACTAGAGAGCCTGTTTTCTCCTTTTTAACTTCCTGCTGCCCTGATTCTTTCTTTTGGGCATATAAACACACTGACCCTGCTGTTTCTGTAATGAGAAGGGGAGCTTGGTGGGGGGGGTGAAGAGAGAGTAGAATAATAGGATAGGGAGAGACATGCATTGGGCCAGGTTTATCTGCATCTCTTCAGCCAGTGCCCACATATTAACAATGTTTTACAATTGATAGGCTCCCAGTAAAGTTTTAACAAGTGATTGCACAAAGCCTTATGAAGCTCATAAGGATTCACAATCTTCTATCTTCCTCTCCACAGATACTGACCTCTTCTAATATCCCAAATCTGTTACTCTTCCCTGTACCATTTTTATTCAATGGAATCATCATGAACCCAGTGTTTCCTAAGCTAAAAATTAAAGGGTCATCCTATACTTCTTCATATATCTCCAAGTTCAATTGTATGTACTCTTAATGATACGACCTGTTTCTAGAATCAATCCCTTTCTTTCTGTCCCTACAACCACCATCCTAGATTTGACCTATTAGGTTTCGTTTTCTCCTGGCAAAATCCATACCAATATTTTCCCATCTCTATTTTAATCTATTTAAATCCATCCCTCACCTTTCCATTAGAATCGGCAGTACAAAATACGTCACCATGACACTTTCTACCTAAGATCCTTTATTATGTTTTTTATCTGATAAAATAAAACTTGAGTCAGGCTTCTTGTTATAACAACTTCATCTGTTCTTCTCTATCATCTTTTCATGTACTTGTCCCTCATCCAAACTTTTCCTCTTCTTTGAGTGGCACAGCTAATCCTTTGAGACTTATTCCTTACTATCCCCCATAAAGCCTTCCCTGAGCTTTGTCGCTCTGCTTCTCCTCCCCATTACCATCTCCAACAGTCTATGGCTCAATCTCAGTGCCCTGTGTCTTTATCAAGGCACTGACCACATCATGGTGAAACTATGTTTTGTTCGTGTAGATACAAGTTTACTGAGATCATGAGAATACTTTTGGTCGTCTTTGTAACCCCTAGAGTATAGCACTGCGCCTGCATATAATTTGATTGCCAATACCAAGTGCATTTTGAATTTGTGAATTTCTTAAATACTTCATGGAATAGTATAACATTTTTTAAAAAATGCTTTCTACTAAAGCTTCTTTCACTGAACATAATGTAGTTTGGCTAGCAATTCATTCACATATTTTTCACATATAAATATATATATATAAGTTATTTTGAGTTATCTTTATTCATTATATTCTCAAGCAAAGATTTTGAATGCATCAAAGAAGAAATACTTTTCTAACCTTCAAAGATGTAATCCTTCTGTTTCCTCCTAGGATGTAACTGAATTTCTTTGGGTTATCTCCTGCATTATCAATTATGGGTCTAAATTACATATTCTAACTGGCTACATTCAATTAATTGTTTGAAATGCTGATCATCTTGTATTAGTACCAGTGACACTTTCACAAAAAGTAATGCCATTGAGGTTTTAATGAAAGATCACTGTGTTGCTTTGTCTGGGATTAAGGAAGAGAAGCTTCCTAAAAGTTTGTTCCATGTTGTCGAGACTGGAATGAAGTTTTGAACATATCATAAGCCAAATGGTGAAATGATCATAGGTAAAATATGAAGATCCATCAAAGTGATAGCTGAAGTCAAGGTAACTTCTGGAATGCACTTATATATGTATGATCTCCTTTTGCTTACTCATGGACATTCCCTTGTAAAGTACCTCTCCACTGTCCCTGCTTCCCCAGACTCTCAGTTGAAAGTTTAAATATTTCCAACACATCACACAACTTTGACTAGCACTCATGCAATCCCTGCCAAACCTGGTGATCCTGCCGCCTGAGGTCAGACCCCTGGTATTCTTGAGGCAAGTGCTCTGTTGTCTAAGAGAACATGTCTCCTCTGCCTCAGTTTCCACTGTGAAGCCTCTTTTATGAGACACATATATCTGACTTGAATTCTTTCTTTGACACTAGCTCCCACTTTGCTGCAATTCTGAATCTATACTGAACATTTGGTTGTACCCTCTACTAGAAAGACTGGATTTTTTCCACCTTGTCCTAGACATTGGAGTTATCTTGAATTAATCTTCATCTTGACCCCTGTGTTCACAAACGGCAGCATCTGTTCAACGTGCAAACCCTTTGAAAAGAAGAACAGAGGGGCCAAAATTTTTTACTTGTGTGTTTGTTGTTTTCATTATTAAAGCAATTACAATTGCAAGGTGTTATTTAATCTTTACTTGTTAAAGTCAATCAAACTCAAGCCATTAACATTGAAAAATGAAGATTTTATTAATTTCCATTTTTAGGCTCAACAATTAATTTACTTTCAGGTAGATGAAAATTAATGCATTTTTCAAAACATCTGAAAGGCCTGAAGGTGTTTGGAGGGAACCATGGTTGCAGTACCTGGTTATTAAATGTCTGTCTTGACCAGTTTCTGTTCATTTAACCCATATTCATTATTTATTTAATCCTCACAAAAATCCTAAGAAGCCTGTTAATTTATTGTAACGTCCGTATCATCGATCTGATGGAAAACTGAAGCCAGAGGAGTTAAATAACTTGCTCAGCGCCACACAATAAGTTAGAAGCAGGTTATTGTTTCTGCTTATTTTTTTTAATTGAGTTTATTGGTACATTTTAGGTATACAGTACTGTTACATTCATCATTGGGATTTTGTGTCTTTACATGACAGGTCTTGGTTCTCAATTTTTCCCCTTGACCCTGCCCTCCCTTATTTCTTAATTATTATGATTTGCTGCCTCAATCACTCTTCAGAGTCGTAATGAACATCTAATATTATTAATTGATTAAAAATACCACTAAAATAGGATTCAGGATCTCATCGGCTTATGTATACTTTAGCGGTATTTGACACATTATATTTTGCTTCTTAATGTAGTCAAAGCCATCCATCATGCCACACCAAAATTACTACTGAACCACACAGCTGTGAAGATACCCAGTCCCTTTATCTCTAAGTTCAAAACCACCTTGTGTCACATATAAAACAATTTAGAATGTTTGTCATAGCATAAACAATAGTCCCATGGCTGATAGCAGCATGCCATGCTCCTTACGGGCCAATTCCCAGAAGATTTCTACCTACACTACTTCCTTCTGTGTTATGTCTAAAATCCTCATTCTCTGTTTGTGGTTTAGAAATAAAAAATGCATAAGATTCTAATATATTTTGCTTCTTAATGTAGTCAAAGCCATCCATCATGCCACACCAAAATTACTACTGAACCACACAGCTGTGAAGATACCCAGTCCCTTTATCTCTAAGTTCAAAACCACCTTGTGTCACATATAAAACAATTTAGAATGCTTGTCATAGCATAAACAATAGTCCCATAGCTGATAGCAGCATGCCATGCTCCTTACGGGCCAATTCCCAGAAGATTTCTACCTACACTACTTCCTTCTGTGTTATGTCTAAAATCCTCATTCTCTGTTTGTGGTTTAGAAATAAATTCATTTCCTGGCCTCCATCCAGGCAAACATCTTCAGTTTTCTAAGATACATGGTTTGCATTTCTTTTAGCCAGTCTTACCTGTGGTTTACTATTTTCATATGCTTATTTTTTTCCTTGTACTCAAATTGCCTTAATTAATTATTTTCTCCTGTTAGGGTGTAGGCATTTTTATCAGTTACTTGAAGATCTTTCTGAACGATATAAATATAAATTCATACATATAAAAAAGCCCTCTTCATTCAGTGCATAGCTTAAAAGCAATTTCCTCATGAAGCCTTTCAAAATCCCCATCTGTCTGAAATATTTGCCTGATCCTTTGTACTCCTGTGACTCTTGATATCTTCGTGGTATCCCAAGGCGCAGCCAGGTCTTTCAGCTCCACACGAATGCACCCAGTTCTTCTGAGTCCATTGTGAGCATGTTAAGATTCCTTTTTAACTCCCTTCATGCCTTGCACAATATCTTTTCCACACTGTGGCTTCTGATGATAAATCCATAATCTTTTGAAGTATCACTTGAAATATGCAATGTGTCACTTTACTCATGCTTTCAAGATGTGTTTTCTCATCTCTTGTTTTCACCAGTTTGTTTTTTGATGAATCTGGGAATGGATTTCTTTGAGCTCATCCTCTGAGTTTCCCTGAGCATTAGGAATACATAGATTTATGTTTTGCCAAATCGGGACTTTGCAGCCATTATTTCTTCAAACATTGGTTTCTAAGCCACACTCCCCCATTCAGTACTCTAATGCTGTACTCATGTTAAACACTTTCTATATTGTCCCATAGGTCTCGTGTTCAGTTCATTTTTTTCCTTGTTCTTTCGTTTATTCAGATTGAATGATAAATTCTCATCTAATTTGAGTTCACTGTTGTTTCACCTTATATTATTCTTTCATTAATTCATTCATTTATTATTGTACTGAGATAAAACTGAGGGCTTTCACACTGAGCTACTTCTCTAGCCCCCCTTTTTTAAGACAAGGTCTCACCATGCTGTCAAATTACCCAAGGTAGGCTTGAACTTCTGACTCTCCCGTCTTATCCATGGACAGTGCTGAGATAATAGGCCTGTGCCATGATGCCCAGCACCCTATTCTATTCTTGTCCCCTTCCAGTTAAGTTTTTGTTTATTTTGTCAATTGTAATTTTTCAATTGTTACAGTTTTGATTCCTCTTTAAACATCTTCTATGTCTTGCCTAATATGTTTTATTTCCTTTCATTTCAAGACTATTTTCTATTATTTCTTGATGTATTGTAATCCGTGTTTGTTCATTCCAATCCTGTATCATCTCAGGTTTTACACTGTTGACTATCTTTTCCCATTGGTATTTTTGAGGTTTTTCTGGTTCTTTATAAGTTGAGAAATTTTGGATTATATCCTGAACATCTTACATATCACGTTATAAGTTTCTGGCTGTGGTTTACTTCCATTGGGAAATATTGATTCCTTGCTGCTGTCACCCTTGTTCTTTTAGACGCTAACTGACCAAGTTCAGATCCCATGTGACATTTATCTTCTGCAAGTTGTGGTTTCAAGATCTGGTCAGTTTTAAAGTATTTCTTTAGATTTTTCCTGCGTGTGTAAGATCTATAGGCCTATCTGGAAACCTGGTGTTAGTCCACCCTCTACTTGAGTTCTCCAAGTCATCCGAATGGTACTTGAGATCCAATCCAAGGAAATGAAAAAGGAATTAAGATATGCCATGCTCCTGTACCAGTTCTCCATGGCAATGTTCTCGTTTTATATATACGCAAACATATACCAAACAAAAACAAAAGGTCCAAACTATGCCTACTCAGCTCAAGGACAAACTTAGAAGAGCCTACATGTCATTATGAGAAGCTTGTCTGAGCCTCCTCCTTTCTATGACCTGTGACTTTTGTGACTCGTAGGGCTATGACATTGTTCCTCTGGCTACAAACCCAAGGCTTTAGGGTCTGTGCTCTGAATGTGTTTCCTGAAATAACATTTCATCCAAAACTATGTGGTATGGAGAAACAGAGAGAAAAAAAGATCAGTAGGGATTGCTTTTGTGCTCTTGGAACTACAGATTCTTTATGGAAAAATGTTCTTTCCTCCACAGAAGTTTTAGGAGTTTGCCCCTGCCATGTAATTAACAGACATCTGGGTTGGGAGAGATTGAGATGTTGTTGCAGGGAGAGGGTCAGGTTATTTTACCCACCCTCTTGGATCTGAAGAGTTCTCCTTTCCTACTCCTGAACTGAAGATAGGATTTTTCTTGGAACTTTGTTTGTCTGTTTGTTTTTCCTCACTGAGTTTATTGGCATGTTAGATATACAGTAAAATTACATTCATCATTGGGATCTTGTACCTTTACATGACAGGTCTTGGTTCTCATTTTTTTCCCCATTCCCCTGCCCTCCCTTCACCCCCCTCCTCCCTTCCCTATTTACAAAAACTTTATTTCCATTTTTTTCATTTTCTCATATTTTTTTCTTTTCCGTGATTTCCTTTCCCCTGCCCTTCCTACTTCCCCTACACCTTTAGCCCTTTTCTTCCTATTTCACATTGTCAATTGTACCATTAGGATCTTATTTAAATTATAGTTTTTCACACCAGAGAAACTATTCGGTATTTACACATGTGACTTGTTTATTTCACTTAGGAGTATATCCTCAAAATGCATCCCTTTTCCTATGAATAACTAATTTCTCAATCTTTATGGCTGAGTAGTATTCCATTTTATAGAAAAACCACTTCTTCTTGGAACTTTTGATCTATAACTGTCATATAATTGCACTCTAAATAAAGGGGCTGTCTTTAAAATCCAAGTCAGGAGATAAAACCAACCAACCAAACAAACAAAAAACATAAAGAAAATAATATCAAGAAATGCATCAGTGAGTCAGTGACACTTAGTGTTCTAAGTTTCTTCCCAAATTATTTATTTTTACAGTGTCTTCAGATAACTACTCCATGTAGAATGTGGAGTGATTGCAGTCGTGATCAGTGAGCGAGACAGCGAAATGTACTTTCTCCCTCTTGAGTGTCATTGGGACCATGCCCCCTCATTCCTTAGATTTTTATTATCGTGGCCATTATCAGATTGCTCCGAATTCTCTCCAGCAGGTCAGCGTTTTATCAGCCACCAACATCCATCTGCTGACAGAGATTTCAGAATATATATATTTATACTTCCTTATCTCTTACAAAACACTGAGCAATTCTAATACATGTCTTGCAAATTTTATCAGCCACCAGCATCCATCTGCTGACAGAGATTTCAGAATATATATATATTTATACTTCCTTATCTCTTACAAAACACTGAGCAATTCTAATACATGTCTTGCATCTTGACTCTTCAAATCTTATCTATTTTAAGAAAACTTCTTTTATTATTTTTCACTCCTGTGTCCTATGTCCTGGCAAGTTGAGACAGTGTTTATCTAACTCACTGTTTGACTGAAAAAATGTAGCAAAGACACATAGCTTTTTATTCATAGCGTAACATTTTAGATATTTCTCTACATCAGCAATGAGATAAACGAACACATGAGCTTCTTGTCTTCTTTTTTGTGATTACTGTGTAAGCAGAGATACTTTATGATTATTGAAAATAAGTTATCGGTTAATATCAGAGACTTTGAGACTATGCAGATGAGGTTAGGAGATTTCCAGCGTCATGAAACAGAGTTATGTGACTATGACTTTTCGTTGACTCGTTTTTCTACTTCTAGACTTGTCATCATTTCATTAAGTATGTCTGCCTAAGAATAAAAAGTTTAGAGGAGGAAATACCATACAAAATAAAGTTTTCTGACGTGCACAGTAATGAGGAAGGGAGCAAAGGTTGAAAAGGTTAGAAGTCCAAAGATGCCTGCACATACTGACTTTATCTAGCAGTTCTATCCTTAGCAAAACCTCCAAGGACATTCGCCTTAAAAAGAAAAATAAGTCATTTTAAGAGTGGATTGTTACACTGGCCTTTCGAAGTCCATTCGGAGTTCAGTACCATGAAAATCTCTTCTAATTGGAAATATCGTTTATATGAACATTTCATATAAAACCATACTAGAAAATACAGTGGTATCTCTTAATTCCTCCCTACTGTTTGTGTTTATATCTCTTTTGATTATTAGCCAAAGATATAATAAATATTGTTAAAGTAAACTCAGAGATATAACTGTTTCCTGCCATGAAGCTACAAAGGCCTAAGTATAAAACAAAGAGACAAGGGAGAGTAGGGCCGTTTTGAGAAGGACAATAGAATTTTCATTTTCTTGTGGGAGGCTCCTTACACTTACTAAGGTAATTTATCACAGACCTGAGGGCTAAAAACAAATTAGAAGCTGTTTAGCTTTGCCACTCTCTTATTATAGAGTCTCAGCCATTTTTAGTAAACTTCTGTTTATCATCTATTTAAAACCCATCCTAGGTTTAACTATTTTAAATATTACTTTGATCAAACTTGTCTCTACAATTGAATTAATCAACTTTTCCTGTACCTCAGCAGAAATTAAATGTAGTCAGGTGTTGAAAAATAGTTTTACTCTTTGGAAGAAATATTTTGTGCACATTCTGTATGGAAAGAGGGGAGAAATCATTTAAGAAGGGTACTATGTCAAGTGTGTCCTAAAGGGTAAGAAGGAAAAATGAGAGCCAGAGTCCAAAATCTTGTCTTCTTTTATATCAGTGATTTCTTGATTTCAAAGAGTTACATAATCTTCTTGAAATTGTTTCCTTATACCTAAAACCAGTTGTTACAAGTTACAAAGATGTATTGAAGGTTTACTGAAAATTTGTGTATATGATAAATAACAACACAAAGAAAGCATTAGTTGTATTATGGTGTATGTTAAGTATTATACTTAGTGCATCTGAATTTTTCTTTTTTATAATTTAGAATGCTTTCTCTATATTCCTGAATTATGCAGAAAACTCATGTGACCTTTTTTTATGGGACAAAATACTGACATTGTTTTAAGATTTGAACAAAGTGTTACAGAGTATGAAGTAGTCACTGTTATTATCTTCCCATTATCATTTACAAATCAACTCAGACTGGAAAAAGCAACGTTTGACCATGATGTATAGCCTATTTAATAATCGCTTAAATCCAAAAAGAAAATTTGGCTAAAATTGATTTAGAAAAAAATAATGCTGAGAAACTTGTCTGCTAATTTACTGAATCTGAATCTTCCAAGACCCTTGCATTAAAATGATAAGCCTTCAAATACTATTAAGGAATATTTAATGCAACAGGTTGAGTTCCTAGTAATTAGTCTTGTTTTTAAATTTTGATAAGAATATTATTATCTAATTAAAAGTTAGACAGCTATTGTAATTTAACACTTGCTAACACAGTGACATGTTATTTTTAAAGAATCTTAACATGCTCTAATGACTAATTTAGAAATGGGGGGAAAATATCCAACAAGGCAACGTGTGTATCTTCAATCATGAAAAGAAAGAATAACCTGTAAATTCCCAGTAGAAGAATGCTTAACAGGTAGGTGCAGATAATGAATATTTTGACGTACTTCAGAATTGCATTGTTCCTAGTATTTAAATAATGATAACTCTTAAAGAAGGGAGCACCAAAATGTGTTATTTAATGTCTCTAAATCTTGATATTTTGAGGGAGAAAAAATTAACTAGCAGTCTTCTGCCATATATGTATATATATACCTTAATAAACAGATTGCTATCTGTTCCTGGGTAACATGTCAATGTTTAAAGGTATGAGAATTAGTAATGCCCCCAAAGCAGTTAGATAAAGCATACAGCAAAAGCATCCTTTTACTTAGGTCTTAATTTGAAAATGTTTTTGCATAAATTTCCATTTGTAAGCATTAATTTTTTTTCAGACTGACTCCTTAGACTTTAGTTGGGCATTATTTTGTGTGCTCCCCTGTTACTTATGCATTAATTAGTTTTGTTTACCTGTGCATAATTTTTTCCTAATTTCACAACAGTTTTTGTAATTTTATAATTTAACAATGCAATTTACTGCATGTGTGCTTTCTGGCCCCCAAATATGAAAGTTAAGGTGTAAAGCACCAATCTCTTCATTTTAGGTTGTTCAAGAAAAGATTGTTTGGAACTCATTTCCAATTAATTTGCAGTGGTTACAGGAGAACAAAACAATTTCACCTACTAATTAAAATTTAAAATATTCCAAAGTGTCGTAGTTAGGTGTCTCTGGAACAGATCATTTCCATTGTGGTTCCTTGCTAGATCTGTGGAAACTGTGCGCTTGACAGCTCTATTAATTTTAAGGCTCAGTGATACCTATTAGTACAAAACGTGAAAAAAATACCATTAATCATTTATTTTAATTTTGCAGCTCTGTCATTTTCTCAGTATGTTTTAAAATTACTATGACACCCTAATGTGCACAAATCCCCTGTATGAAGGGGAAATGGATCGCACTGCTTAGGAGATACTGAAGTACAGTATTAGAGCTTAATTAATGCCAAACTGATTAAGTTTGATTGCATCCTGCACAAAAAATATTTGAAAGATTTTTTTCTTGCTATACCACATTTTTGGTTGTCTCAAATAATATATCTATAATTAGATTTACCTTTTTATAGTTCTTCACTTTAACATACTCAACTGAAACATTATAAATGAATCCAAACTTAATTCTGAATTTTTTAATTTTGAAGTAATCATTGGTTTAAATTTTGAAAAATTTCACTTTGGCTAAAAGCAATAATCTGTTATATTTGTTCTTTTTTTAAAATAAGAACTCCAAACTGAAGCAGACAGAATGTCCAAAAACGCATAAAGACAATAAATGAGAAATATGCCAAGTATATGACATGTTATGCATTTATACTGATGTGACCCCAAGCTATAAATGTGCTACATAGGATACAATTGCATGTACCTAACAGAATTTTAAGTTCTTATGTTATTACCTTTCAAGAGGACCATTATTCACATTAGTGTAAAACTGAGTATTTTCCTCTAAAATGGGAACTTCTAACAGTTCCCGGTTAATGAACATCAGCCTGGCTCACAGGTCTGACTTCTCTCAGTAGTTAGACATCTGTCTTCTCGTGGATTCAAGCTACCGAATCAGCATGCCTCTGCCTCAATTTTCTCTTTATTTGCCTTTCTGGCTTACCTTATTTAGCAATTCCTTTTCTCTGATTTTGTGTACTAAAATTAGAAAACAATTCTAATGTAATGTCAGCTTTTTTTAATTAAAGGCAAAAAAATGTGTTATTAAAAATTTTAAAGAGTAAGCCTTTGTTATCAACTAGTAAACAACTGGCCCAGTGTTTCGTAAGGATCTTACCCATTTCAAATAAAAATATAAAGTTAAAAACTCTTAATGAGATAAACTGAATAGAATGTAATATTTTATTTTTATTTCCTTCAGTATTATGAACACACTTTGAGGGGACTTTAAAAATTGAAAAAAATCTAACATTATGTTTGTCCTATATCAGCCTCACGGCCATTCTATAGGTGAACAGAATAAATATTATCAAATATGATGTTCAAATCAATAAGGAAAAATCAACTAAAGGATGCAATTATTTTTCAAAGTCAAGAATGTTAATGACTCATTGATACTGTATATTCCCTTTAACAAATGTTTATTAATTATTACATTAGTATCAATTAAAACTTAACAATATGGTACACTGATGAAGGTGCTACCATTTTGGTTTAGAGTGTTAGAGGAAAAGAAAATGAAGTCAAATGTGACATGCTGTCTGAATTCAACACAGATATCCATTACTCAAATAGTCATGCTGTTAAAATCTCAATAATGATAGGAAGTCTGTGAATGACTACTTCATGGTTCTGTGCTACAGTGATGATAGGAGAGAGTAGAAGGATTTAATTCATCAATGAAGATTCAGGGAGACTCTCAAAGGGTCTCATAATGGCCCTGAGAGCTAAAAACTGAGAAGGAAAGTAAATCCCAGAAGAGAGAGTAGTGTCCCCTGGAGAGAAAACAGCACAATGTGGAAAGGACCACAGCATAGAATGATCTGAAAAAAGACATGATAGGTGCACAGGAGGAAGAGGAGAAGCATGGGAGAGCAGGCAGCTCAGTAGGGCTCAGGGGAGTAGGAGTTTGAAGCCCACAAGAGGGATTTTTCACTTCAGTTTTACGAGTCATTTGGAAGTAAAGAGAGGCCATAGCAAGAGAGTGAGGTGAGCTGGTTTGTATGGTGGGATTACCATCCTGGGCAGGATTAGAGTGCAAGGAATGACAATGGCCCCTCAGAGGACATCGATAATCATTCAGGCCTTCAAAGATGGTAGTAGAGGAAAATTTGTAAAGCACAGAATGTACTTTAGGGAGAAAATTAATTAGATTCAGTAACATATTGGTTGTGCTAGGAAAGGAGAAGGGTGTAAAAGATGACCAAATGGTAGAATAATTCTTTGAAATGGGAGAACCTAAAAAACAGGCAGGTTGTTTTCTCTGTCTTTCAGTATTAGTTCAACTAAACCATGCTCCTTGAACAATGTCTTAGACGCATTGTGGAGAATGTCAGTTATTGTGACATGCAATGGAATTTTTTATGGATAAGATGTCAAAATTGGCGTCCACTTGGATTACCATGAAATACTTCAGCATCGAGAGGAAAGTGTTTTGGATTAGTGCTGTCATGCTACATAGACAATAGTATGACTGAGTCTATGAATTGGGCTCTCTTCATATAAAAATAGAAAATTGCTCTCTAAATGTGCCATATTGGTGTATGAATGATCTGTCCTTCGGGTAGAAGTGGAACCTGGCATGTAACAGGAATGCTGCCAGGTATTTCAAAGAAGACACATGGCAATAACGTGCAATTTCCTGAAATCACCCAAGAAATTCAGCAGGCTCTGTTGTCTGGCATAAAAAAGAGGTTAGTGAAATGTATTTTTCACTGACTACACATAATTAAACTCAAAATAATATGTAACGTTCACTATGCATATGAATTACATGCATCTACTAAGTAGAAAGTGAATTATTATGTTGTTTTCGTTTATTCTATTGTCATTTTTTTCATAGATCAAAGATTTGATGGTCCTTCATGAAAAGATAGAGTTATTGGTTTAAAGTTGTGGGTATAATTTCTTGGTAAAGACACAGTACTAAAATAAACATGCATTCAGAATGTCTTTGAACTTCCCTGGCAACCATTCTAGAGCCATAAAAATATTTTGGAATGGAGAACAAAAATTATACCTAAAAGAGCTTTCAAATTCAGGTAAAACTATTTCTTCTGTAATGTGGCCAAATAGTTCATTTGTTTCAGGAAAATGTTTTCTGTTTTTCATGCATATTTAAAATTCCTGTGAATTTCATCAGCAAGGAAATCTCTTAAGCTCCTTTTTTAAAAGAAGTTTTGTTTTAAACCTTCACAATGATTTTTTTTTTACTGTGGTGTTGAATAAAAGACATTAACACTAAATTTGGAAATTACTATCATTCCAGAAAATAATGGCTAGAATCACGAAGAAGCTGGGGAGGGATTTCAGAAATTTGCTAATATTTCATGGCTTTGCTTTACTTTTTTAGCAGTTGTTGCCCTGAAAAATTTAGCACACACTTTATCCCACTGTCATATAGCACTCCATTATATACTTGAATTTAGAGTGGTTTCCATTATGGAATGGATACAACCTTATTTCAGAATTAAGCTAAGTAATTTCTAATATTCCAGATAATTGTTAAATTAAGCTCTCACTGCAGATATATTATGGCACTTATTTTGCTCCAGAAAAATCCATTTGTTTTTAAGATAGCTAAATAAATCCACTGATAATAAATTCTTAAAGAGATGAAGTGGGATAAGAGATATTTGGCTAGATACAGGTAGAATATTTTAAAAGGCAGATGCTACCTGCTGAGGGGCTTTCAAAGAACTGCAGTATTACTAAACTCACCCTAATGAGGAACAGGGAGAACAATTAAAGAAATTATACATTTAAAGCAAATTTGATCACTTGGTATGTTGCCAAAACTGAAAAATATGAGGAATATATATATATATCTATACATACATACATATGTATATATGCATATATATATATTGCAATTCAGAATTTTCATAGAATAAATTCTGAATGGTGACACTCCATAGAATAAAAATATACGGTAGAATATTATTGCCACTTGTATGCATTTTTGGCTATTGACTCAATCATGATTTTAAAGTAAAATTTGCTTCCTTCACTTTATGGCTCATAATTGTGGATTTAATTTTCAATATTTGACTTAATTACATTAAACATCAGCAAAATATAACCTATGAGTCAAATCTGGCCAGCTGCCTGTTTTTATTTCTTAATTTTAAAAGGTTTTTTGTTTTTGTTTTTTTTTTCAGTACTGGGGATTGAACTCAGAACCTTGCACTTGTGTGTGTGCACCATGACACTGTTCTACGTCCCTGGCCCCAGCTGCCTCTTTTACGTAATCGATATTAAGAATGTTTTACACATCTTTAAAGGATTGAAAAAGTCAAAAGAAGAGTAATATTTTGTAATGTGAACATTACATGAAATTCAAGTTTTAGATTTTGTGTAAATTTTTACTGGAACATTGCCACCTTCATTCACACGTATTCTACAAATGCCACTGGTCCACAAGGGCAGTTTTTGATTCATCCAGATTTGTTCCGTAGCCCACAAAGCATAAAACACTTACAAACTACCCCTTTACAGAGAATGTTTGCCAACTTCAGAGTTAGACGGATATGCACTTAAATAGCCTGCAAAATAGGACACAAATGTAATAACTTCTATATTTAGAATTAGGATAACATTTTAAGAGCTTGCATACTTCATATGCGGACAATGGTGATAAGCTGCCTGCATGCCATTTAATTTGAAGATTTCACCCTATTTAATAGAAGAGAAGTAGACAAACTAAAAATAGATTGGCAAACTTATATGATAAGACCTCTTTCTAGTTTTTCTTCTACCCTTTGGCTACTTGTGCTCCTATCCTTCATTCTGCTTCCCCCTAAGTGTCCATATTTCCCAGGTACAGAGTCTGACATCTGCTATTCATATTTACTATTCTCTCCTCAGTAATCTCCTCTCAGTGAATGATAATAGGTACATCAAACCCAAATCTACCTCAAGTCGCCACATACCCGAAAGCCCCCAAGCCTCTCCCTCAGAATGTCACAGTCAGCACTGACTTCACCAAAGTCTTGTTTCTCCTTCCTGCCAAAAACACTTCTCTTCCTATAAAAAGCATCATCCCGCATATAATCGATAAAACCCAAACCCTGAAACAGTTTCACACTAGAAACCTTCCCTTTTCTAACACCCCCACACTTCCAGTCAATTACATCACACAGATTGTGTGTGCCTCCTTCACATATCTCTTAAGGATGCTCCCTGCTCTGTGGTTTTCAGCACTGCCATAACTAAAGTTCCATTTCCTTTCTGGATTGCTGTGTTCACCTTCATCTCATCTCCCTGCCTCTGGTCTGGCCTCCGCTTCTCATCAGTACTGCTGTGATTGAAACTCATAGGTAATACGTCAAGGTCTTTCCACCATAATCTAAATGACATTTTGGGTGCTCCTGTCAAATCCTGCCAATATCTACGCAGCACAACACGTACCACATTTCACTACTGCGTATTCATTATTGTCATTAGCCTATAAACTCAGGTTTCGAATCTGTTCAACTCGGAAGCCCAACACTGCACTGAAGTAAACTGGTACCTAATAAATTAACAATAATGGTAATTAAGTAAGTTAGGATTTTTATACCCATTGCTATTCGCTCTCAGTCATCTTGGGAATGAGTACAGAAAAGAGCCTCCTCAGTCAGCCAGCCAGTCACTCTACAGAGTCTTATTGTCCTTGCCTCTTAGGAAGATAAGTAAAATGACAAACACATCAGGCTTTGCAAGTGTAAATGTGCATGCCAGTCACCTGGGGTTCTTGTTAGAGAACAGTATCTGTGGATTCTCTATTTCTACAATATGGTTAATGCCACTGTCTTTGGACACTACTTGGAGAATTAAGACAATACAGTATTGTAATTTGCAATACAAACATCCGCGTAGGAACTTTAAGAAAAAAGAATTAACCATTTATATGGAAAAGAATGTGCACTTTGTAAAAACTAGTTACACAGTCAAAATCAAGTTATCCTCTGTTCCATCAGCACTGTGAGCTAGTATTGCCTATCAAATAGACCACAACTCTTTCTTCTGATAGTTTACCCCATATCTGTGAATACTCTTTATTGCTATTTTTCTGTGCCAGTCTTTTTTGTATACTCGACCTAATCTGTGCTATAGAAAGTTAGTTCAACACTCTTCTATTACTATAATTCTCTTACTAATAATTAACATTTACTGAGTACATCTTATGTGCCAGATAACATCCTGAGCATTTTATGTACATTGATTCATTTAGTCCTTACAAGAAACTCATGAAATAGTGTATTAAAATCTTTTCTGTATTGATGAGGGCAATGAATCACTTATCCAAATTTCCCAGGTAGGAAATGGGGAACCCTGGCAGTCATTGTGCTGTTCTGGTTCGAAGAATAATGTTATAATATTGAAATCAATAAAATATGTAATCATTGAGACTAGAAAAATGCTGTCAACTCCAGAACTAGCACTGATATACAAATTCATTTTCTTTCCCATAGTTGTTAGACTTTCATTCTTTCTTCTCCTTGCAAAGTCATTCTTATAGTAATTGTCATTTTTATTTTATTCCATACATTAATTTGTCATTTATCCACACCCCTTTTCTTTTTATAGTAGAAATCCTTCCCTGTAGATTTCCCTCTAGATCTCTGTAAATCTGAAATCCTGGATCTTAGTTCAATCCTCTCGTTTTTTGTTTTTTGTTTTTTTTTTTCTAATTATTTCTTAGTTCATTCCTTTGTTTCACTGGAGAACAACCACAAATATTTGTAAAAATATATAGAAGAGGACAATTCTCTATATCTTTTGGTGCCTTATAATGCCTTTGGTCTATCCTTGCATTTAGTCATTAAGTTGGGCATAGGTTTCTAGGATAAAACTGACTTTTCTTGTAAGGTTTCAATATGATTTTCCTTTGTTTTCCAGCAGTAATGTGTCATAGATGGGTGTCATGCTGAGTATATTTTTCTGTGACTGAACTGCTTTTCCTCTATGAGGACATCTAGAGTCTTCTTTGCAACTTTTAAGCTAGGCCAAAAAATGTACTGAAAATGAACTAGTCCTTGTTTCCTAGGGGATAATTATAAAACTGACAGTAAAATCCAATTTTTCATCTTCATAAGTTTAAATGTGGCCAATCTTACTTTGATACAAGACAGGAAGAGAAAGAGTCATAGGCCAGTCACTTTCCAAAAGATTAGGTCAGAAGGCAGAGTTTTGACAGATGAACACAGCTCTATTTATGACAATATCTTTCTGGCTCTGTGTGTGGGGGGGGGGTGGTACCGGGGATCAAACTCAGGCCCTTGTGCTTGCCAGGCAGGCAGGGGGACCACTGAGCCAAATCTCAGGCCCTCTTTCTGGCATTTTTAAAATAGTCCATGTGTGTGGGTGGTACCGGGGATCAAACTCAGGCCCTTGTGCTTGCAAGGCAGGCAGGGGGACCACTGAGCCAAATCTCAGGCCCTCTTTCTGGCATTTTTAAAATAGTCCTCTTCTACCCTCGTGCAGTGTTTCCAGCTTCATCTTTAGTGAAGTCATCTCGTGGGATGTATGCATAGAAGCTGGATGTGTAGTAGACAGAATGTGAACGCTAGTTTCCCCCATTTATTCTCTCCTGCCCCGAAGAAATATATAGCCTATTATTTCTCATTTCCATGAACAAAAGATAAAAAGAATGAGCAATTAATTATTCACATCAATTAAGTTTGACTTCTGTTTTAAAAATTGGATACTTGCAGCTATAGAGAAGATCAAACAAGCAAGGAGATGGGTTATGGATAATTGCAAAAATAGGATTAGTTGCTATACACCTTCAAATCTGAAAACTATGCATTAGAAAACCATGCAATAGAAAATTTTGCATTTGAAGACTTCAAATTGTGCCTGGAAGACATTTGGTGGAGTTCTTGGGGTCTTCTAAATAGAGCATCATGTAATCTGCAAATAATGACAATTTGGCTTCTTCATTTCCTACCTTTATTCCTTTTTATTTCTTTCTCTTATCTAATTGCTGTGGCTAATGTTTTCAAAATTATATTGAACAGGAGTGGTGATAGTGGACATCCTTGTCTTATTCCTGATTTTAGTGTGAAGAATTTCAGTTTTTGACCATTTAGTATGATATTGGCTGTTGGTTTTTCATAGATGGCTTTTATCAGATTGAGGTAGATACCATCTATTCACATGTTTGGAGGTTTTTTATCATAAATGTGTGTTAGATTTTTATCAAATGCTTTTTTGCATCTATTAAGATGATCATATGGCTTTTGTCCTTGGCTCTATTAACATAGCATATTACATTTATTGATTTATATATGTTGAACCATCCCTGCATCCCTGGGATGAATCCCACTTGGTCAGGGTGTATGATCTTCTTAATGATCTCGTGCATTCTATTTGCCAGTATCTTATTAAAGATTTTTCCACCTACATTCATTAGTGAGATTTGCCTATAGTTCTCTTTTCTGGTTGGGTCTTTCTCTGCTTTGGGGATCAAGGTGATACTTGCTCCCAGGAATGAATTTGGGAGTATTGCTTCCCTTTCAATCTCATTGAAGAGTTTAAACAGGAATGACAGTAGTTCCTCTCTAAATGTCTTGTAGAATTCAGCAGTGAAGCCATCAGGCTGGACTTTTCGTAGTTGGTAAGTTCTTTTTATTACGTTTTCAATTTCATTGATTGATATTGGGTTGTTTAGAATTGTTAGGCCATCTTCATTCAACTTTGGTTGAATTCATGTGAATATAGGAATCTGTCCATTTATTCTGCATTTTCCTTGTTATTGGCATATAGGTCCTTGAAGTAGGTGTTGATTTCTGGATTTCTGCTAGGTCTGTTGTAATTTTACCCTTTTCATTCCTAATTGCATGGATTTGGACTTTTTCTTTCTTTTTCTTTTTTTTTTTTTTTTTTTTTGATACGGTTGGCTAAGGGTTTGTCGATTTTTTTTTTTTTATCCTTTCAAAGAACCAACTCTTGGCTTCACTGATTTTTTTTGTATTGTTCTCTTAGTCTCCATGGCATTAGTAACATAAATTGAGCATCCTGTTGTGTCAAGAGCACTGAATGAGATACTGTGCTATTATTAAAGGAATAAGTGTATGCAATTCCTTTTTTAAAAAAAGATATCCAAGATAAAGATAGTCATAAGCAAACAAGCTTCAAATACCTAAAAATATACAAAGAATAAATAAAATCTCAAAAATAATAAATATAGAGTATTTTACCTATAGTTTTGTCATAATTTGATGTTCATTTTATATAAGTGAATAGAAAATTTTTCTTCCAAAATCGTAACACTTTGGTAATAATTATCTAATTTTTTAAAATATGCTAAAACTACTTTACATGTTAAAAGATTCAATTCAGCAACTGTGAATCAGAAAGCCATCATTTTTTCATGCTCCTTCATTTGTGTAAGGTTATTGTGTAAGTAACATGTGATAACATTTTTCCCCAGGTATTCATTTAAAAATGACATTGTTTGGTGAATTGATTCATTTTCATCACTACAAAGTATAGTGCATTTCTGCTTAACCTCTTACCTCAGCATGTATGGGAGTATCAAATACGTTTCTTTAATTTCTCTCTCCTACTTGACTAAAGTTTCTTGGGGTCAGAGGTTGTGTGTTGTCTATTTATTCTTGGTTTCTGGGACCCTTCTGAAGTATGGTAGGGCCTGAATAAATTTTATGAAGTGAATAAATGGTGAATGAAACTGCATTAGATACTGTCTAAAGCTACAATACAGACGAATTTGAAAATCAATGACTTAAAATTCAGTGTAATAAAAAACTGAATTGTTGAGAGGGAAAAATCCAGTAGAGACCATTTTCAGTCCATGTAGATAGGTGCACTTTGGCATCTTAACTTTCTAGTTATTATTTCTAGTTATTAATTCCCCAGTTCACAAGATAAAAAATAAAATAAAATAAAATAAAGTCAGATGTAAGAGTTTTGAGCTGGCTTAGCCTAGTGGCCTTTTACAAGTACAATTTATTTTTATAGTGAAAGAAGAACTGAATCCCTCCAGCATACCCTGGTTCCAACTGACTTTTAAAAAGTTGTCCATTCTTTAAAAGTTTTTTACATATTCTATCTTTCTTGACTCTGAAGTAAATTTCCATTTCCCAAAGCCTTGATGTTGATTTTAATGATCCTGTCCACGTGACAAACATTTTTTTTTGTTTTATTGCTATTAGTGAATGACAACCAAAGGATATTCATTTCCAATTGAAAATGTCAGGTATGCACTTTAAAAGATATATTTTTTGCAGCCACTAATGAGGTGGTGTTTCTTTTTGAAAGAAACACTCATCTCTGATGTGGACGCTGTACAGGTGACAACTGATATTTAATAAGCGATGGTTCTTGTATTAGTCGCAGTTCACTAAAGAAAATGTCTCAGATTGCTTTTGAAAAACTCTTAGCATCACTAGCCCAAAGGCAAGATGTGACCTTTTTATTACATAATGGGAATCATTTATTATCTTACAATGTATCTTAAAGTCACAGACAAAATGCCACTTTGATAATTGCTTTCAATTAGCTTTGAGCATAGCATATATTCATAAAATGTCTTCTCTAATTTAGAGTTGAATTAGAGAAAATTGCAGGCATAATCTACTTTAAGGTTGTCTCATTTAAGGTGATTCGTAGTTTTATATCAAAGAAATCAAAATGAGTAGCTTTAGAACAGTCTCTCTGAGTGTTTTAAGGAGGCTTTTCAATATTTGGTTCTATTCTATTACCAATTAATTAACAAATTGGAAAGCTAGTTCATCATCTGTGACCTTTTGTGCATGTTAACTTTTGACTTTCACTCTTAATGATTGTTTTAAAATTAAGCCTTGCAGTTCGTGTGGAAAGAGAGAAACAATCTGATTAGCCAGATAAATAAGGCTTGTCTAATACTAAGTGCATCTTAATGTTGGGCCATAACTGGAACTCTAAATCCTGTAATGACACATCTTTTCCTGATTTCGATAAATAAAGCATAACTAATGATCAAGAAATTCTACTGGATAATCTTGTGGCCTAAATAAAGAGTTTGGAGGCATTATAGTACTGCAAATGAAGTTAGAGATAACATGACATTTAAAATGGAACTTCAGCTAAATTTTGTTTCTTTTTAGTATCCTTAGTACTCAAATACTATTTAAGTGCTTATCCTGCTCCCTTAAAAGTATTTTTGAAATAATGAAACTCTGAAACCATATCATACTCTTGCGGTGTTTCCGTAACTCACAAAATAGTATTAATCTTAATGAAGATTCAAAGAAATTGCTTTGTAGCTGGAAATTACTCTTTTTCTCTTTGTCTTTGCTCCTAGATAAAAATTACCCACAAGAACCAAGCCCCAATGCTGATGGGCCCTCCTCCAAAAACCGGGTTATTCTGCTCCCTGGTCAAAAGAACAAGAACCCGAAGCAAAGAATAACCCCGCCTCGTTTCATTCTTAGAAATCCGATTAGCATAATTGGGCCATAGAACACTTGTGCTGGAAACCTTCGAACCATTTCAAGTCTCCTACTCATGCAAAATCATGGAATTGGTTTAAGTTTTTGTTACTAAGCTGATGTGAAATTCAACTATTAGAAAATTTATTGTCTCAGTTTTTATAGGCAGTTTGCATGAAGAAAGCAAAAGTTTACATAAAGTGATATTGCATATTTTTGTTGCATGCTTTCCCATAGATTTTTATGTCTCCCATCCACATTTTACCCAATTCCCATTTACCGAACTGTGAGAAAAAACTGTGAAACATAAAAAAGGAAATATCATGGGAAATGCGATTCTCAGTGTGATTCCAATTATTAATAAGCACTAATCAATAATGCTACAATGATCATGATTATAGATTGCTGTACTTTTCCCTTTTAGAACCAGTGCATCAATGATTTTTGAACTATGACTCGAGGATAAACTTTTAACTCAAACATTTTATTAAATAGTTGTCTATGATATATTGCTATATAAAAATAGTTTTTCTTCCACATCTAAATTCTTCTGAGTGGAAATTTAAATACCAGGTAGAACACTTTCTTATGCTGAAAAATAGAGTATGGTTTTTATTTTGTCGAGTTCGGTTTTTAATTCCAAAAAGTTAGTGAAAATAAGTTTCTTGGCAGTAAAGTGTGATAATAAGATAAGCCTTATTCCTTTCTGCATGAGAATCTAGAAGAAAATTCACAATCATTCCAGTAACCAAATAGATGTTTTAAACCATGTGCCTAATTAATGTGTTTCCCACCAAAGATTCAGGAAAAGATGCTTGAGGGAGATGGGTTAATGCATAATTAATTAGCATTGTGGAGAAGATTTGTGGATCTTATTAATTTTGTGACAACTAAAGTCCTGGAAGACATTTACCTATTTGTTATTATTCTCACCTTTCGCAGATAATGGTTCATACAACACAATCTAAGCTCATTAGCTGACCTCTTGGTTATTTGATTCTTCACAAATTGAGGTGTCTGTAATTTTTAATGTATCAGGTGTACTTGAAGGAAATGAATGGTTGCATCAGTTCCCTTCTAGTATAAATTAGTACCCATGATAATTTTGAGTTTATTGAGGGAAATCATGCATGAAATTAGCCCTACGTCTCACCTACCCCTCTCCCATCTCTGTGAAGTTTTGAATGTTTATTTGGAAATACGTATGGACTGGCCTAGATCACTAATTTATTGTCAATGGCCTAGTTGGAATCTCTGTATACAAAAATGATGGAATTACTGCTTTTCCTAATGTCTCACTAAGCCTATGGTATAAAATGAAATGCTTCTGAGAAGTCTTGGTATTGTTCATTCATATTTACCTGCATCTCATCGCATGTTTTATGTTTTCAAACATGCCATAAGGAAAGCAAGTGCTCGAAATGCATGATTTATTAGTTTTTCTCTCCACTCTGCATTAAAGTGCCAATGATTTATCAGTTCTATTTTTCTATTGATTCATTCATCTTTGAATAACAAATAGCATTTAGTGTTTCTGTTGAATGCAATCTTGTGCATGGATTTATGGATTTCAAGTGAAATTGCTATAATTTTAGTTCTTTGGTTTGAAAACTCAACTGAATACTGTTGTATAAAATAGCTACTCTCAAGCAATGTGCTGTAATGGAAGATTATACACAAAGCATATTCTTTTAGTGTTCCAGGAACATTGGATGGTAAATATCAATCGACAATAAGTTTAATTGCTTTAAAAATAAAAGCTTTTGAATACAATTAAAACGTAATTCAGCATTCCCAGGAAATTATGATTACAATTGCAAATTTAGTACAATGATCCCTTGGTGTAGTATAACAACAATAAATAAAAAGTTATTATTTGGCAGAACAGACCAAAGGAAATCTCAAAACAGTAACAAGTGCATTATTGACATAATGTTACACAACACACATAGATTTTTGTGTGTCTGTAGTTTCAGGTAATAAATATTTTCGCATGAATTGACAAAATGTTCTACAATGGGCAGGCAGGCTTTGTGTCCCAAACGTATTTTGAAGCCACCAATTATTTTACATTCAGTACAGCATACGATTGTTTCTTGGCTACCTTTAACAGTATGTAGTTTGAAGGCAGCAATGGCTTGTGAATCATTCTTAACACTCTGTGCTCTGCAAAGCATTTGGATAGACAGTGAAATGAGAAAAATTAAATAACCTGCCTACACCATTTCAATAATTGAAACAATGGGATGCAGCTTCACTTCAATGTAGCTATATAACTAGAGTTAGTACTGATAGTAGTTACTCACATTTTCAGTCATTTGGATTCACTGGCACCACTAATAAATGTTCAAATATGAATCAAATATGACTTTTCCCTACTCCTTTTCTAAAGATACTGACATGCTTGCCCTTCAAGTATACTACTCCTGGGATTTGGAAAGTAGTTTTTAAAAACCTACTTTGATGGTTTTGAAATCAGAGAAGATATTCTTTCTTTTTTTAATGACAGCTTCATGTGAAGAATATATATTTTAAGGAAATTTCTAAATGGAGAGTTCTATGGCATATTAAAATACTGAATAATGAATGTTAGCTTTATAAAATGGAAATTGTTCTTCTATGTGTGTGAGTGTTTAAGTTGTATAGTTAACCTCTTTTAAGTATGGTAGACATGGTGGTGTAAACTTTTACGTGGATGGAGCTCTTCTGTATAAATTAACACTGGGGGTCAGAGGAGAAGGGGCAAAAGGATACGCATTCTGCTGCACACTGCCAGAGACTGTGAATAGCAGTTCCATGGTGATAACCCTAGATTCATACACTATTAAAAAATAGGAATGGAGATCTCTGTATAAACCCCCAAATTCTAAAAGTCGTATATGTGTTTTCCCACTTGGATGTCCATATATTGCATATTTAATGTGAAAAGTGCTGGACAATGTCCTGTGGTGGAAAGAGATAATGTCATAGGAAATTAAAAGGCTACACTTGTAAAGCAGATTTTGTTCTTAAACAAATTGTATTGTGATAGCAGAAGAGAACATCAACTCAGATGTGTAGATGGTGCACTGCAGGAAGAGTGAAGACCCCGTGAGAACTAATAAAACATATATGCGTTTCCACATTTTATTCTATTTTCCTTTTTTAAGGGATGGGGAGCAATTACAACTTTCAAGGAAGAAAATGTTTTGAATCTGAGACTGTGTGCTGCTTGAATGAGGCAAGATTTTTAGACTATTTTCTTCTGTGTTAGTGTTAATTTGTTTACTATTATAAAAAGGAGCATGGACTTTTTGTAGCACACATAAGAAAGAATTGTTTAATGTATACCTTATATTTCATATTAAAAGGTCTAACTCTTGTAACCTATCTTGATGCTGTCAATTTAAGAAAAAAATTAATAAAAACCTGCAAGAGAAAACAAATTAATACACCTACAAAAGAGCTTTCATTAGGGGGAAGGTAGACACCATCCCTTAAAACATCTACCTAAATTACATTCTATTTAAATAAAGTTGGAGGAAACTCACATTTGAAAGTTTCTATACGTTCTTACTGTGTTTAAAACAGAGGCTACATTTCATTACAGTGTCTTAATTTTTTTGAGAAAGTGTTATATACAGTATCCTGCTTTTTGAAATAAAAGTGTTAACCACTCAATAATGTGTCATTCCTTATTGCTGTCTGGACCAGACTATCTCTGTAAATGAACTATTCAAGCATTGAATAGTGGACTTACTTGTGTGGATACCCACTGGGAATTCTAGGCCTGCCACCCTATTCTATGTCTCTAAAACCTGAAACAATGGGCTAGGGATGTACTCAGTGGCACCATGCCTCCCTCACAAGCTCAAGGTCATGAGTTTGACCCCCAGTACAAAAAAAAAATCTGAAACATTCAACCTTGGAGTATTGTGTGTCCTCAGTAGTGGATGCAAACATTATTTTGGCAATTTCATACACTGCAGGAAAGCCAACAAATTAGATTGTGAAATTGTGGTAATTTAATTGAATTTTTGGGATGAAATTGATATCTAATTTTAGTTTATGTGCCTATCTTCCATAAATGTCTCTTGGATACTAAGGAAAAGATATCTGCAGCAATCAAAAAGTTAATGGAGGGGCCAAGGATTTAGCTCAGTCGTTCCACCACCTGCCTTGCAAGCACGAGGACCCGAGTTCAACCCCCAGTACCAAAATATAAAAATTAAAAATTAGAATTCTGGATGCAAGTCAATAAAAACTTTAAAAAAATGAATGGACACAGTCTCTTCTCTAATCTTAGTATTTGTGCTGCTCAAGCAAGAACCATAATCTCTTCTCTAAATCTCTTCTTTGTATATTTTAGAAGAGTTGTGTATCAATGAATAGGTCACATGACTGGATAAAGTAAGAATTCGGGTGTGTAATATATGATAAAGGTTCAAAGGAGGAAAAGATAATTTAGCGGAATAAATCAAAAGGCATCTAGAAAAAAAAACAAAAATCTGCAAATGGCTTCCCGAAAAATCTAGAAGTTTATGTGGCAAAAAGGTAGCATTAAGTAAATTCAGGAGAGAATGTGAGACCACACAGAAATCAGGACATGAATGCGTCCCTGCCCCACTTCATAGAATCATTAGGGTTTATAAATGGAGCTCATGGACAGTGCTTTCACTTTAATTAATAGGAAAAGGAGGGTGAGAAAAAACGGAGACAGGGAAGCCAGTAAGCAAGGGACAGAAGAGGAAAATGAAACAAAATCACCAAATTAGAATTAGTGGAAGTAAAAATTAATTTCAACTCTGGATAAACAAATTAAGAATATTAGATATTCTAATTTACAGAGCTTCAAAGCAGTATCTTTATCTCCAGACGACATTCATCTATTTGAGCTTTAACTAAGGGGCCAAAAGCATACACCAGAGGAAGGACAGCCTCTTTAATAAGTGGTGCTGGGAAAACTGGTTATCCACATGCAGAAGACTGAGTCTAGACCCATACCTCTCACCATGCACTAAACTAAAATCAAAATGAATCAAAGATTTAAATGTTAAAACAGAAACACTTTATCTTTTTTAAGATAAAATCAGTAAAATTCTTGAAGATGTAAGTGCAGGCAAGGACTTTCTGGACAGAACCCCAACCACACAAGAAATAGTACCAAGAATCAATAAATGAGATGATAGCAAATTAAATAGCTCTGCACAGCAAAGCAAACAACCAGTGGAGCGAAGAGACAGCCTATGCAATGGCGAAAAAATTGCCAACTATTCCTCTCACAGAGTTCTGACACCTAGAATACATTAAAAAAAATCACAAAATTTTTAAAAATCCAAAATAAAAGACCCAATCAAGAAATAGGAAAATGAAATAAACACTTCTGAGAAGTGCAAGGAGCCAATAAATAGATGAAAAATGTTCAACATCTCTAGTCTTTAAAGAAATGCAAATTAAAGCACTGAGATTCCATCTTATTCCAGAAAGAACAGCTATATCATCAAAAAATTAAATTCTGGTGAGGTTGCAAGAAAAAGGAGCCATTCTGCCATACTGGTGGGAATGTAAGCTAGTACAAAATAATATGAAGATTCCTCAAAAAAAATAAAGCTAGAAATTTCGTTGGACCTAGCTATTCCCTTCTAGATATTTTCCCAAAGAGTCATCATTTTGCAGTGATTCATGCATACCCGTATTTAGAGCAGCACAATTTATAATAGCTAAATATTGCAAGTGGGCTCTATGCCCATCACTGGATGAATGGTTAGAAAAAATGAGGTACTTATACACAGTGTAGTGTTACTCTGCCCTAAGGGATAAATGAGTTATTCATAGGCAAATGGATGCACCTCGAGACAGTATTAAATGAAGTAAATCAGACACACAAGCACAATTACCACGTGGTTTCTGTTACGCAGGAAACTCAAAATGTAAACAAAGAAAAACAAAAGATAATAGGATGTGTAGGGAGATCTTTTTCAAATGAGAAAGGGAAGGCGAAATGAAGGAAGGAGTGGGAAATGGATGAAAATTTTTTTAAATTTAAAAAAAAAGGGAAACAGAGCTTCTTCGGAAAATGGGAAGGGACCAAGAGATGGGGTGAGTAGGGAGGTAGAAGGGAAGGGCATGAAACCACAGTTAACAGTTGTCATGTACCTGTACCAACCGCCCACGGTAAGTGTAACCACACTAATGAAAAAAATCTGTAACTTTCTAAACTGCCTAGCTCAAGACAACTAAGTACATAATATTACTTGGAAATATGACCTGCAAGCCAAGCCGAAAGGTCTCCTCTCTTATACCCCTATTTTCTTTACAAACATTTATTACAGAAAGTCAGTTGGCCTTAGGAAAAAAAAAAAACTATTAACAACAACAGTAGTAACACTCCTTACGTTACTGGAGCCTGTAATCCAGTAACCTCCTAAAGCCCCAGTTGCAGTCGCTGCTTGAGTCGGTCTTCCCTCTCCCGCCTGTGCTGTCGCAGGGACTCGGGGGAGCTTCCCGCTCCGGCTATGCCACCCCGCCAGGCCTGGGAAGGCTCTCGGACAACCGTGAGGGGCAGAGCGGGCGCACACAGCTTGTGATAGCTCCACAGCGCTCACAGGATACCCGGCCTCCTCGAACCCAGTCAGACACAGCAGAGAAGGCGGCAGAGCTCACCTCTCAGCCAGTTTCCCCCACCTGGCCCTTTCGGAGGCTGTTGTAGAATCTGCAGAAGGGAGGCACTGTCCAGGCTGTTGGCAGTGATAAAACAGAGAAGAGGCTGAGAAATCGGAGGCGTGGACTAATGAGAGCCCATCCTGCCTGCATGAGCAACCACGAACCAAAGGAGGAGGCAGAGGAGACCAGAGGAGTGATGTGGAACTATGAATCGCTTCTCCGTTTAGGTGGATGGGGTTTTTCAACCTCACCGAAACCTTCCCCAGCACAGGCATCGACGATACTGATTTTATCTGTGAAAGTAGAAGCTGCTGCTTATGTAGAAGTTGCTCTGTTCCAGGCGTGATTCTCTCCATAAGTGAACTCAGTTCTGTTCAGCGATGATCGGCACAATCCCCATTGCACACAATGAAAACGGACAAGTCGGAGAGCTGTTTTTAAATTCTTCTGTAGCAGAGTCAGGAATGAAGCCCAGTGACGCAGCCATCCAGTTTTTTTCCACAATCACCACGCTACAGGGCCTCCTCCCACCTGGCCTAGCGGTCACACTGAATCTAGTTGAATATAGCATAATGAACGCACTCGTAAACTAATTTATATGAGATGTATTAAATGAAAACTCATAGCATAAGAAGAAAAAGTCATCAAAATGAGTAAAATCATTCAGGTTAAGGGAACAATTATTGAAACTCAAAACAACCTCGTGACTGAATGAAATGGGGAAGTTGTAAGAAGAGTTAGGCATCATTTCTTATGTCACATTTGTCTCGGAGGCAGAGGTGTTCATCTAGTCACAACCACACCGTGTAAAACACTATGGCAGCAGCTTCTGAAACTCAACAGGCATGTTGAAAATCACTAGAATAATTTCATCAACCACCAGTACTAAAATGGATGTGATTTGAGTAATAGATACATAAGCATATAGGTATTTTCCTTAGAGAAATAAAAAGAAAATGTTAACAAATTTGAGTCATGGATCCACTTATAATTTTAAACAGCTATTGAATATTTCAAACTTCAGCCCTCACACATTGGTCTCTCTTTCACCGTGTATACGTTAAACAATATTCTTGGCATTAGGCCTCTCCAGCCTTCTTTCATTTTGCTTTAACATACATTCCCTGGATAAATATGACTTGCATCAATGGCTTTAAATTTATATATAATTCTTAAATCTATACCTCAGAGCCAATGTATGTTTTACTGCCTATTCCTACAACTTTATTTGACTACCCCACAGGCCTATTAAATTTTAAAACTAAGTTAAAACTCAGCTCCAATACCAGCGTCCACCTTTTCTACCTACAGAGTGAGTTTCTTAGGGAACTTGGCTGGTACCCACATTTGGACTCCAGTCAGGATCCCAGGGAACCCCTCAGTCACTCTTCCGGTTTTTCACTCCTGTCAGTCTCATCCGGTCTCCCACCTTCCTGTGAAGAAAATCCATTCATTCTCACCAGTGCCCTCTGTCTTTGTGCAGACACTGCTCATCATTTCCTGCCTAAATTACAGCTACTCTTTGCATGAGCTCCTCTCAAGTTAAGGTAGGTAGTACTGTGCCAGAGAGTAGGTTGACTACTCTCTTTTTTGGATCTGAGATGTACCCGAAATTGGGGAAGAACTGATGTTTTATCTAAGACTTGGAGAAAAGGTTCATTTCATTGAAAAATTAAATCCATGCACATGAACAAGGATTAACAAGGAAATAGAAGAGATGGTTAAACTTCAGCTTTCCCTTAAAATACTCCCCCAAGCGCAGGTTAATGTAATGAGAACTTTGCAGCTTGCTTTGGGAAAACACAGTGACCTCACTCAAAATGTTAGCTGCAGCCCAGGTCTCATTTCAAAACTACAGACCAGAAACCAAGTGCTTCTTGTGTCTCACTTAAGAGTCTCTGCTTCTTCACAGACCCAGTATTCCCGAAACTTGACCCGTCTCCTTCTCTGATGACACCGGCATCTCTGTTGCCTGTCTGCATTTGCTTTCATCATTTAATGAACACCTAACCCGCTCCTCCGTGCCTAACTAATGACCAAGTCTTTTCTCTCCCATTTATTTCACATCTTTTCATCCATTTTCTACTTCTATTCCCACTGCTATTGTCTAATTTTTGTTCCTTATCTTTTATTTAAACTTTCAAAAGAACCTGACTGATGTGCCTGCTTTCAGTACTTTCTGATTTTAATTGATCTTGCCACGTGAGTCAAGAATTTTTTCTAAAACATAAACAACACCATTTCTCGATTGAAAACTCGCACTAGCCCCTTCGACCCAACTCAGAAATCTGAATTATTAGTTCAGTAACCAAAGCCTTTACTGGTCATTTCCATACCTGTCTAGGCACATCATCTGTGCTATTCTGTACATTCTATATTCTTTCTATCCCTTCTAATAGTCTAGACTCATGGCATTCCGTAATATAATTCTCAAAGTATTCCATCCTACAAGACGCCTCTTTTCATGCTAAATGCCATTCTGATCACTTTGCAAATTTCTGTTCCTCATTTATGGGCTAACTTGATGATTTTCCCCAAACCCTCTTTAAACATTTTTCCAAAAGAGAATCTGTTCATTTCATCAGATCAACTCTCCACTGTATTGCACTACTTCTACTGTACTATATTGCAGTAATTTAAGCAGATGAACATGACATTGTGGTCATGATAGTAAATGTGTATGTATTACATTTAAAAATTTTTTTTTTCTCACTGAGTTTATTGGTACCTTTTAGGTATACAGTACAGTTACATTCATCATTGGGATCTTGTACCTTTACATGACAGGTCTTGGTTCTCATTTTTTCCCCTTGCTCCTGCCCTCCCTTCACCCCCTCCTCCCTTCCCTATTTACAAACACTTTATTTCCATTCTTTCATTTTCTCAGATTTTTTTCTTTTCCTTTATTTCCTTTCCCCTGCCCTTCCCACTTCCCCTATCCTTTAGCCCTTTTATTCCTATTTCACATTGTCAATTTTACCTGTATGTATTATATTTTAAGTAATTGAGTTAACATATTAATGACTAATAATATATCTGTTCATCTTTTGTGAGAAGGTAGTTATGATAGCATAAAAACACCAAACTGGAAGGCACAGGTCAGTTATTACACCACTCCAGCAATTTCACTTTTGGAGAGTTCGTCAATAACACTAAACTTCATCTTCTTCCTGATAAAATGGAAAGAAAATCTTTTATACTAAAGTTTCTATTAGAATGAATATTTTTTCAGGGCTTGTAACAATCTACTAAGGATCAAGTGCTCAAACACTAGGGTCTTATGTAATCATTGCCCTCATAGTTATGTGCATATCAATGGGAGTGACAAAAATCATGTCCTTTTTTTTTAAAAAGAACGAGGGGCAATTTATAAACTAAAACAGAATTTCTGTTGTGTGGCAAACTTTTCAAGGCAAAGTTCAAATTACAAAGTTAAAAATTTGGAATAAAAATCTGAAAATACTCACGTCTTGAACACTTCCATGGCTTTTCTATACTGTCAGGAGTTATTTAGAATTCTCTACATATTCTATCACCTTCCTTCCTCTCCAGCCTGTTACTTACTGTTCCCTCTTCCCTTTGCTTTCTGCTCTTCAACCATATGGGCTCGCTTCCTATCCCTAACGTAGACCTCCATATAAGGCTATTTGCATAGAATGTTCATATTGAAAATGAGGAAAGAAAAATGTGTAGGCAGAGCAAACAGCCTGTAGTTTCTTACAGCTAAAATATCACTTTCTAGCAAGGACTTCTGGGGGGCTCGCGGCTGGTAAACTTTTGGAGACACTGGCATTGCAGCTGTACCTATTGGCACCACGATGGCCCCTATGTGCGGAAGTTGAGGAACCCAAATTTCCACTGCTGTTACTCATATCGCCACAGATGCTACTGGAACCTGCAGCTTCATTTAGTCATCTTGTCTGCTACTATTACTCCATGGGCACCTGTGAATGGGAACAGGAAAGAAACATGTCTAATGCCTTCTTTTGTGTACATGCCTCCCAAGTGTGGCTCCTGTTAGCATGGTAGACAGATGACAAAATTACAGAAGAAATGTAGTTTGCAAGCTTCCTTCCCTGGAAGTTCAAAAGAGGACAGGTGTGGAGTTCTAACTAACAGGTAATCTGCAAAATTCCCATAATGTGTTCTCACAGTATTATAGATCTCAACATCATGTATCACTGCTGCGGTCTTGCACAGAGTAGTGTTTTCTTTTTGCTTTGTTTTTCAGTACTGGTGATTGGACCGAAGGCCTTTGCACTGAGCTATATCCTCAGCCATTTGTTTATTGACAGGGTCTTGCTAACTTGTCCAGTCTGGCTAACTGTGCATTTCTTAAATTAATATGTCTGTCAAAGCAAGGCAGTCTTTTGAAAAGTAGTGGAAATTGTCTCATAATTGTTTATTATTTTATTCAGCAATTAAGATAAAACATGACTGTTAGCAGACATGCAACAAAAATTCAAGAGGACAAAATAATGGTATGACATGAATAATTGTTAAATATTACAGTTATTTCATAAAAATAATTTCCTTATACTGCTATATATTTTATAAAATGGCTATATACTGAAGTGAGAATTACTAGTTTTTCATGTAACGTGAAAATTCTTCTAATGTTTCTTTCATCTCTCCTATCAGAATAATCTGTTTTGATGAATGCAGACAAGTCAAGAATAATAAAAATACACATCAACAATATCTTTTTCAAACCACTGTCCTCACTCTGGTGATGATGTATGAACTTTACATTGTATCAGTGAGGAGGGTGCTGGATTTGGCTAACAGCTGACCTAGAAAACTTTCATCCAACACAATTCAGTTTGCCCAGAAATTCTGCAACCTCTGCCCTCAAACTTCCTTTATACCCATCCATTTTTGCAGTCATAGAAAATGCACAGCTTTTAATACTGACTCTTTTTGTAGAGAACTTGCTTCTGCCTTCAAAGCTTGTTTTACTGTCTCTAATCTTTGAACAAATTATAACTTATAATGTAACGGGTTTAGGGAATAATGGGTAAAATGGGAGTTTAAAGCATTTAGCAGTATATAAGAGCTGCAGATGGACTAAATTTTATTTTCACAATATTTATATGTATTTATAACTCTTTCTATGCTCCCTGGTAACTACATTCTGTGAGCACTGTATACACATCTGTGAAGAATTAGTTGGGTTTTGGCTTGTAATATTTCAGATTACCTTAACATATGTGTTTGTAAATACGTGACTGGCATTTCTTCATAGATTTCTTTTTCTTATTCTTAATATATATATAATGTACATTATATATATAATATATATATATTATATATATATTCTACCTTTTAGAGACTTTTAGAGAAATATGAAAGGTTTTTTTTTGTGGTACCAGGAATTGAATTAGGGTCCTTGAGTTTGCGAGGCAGGTAGCGGAACCACTGAGCCAGTTCACTGGCCCAGAAATATGAAAATTTTGTCTAATATTTATTTGGTCACACACATATATGCCACCTCATACACAAATTGCCAAAGTAGTTTTGATTAAAGAATGAATCTTTAGTCATATATGATCTACATCAATTTCAAGACATTTATATTAGTTTATATTTAATGGCAATAATTTTAAAGTTTTGCTGAAAATAATTATTTATTACTATATATCATTTTGGTATTTGAAGTAAGAAAAATAATGAGTCATTCAGTTCATGCAACTGAACTCTTAGTTCATGACTCTGGCAAAAATGTTTTGTTGATAAATGAGTAAGTGAAGCCTTATAAATAACCTTTCAACTTCAAATAAATTTTTGCCGCCAAACTCATCATAAAAATTTAACAGGACAATGATATTTGTAAATTCCAGAATAAATTCTTAGCTTTTGATCTTGTATTTCATTTTAGTTAAGCTCCTAGTTAATAATTGTTCCTAAACTAAAGAATTTTGACAACTTAGAGGAAAAGAAATATTTGAAAATAGGCAACAATAACATCAATACTCCTCCTTAGACTTCAAAATTTCTTTGATTTGTGTTTTGTAAATTATTTTTAACTGATAAATAATATTTGCTCAGATTTATTGGGTCAATGTAATGTTAAAATGCATGTATATATTGTATAATGATCAAATGATACTAATTAACAATTAACCTGTCACTTCACATACCTACTTTTTTGTTGTGAGAACATTTGAAATCTCTTTCGACAGTTTTGCAATCTATGTTATGTTGCTATTAATCATAGTGATCGTGTTGTGCTATCTAACTGAAGCTTTGCCCCCTTTGATTAATGAAAATTTCTAGTTACAATTTTTGAAAAGCATGGTAGTCACTGATTTTGTAAATACTATTGAGTTAGTGAGAATTGCAGCTTTATTTCAGAGCTACACTGGAATTTCATTTTTTTCAAATTTAAAAAAGTTTGTTTAAATGTATTAACTCATGTTAGCTTCTAAATTATGCATGCTAAGTCTTGCTGATGGGTATTTCACATATTTAAATGCTATTATCACTCTGTGTTATCACCGTCTGAAGAAACTTCTATATATTCTATCGTATTTTAGATACCTATCATAATATTTATTTATACATTTTAGAATCAGAAGATAGTATTAAATCGATGATCCATCCCCTCACTAAACTATTTTTTTAAATATGTGTGACTGAAGTGTAGGTATCTGCCACATTTTTGCATTTAGCTTGCGTAGTAAAGCTAGGAATACAGTAACTGCATGTGACAAAATTTATTCCAGAAATAGCTTAAATTGGAAAAAAGACAGAGACAAACCCTTGAGACTTTTAAAACAAAGTATTTATAGTCAAATCTAAATTATCTGAAAGTCTAAATACGATTGAATAGTTATTTCCAAAATATTTGGCTTCAGAAGAGAGTTTGATTAATTTTTAGAGACAATTTACATAATTGTGTTTTATTTAACACAATCAAAATCACTTTGCTTCCCCTGAATAAACAATGCCTGATGATAACAGAGACAATATAACTGAAGTGCATAACTGAAAGTTATAACTGAAATGACTAAAATAACAAAAAGACCAGAAGAAAACATACTCATGCACCTACTTGTATTAATTATTGAGACTTATTGGTAATTTTAAAATGTTTATATCTTACCTTACAGTTTTGGTTTAGAAACACTTCAGCCAGAAAATAATATTATCCAGCCACAGTGATTAGCACAAGTAACATTGCCATCTCATTTGATTTTTAGAGAAGAGGATACTTTTCTCTCTTTATTTTAATAAGAAACAAATTTGTTTATTATAAGCTACAAAGGTGATTTTTACCAATACAATGAATTCTTTTGTTCAACACTTAAAATAGCAAACATCATAGTTTGTACTTTGTAATACACTCACTCACTGTTTTCTTTTCTTTACCAACAGTAGGAATTTTAAATTAAAGCTAAAAGTCATCCCAAGTTGTTCCTTGATCTTCTGTTGGCCTAGAGAGGACAGAGTATGCTTTTTCTCACATCCTAGTACTTATTTACAAAATGTGAACAAAAAATATGGGGACTGATTAAATTAAAACAAATTATTACAACCAGATAGGGTGGTACACACCCAAAATCCCAACACTCAGGAGGCTGAAGCAGGAGAATTGCTACAAGTTCACGGCCAAGCCTGCACTACATAGTGAGTTCAAGACCAGCCTGTACTATATAGTGAGATCTTGCCTCAAAATCATAACAGTATAGGACATATTGTCATTATTCCTCTCAAAATATTCTCCCTGGCTTCAAACATTCTTAGCCCATCCTTCTTGTCCCTGTCTGAAGCTGTTCTGAAAGTCCTCTTTCATGAATGTCTTTAGTTGCACTGTCCTCGCTACCCTGGTGACCTGAACCGATTCAAAACGTGTTTCCTGTCTTGGCTATTTTGACTTTGAGGAATGCCCAGAAGTGGCCCGGTGCCACATCCAGATCTGGTGAATGAGACGGATGAGGACACGCAGTAATGAATCTGCATGTCTGCCTTTGCATTAGAGAGGACTCACCAGCCGCATTCACGGTATTGTTGGTCACACTTTCTAAAAGGTCATGAAAACTGATTTGCAGAATGTATGCAGGAAGCGGCAAGAATGATGGAATAGGTGTGTTCAGAGGTGGTGGGTGCATTCGGGAGGGGATTCCTGGAAATATGTCTCTCACTGTCATTTTTTTAAAATGTAAACACTCACCATGTATTTTAATCACCCTTGCGTTGCGTGGTGTCTGGACCACGTGCTCATGTGCAGGGCCCAGCAGGCTCCTGGCGGGACCCCTGTACCCAGGCAGCCGCTCCAGGACACGGTGCTGTAAGAAGAATGACACAAGCAAAGGCTGCAAAATTACGTTTTCTTTCCTTCACTCACATTCTTACGCCGCAAAATGTTCAAACCACACAGCATCTGCATTGGGCACCCTCCTTCAGGTAACACTGGGCTCACCCCAGTTCTCCTCCATTACTGCTTACCTGCGTCCTTTTGTCATTCACCTTTTCTTAAAGATATTTTACTTGGGAGATTTGGTTCCTTTTCCCTAACAGCAGACATTTTTGAAAACCCCTATTCAAATTTTGTCTTTACTTTTAAATCTTGCAAGGACTTGAGATTTATGTCCAGTCTCTCACAATCATGCACACGATATCCTTCTTATTTTCTGAGACCAGTGAGGAAGAGCAAGAGCCCAGGATTTGAGGAAAATGAGGTTCTCTCGCAGCCTTGTGCAGCCCTTCCCACCCTCTGCTGCTCTGCTTCCCAGAAAGCCATAACCTATTCACCTGCGGCTTCACTTGTGGTAATTTCTGCCTTTTCTAGAACTCCCTGAATACCAATGCGTGTACCCTACTCTTAGTCCAAATTGCAAAATCAGCCAACTAGCCTTCTTTTTACGTACCTTACCTTCCTTCAGAATGCTCTTGCCAAGGCGATTGTTGTATTTTACCAAAAATGATTAATGTTTGCCAGTGAAACACACCTGACTGTTTTAAGGATCCCGCAACTGAAAATGCTATCTATATTATTGAGGAACGTTTACAACCTGTTATTTTTAGGATCTAGTTTTTATAAAATGCTTCCTTTAAGAAACAGGCTCAGGCAGCAGAAAATTCACTGGGCTTGCGGTCAGTCAGACTTACTTCCAAAATCTGGAGAAGAGGAACACAAGAGAGAAGGAAAAGAAAGAAAGAATGTGCAATGATGAATGAGAAAAGAAATAAAAGCTGCTCTTGTGCTCATAGCTATTACTGCATTTGGACGGTACCACCTGCAAACTGAAATGAGTGATGTGATGTTTGTATTTCAAGGGAGTGTGCCACGATCTCAACCAGTATAAGTAATGAAATTCGAATTTTTCAAAAGGTGTGTGTAATGAAACTTTAAAGAAAATTCCAGGAAAAAGAGTATTCGGACTTAAAGGTGTCTAAAAAAGACATGAGGAGCAAATGTCCTGAGAAGCAAACCCTGGAGAAAGGTTTTACTACTGAATTCAGTAGAAGGAAGCATCTTCCATAACCGCTTCGTGCCACGGATAAGGAGGCCAGCCAGATTCTGGGGATTTCAGCCCATGGCATTTGAAATAGCATCCACAACTCAATCGAAGTGAGGAATAGAGGAACTCATCAAAGTTCAGAACAACTATTTGCATATCAGGAGAATGGACTGCATTAAGTAAAAGAAATAATTCAAACATTTGTTTTTTTATAAACCTAACTCAGGAGTAGATGGACACAAATTTATGAGAGCTTGCACAAACACTGCTTAGCTCCTCTTTTGTTTGTGCTTTTTTAAGAGTCAGTAGCTCTCTTAAATACAGAAAAATGAGTGAAAATACATACATATATTCATTTCTTTATAGATGTATAACAATTTATACAAACACCTAGCTTCCCAGCTTTCCTGCATTTATTTACTGCCCTGTTGATAAAATTTTGCATTTCATATGGAGATGTCATCATAAATTTACACTGAAATATGACTGGCTATTTATCAAACATTCATCCATTTTGAGAAAAAAAAATATTTGTTCTTCTTGGCAGCTTTGTACATTAAGTTTGACCAACAAATCAAAATGATTGTTGACTTTTTTCCTTGTGATGTCTTCTTAGTCATTTTCTAATTGTCTAACTTATTTTTCATCTGGAAATAGAACAATTCTTTCAAAATTAATTCAGCAGAAATAAATTACCAGCACACTTGGATTTGGGGAATACAAGTGTTAGTTAGCCGATACTGCAATCTGCATTTGATTTCTGTGCTTTTCCAGTTATTTACTAAGTGTCTCCTTCTGTGTCATAAATAATTTAAACTTCAAAGCAAACTATGCCTCTAAGTGCTAGAAAGACCAAAATCACGTTTATTTCATTTGTTAACATTTTTCTCATATAACCAGAATTGGAAACCATTCCACTTGCCTTCAAAAGTTGAAGTCTTCTTATAAAACCAACTTTAAGCATTCTTCTAGAAAGGGGCTGGAAAGTAAAATAAATATGCGATATGATTTGATTTTATAAGTATTTCAAGTCACACTATAATTTACATGTAATTCATATAGAAAAATTTACATTTAACACAATCAGTGTAAATCAAAACATGAAAACAATCAGTGTGGGTTGATTTTTAAAAGTATTTTATCTTTTATTGAAGAGTGGCATCTAAAATGTAAGGGAGTTTAAATTTATATGTAATTTGGGTTACCACATAATTATCTGCAACCCTTGAAAGAATAAAATTACAAAAGACATTGTTATAATAATTTTAAATATGCAATTCAGCATATCGTGAAACTGATATGGCAGATTTTTCAGTCACAGGGACTGTTCTGCTTTATCATCATGCTGTTCTTACCTGAAAAGCAGCAGTTCAAACCTTTTTGTAAGTGACCTTAAGAGTTTTTCGGAATAAAAAGAGATCTACCAAACAATCCAGCCCATGCTCTAGTTTTAATAACTGGGAAAAGGGAGGTTCACAAAGTTTTCACTTCCCCCATTTTCCAAGTTATTTTGAAGTAGGTCGGTGACTTTCTAGTCAGTCCTAGGAGGGAAGTTTGGTGGTGATGCAAGACTCTTTAGAAAATACACACCACAGACTCATGACAATATCATTAAAATGTCAGTACCTGAACACACACACACTTCCAAAGATTGACGTCTAGGCTGTAATTTAAATGTCTTACTTGAAACCAAAACATACAAATTTTTTTCTCTTGTGATTTAGATCAGATGCAAAAATAATCAAGAGTTTTAAGGAAATGATCTTGAACTTTGGTATGCACTCATGTATGTAATGCTACAAATACTTTTCTTCATCTTTTATATGTAATGAAAAAAATGTTTAGTGCAAACCCAAATGATAATCACAGCACTAAATCTACCATTGTTCGCTCATTTATAAAATGGGAGTTGTTACCACAACAATTTTTGTTAGTGCAATTTTTGTGAAAGTTCTGATGATGTGTGTAAAACAAACAGTGGCTGGCTCATCGTAAGAGTTTAGTAAAATATTTTTTGTTACTCTTTCCAGTGATTTGCTTTACTGAATCATCATCTTCTAATAGCAACTGATTCAATTACTCTATTTTACATATAAAATCTTTGTTTATTCACTTCCCGAAGCTTTCTAGTTGCCACAGCCACCTTGCTTAATTGTGATAACCCCATTATTATTAAAGGAAAAAGAACTAACATAACAAGTGCTACAATAAGCCAAATGCTGCAATATGCGTTTCAGATGGTATTCACTTTGATTTTCACCATAATCCTGAAGGTAAGCATTAAAAGTCTCTGATGTCTCAGCAAGGACACTCAGTTCAAAGATACCAACTTGACTAAAATTTCGTAGCAATCCTGTGTGCAGCTACACAGATGGAACTGTAGGTCATTATGTTAATTGAAATCAGACACACACACACACACACACACACACACACACACACATGGACTGCATGTTGTCACTTATATGTACAATCTTAAAAAGCTGATCTCATAGAAGTTAAGAGTGAAATGGTAGCTACCAGGGTAGGACAGGGGAGGGACAGGAGAAGGTTGATGAATGAAGATCTAGAAAAGGCAAACAGATTCTAATTCTTTATTAGAGAGTAGTGTGGTTACAGATGATGATAATGTGCTGTAGGGTTTGTTTTTAGTATATGTGCTGCAAAAATGAGCATGTATTTTGTTTTAAAGAAAAAAATCCTAGAATAAAGAATTTAAAATGTTTTCAACTGGAAAAGTACTAAATTATTTGGTTGCATAGGTATGATCCTATATGATTTGATCATTATTCAGTGTGTACACGTACCCAAACATACAATGCAGCCCCACAATATAAATATGTCCAATTTATAGGTATCAGCTAAGATGAAATCTGTATAATTTTTAAATTCCACGCTTGTATGAGAAATGCTGAATTCAAACAAGTCTAAAGTCTACCAGAAGACTTCAAAATCCAAAAGGCCAGGCAGCATTAAATTTTTTAGATTTGATTCATTTACTCTACTGCTATAAAACTAAATTTTGTTTAAATCGCATAAATTGCCTCACTCTATGTCATCCAGCATTGGTTAGTAATTTGAGTGGACAGAGAAACACAGGGAGCTTGGTGAAATATGTGTTCGAGTGTGTCGGTGAGGCTGTTTCCACAGATGATTGGTGTGTAGGTCCCCCGCTGAGTGAGGAGCCCCAGCTGAACTGCGAGCGGCAGGACCCGGTAGGCGAAGCCAGCATGGAACAGAAGGCAGAAGGGCAAGCTCACTCCGCGCTTCATTTGGCGCAATCTTTTTTTCTTGTTGCTTAGATTCGTTGGATTTTCCATCACCTGTGGATATCAGACAGCAGATTCTCTAGTTTTCAAATGTGGACTCACACCGGTGGTCTCCTGGGAGCTTCAGGGCCGTTCCACTCAGGGTGGGGCTGCAACACTGGTCTTTCTCGTTGTGAGGTTTCCAGCTTCTGATCATGTAGGTCAATGTAATATTTCCCCTAATACATATATATGTATAATACACATAAGTATAATGCATATATGTGTGTGTGTGTGTGTGTGTGTTTCTATTGATTCTGTTTCTCTGAAGAACCCTAATACCAACTCTAATGAGCAACTGACTGGGAAACAATTTCTCTATACTGCTCCCAGCTCCACTATACTATAAATAAGGAGACAGAACTTAAGACTTTGGACTTCAAGATTCCTATCTACTGTGACTTCAGATATTGCTTTTCTTCTCAAATACAAGAACACTACAGCACTCACCCGCTTCCACACATCCATCTGTCCCACACATACTGCAAGCACACACACACACACACACACTCACTACCTGCCTCATTTCCTTTTTGCATTGCTAAAGCTTTCTTCCAATGGTAAGAATCATGCCTATACAACACAGCCTGGCCACTTCTCATGCCCCCTTTGGGAATGGCTGCAGAAGACATTAAAGCCTCCAGGACACTTTCTGAAGCTTTTCACAAGCCCTGTCAAGCAAGACTTTTCTTTTCTCCACATGTTGAAAATAAGCTCATGATAAATATCTTCAGGTTTTATGTGAATAAATCGATCATTTTCAACTTTTAACAATATGTTCCAGGTAATAAGCTAAAATGTAAGCACATGTTATATATCTAACAGTTACAATAATTCTGTGCAAGTGATGCTATTCCTTATCTCTATTTTTTTGATTGAAAAAACTCAGAGGTAGAAGGTAAATTACCAAAATCAACAGAGTTAGTAAGTACATAATCCAGGATGACAATCCAAAACTAGTAAGGATGTTTCTGAGTCTTTTGTATACTTTTTATATTGAATAAACAAATTCCTTAGCTCAGCACACTTAAACCTAAAACCATGACATTTCTTAATCTCTAGCAGAAACATTGGGAGTATTCTCTGCAATCTGTGCTCCTCAAACTTTCCCAACAAGAAAACAGGAATTTGATACTCAAATCTGTGTGTATGGAAAATAAGAACCTGTGATATGATCATCACTTTAAGAATATTAGTTCAAGACAATGTTACTGACCAACATCTAATCACTAGCAAATACTTTGCTTCATGAAAGAAACTCTGTTACTATTTTATTCTCATTTATTAGTCGTTCTGCTTTTTAAAGTCACATCAGTTATGCAAAACAAAAGGAATAATAATCTCTGCAATATGTATACTCTTAAAATGTACTCTCTGTACTGTTAGGAAGTTTCAAAGTGATGGTATAAAAACTTCTTTAAAGTTTACCTATGATGCATGTTTGGGGAAATTTTGGACTTGTTCTATTAGCTCTCAGATGGCTGTGATGAAGACAGCTGCTGGGGTGATTTGGCAGGTGTACAAATGAAGTTAGAAACATACATGTTCATCAACTAGAAGCTGAAAACACCTACTGTTTTTCTTTGCCCATAGATAACAATTCCACATTTTATAGGCAATTGTCTTTCCTTTTTTGTTCCAGAAGCTCACCAAAATTCAATAAGTTTGTTTTAGTGGAAACCACCTTGCTGCACTCAGCATCTTGCCTAAGCAAAATGCCTTAAAATAAAATGAGCAGAAGCCATTACTGCAGAGTGAACAAAGCCAACGTGATCATGAGCCCATTTCTTTCCCAATGAGCTCATTACTATTAATTTCTCCTGTCCTTGGAGAATATTTGAAAAAACAAGTTCATCAAGAGTGTAAAATGAATGTAAAACCAAAGTTGGTTAAAAATATCTCTCCCCTTCAATATTGCAACCAAAGCGAGGCCACCTCACGGGACACGAATTCACTATGGTGCAGGCACTGGGGACCAATATTCTAGATAATTAGCCATGGATGATTCTGGGAGCATGTGGCTATTTCGACACTGGTATTAAACAGAAGCTAAATGTTTGAAGAGTTACTTCAGTAAATATATATAATTTGATAGATTACATTCCCAAGAAACCTATGACGTTCCCTCCTTGGAAATCCAGAGAAATAATACAGCTGGAAAGAATATAATAATAGAGCTTAAAAGATATAAAGAAAATGATGGCATTTAAAGACTTTGCTCTCCCAGTCAAATTTGCCAAGTGCTTGCCCAAAATCCTAAATTGGAGGACTTCAGTGTACATCGAGACACACATGGCTGGAGGGAAAAGTTTAGTTAAGAAGAATGAGGTGACTCTAGTGTCTCTTTTCTTTGGTGCCTTCTCAAAAGTCCCATTGAAACCCAGCTCCATCACCAGTTATGACTCTGCACATCAACTGACTTTTAGTACCCCAATTTTAGCTATTTATCTCCAACATGAGGGTAGTGATACTTCTTAGAGTAAAGGAAAAGATTACGTATAAAGGGTCTACAGTGGTATGTGGCACAGAGAAAGAGTCAAAACTGGTAGTTATTTGTATTAGTTATATGAATTTTGGCATTTCTTGTCTACCTTCCCAAATGGAGAACGTAGCCAGAGAGGTACAGACCATCCTCTTTGCCTCTGAAAAGACTGGCAGGTTTTAGTGGAGTTTGGAGCCACAAAGAGCACATAGATTTTTGAAGAAGACATTGCTCCTCTGGGAGTGAAATTTCCTGTGATTTCTCAAGAGCAAAGTAGAGTAGCAAATTTTTAGGTCTAAAATTCAGGGTGTGGGGTGGGGTGGGCAGCATGAACTGTTTGGCTTGACTCAGTCTGAGTACTACAGAGAAAGTAAAAGAAATCTCTCAGACAAGGTCCAAACCTATTTCAATAAGAAGAACAAATATTTAGGGCTACTTACCCCGATCACTGTTGCACACTTTTCTAGTAAGCATTAAATATCAGAAAGCTCCTGAAAATTGGAAGTTTGGAATTGTTGTTATTGCCTTAAAGATCATAGCTTGCTATACTCATATAACCCCCCATCTTTCAGTGCACGTATCTGTCTATATTCAAATGATTATTTTTTTCAGAGAATTTTTATCATTTGTTCTTTTTCCATGGTGAGTTCATTTGATAACATAAACACCACATGAAGGAAGGGGAAGGGAATGAAGAAAACAAAAGAAAAATAAGACATACTATGTACAGATACAAGCTCCCTATGATGAATGTCGTCATTATGCATATCAAAAATGTACCAATAATATTAATAATAAAAAAACATGTGTACAAAGTTAGAATGGTACACAAATTTAGAATGGTACTGGTTAGCCTACCTCTGAATAATACTGACAATCATTTCACTTAAGAGGAGATATTCAGATATTCAGAGAAAGGGCTGCTTCGCTTTATTAGCACTCAGACTGTTAAAGGCAATAATGCAAAATGAAAAGTGAAAAGTTTGATTTTATTTAAAAACTAGATGTATCTAAATATGGGGTTAAAAAGTTTCAAATAGTTGTCAGATAGCCATTCAAATAAAGAGCACTAAATTCTATCAATTTAATTTTGACTTTCGAAATGTATAGCCATTAACTGTTTATATAGCTATGTGTAACTAATAGAAGATTTTCAGAGCAAAGGCTTTAAACTAACTAAAGATTAATTATTCCTTGAAATGTATATGTGTTTATTATTTCATAAAAACAAAAATTTCAAAAAATAGAAAGTTTTTAAAATTAAAATTTCAAAAAATCACAATCTTTTCTTTAGTCTACCTGACAATGATTGCTTTACTGATGGTATAAATATGTTAAGCTTGAAATACAATCTTCTGTGCTATACTGAATACTTCCCTAATCAGTACAGAATTTTTTAAAGCAAGTCTTGAAGAACATGTTTCAGAAAGAGATTTCACCCCTGATAAACCAAAATATAGAGAAGGTCTTGAGTAATTTATCTCAGGGTGTCAATTCGCATGCCCTAATGTACTCTTTCAACATGGACGCCACACCAGGTGAAAGATTCAACTCACTCATTCTTTGTCCTGTAGGCTCAAACATTTTACTAGTGTTTGGATTCCAAACAGTAGCCAGAAACGCTTGCATGAATAAGGTAATCAGAGAAAATCTAATGTGCAAAACAAACTCAGAAGTTTTTTAAAGATGATTTCAGGTTACTTTTATCCTCTAAATATAATTTTGTTTGATTTTCTCTTGAGCATCAAGGAAGCCCATAAAATATGATTCATTTTACAATGATAGGGTTAATTCTTAATTTTTTAATTTATTGTATAGCTCAGCTTTTATTTGTTGGAATTTGTTAAGAGTATGTTCCAAAGTTCCTTCATTGTTTTTCACTATGAAAAATAATACTATCTATAGTACATCTTTTTCTGAACTCTCAGAGTTAACTATACTCAGGTCCAAATGCTATTTGTTTCTAATTCAAGATTTGCAAGCTACAAATGCTCAGTTATAAACGGTGGAAGAAAACAATGTTGAGGAACTGCACCATATGTTTCTGTTTATGAGTGATTATGATAATTTAATAAAAAATCACTGAGAAAAATAAGAAAAGAGTCTGTGTTACAGACAAAAATCAAAGTGCAGACGTTATGCACGAAAGAGAACCTGGTATGAGTGACTTTCAAATTATTTAATACTCAGCAGATCAAGAAATGTATCTTCCTACTGGTGTCATACGCACACATACACACAGAGTTGCAAACACATATGCATTCACAGAAGAGAAAACCAAAGTACTGATTTATGCAATAACGCTTGCCATTATTAGATGGGACATATGCAGGTGTTTCCCAACTTTTTCTCCCCTGAATTATTTCATTTTATCCTAATATTTAACAGACTTTTCTGTACACCCAAGTGGTAAGATATTCTTCAAGTACATCCAATATTTCTTGCTTCTCTGTGGCTTGTCAAATACATTTGTTTGGGTCTAAATGAAATAGATGCATAAAATTAAACAGGTGAGATAAATAACATGTTTGGGGGTGATCTTGACTATTAGGGGGCTGGGGACAATGGAAAACTTCTCCTCTCTTCCATTCTTCTAAAATATATAAAATATAATTTTCCAGAATTTTACCAGTGATATCCAGTCTCTGATTGCCACAGTGACGACCAGAATGAGACACGGTGGTTCCTTTTTCCATCTTCTCCATTTCACTGTTCTCAAGAAAATATCCCAAACGAACCACTGCGTATATATTCTAGTCTTAATGTCTATGTTGAGAAGAACCCAAGATAAGTGTATTAGTCAGGTTTCACATTGCTGGGACACAATGCTATACACCCACAACTCAAAGGAGGAGACATTTAATCTGCCTCACATTTTGAGGGGATTCGATTCATGGCAGGTGACTTCAAGGCCAAAACATCATGGCAGAAGGGCATGGTGGGGCAAATACATTTAGTTCATGGCAGCCAGGAAGCAGAGAGGACCCGCACTTAGAGGAAGGGGCCAGGGACTAGACATATTACCCAAGGCCACCATGATTCACTGCAAAACATCCAAAAGTGAGCTTCATTGATATGCTAGGTATTTCTTAATCCAATTAGATTGACATATCATAATTAGTGGTTAGAATAAAGTAGGATTTGATGACAAAAGGTATGCTAGTTGTGAACTGGTTTCATGATCCATTAATATTAATTTGCAAAAGTATAAACTATGCCCTGAGAAGAAAGAGAACTCCAGTGAGAAGAATGGCTTCTATGTGATGGTAGAGCCGAAGAATACTCATACCCATCAGAGAACCTTGTGAATAATTCATTGATAAAGGATACTCAATTGACTAAATGTTACAAGGCTGATAAATGTTCTCTATCAACCCTTTTACCACGGCCTTATTTTATAATTTCACAAGAAGACAAAATGTAAATGCTGAATGTCAATTCAACTTAACAAGTATTTGCTGACTTTCTGCAATAGAATGCCAGGATGTTTCTTGTTTCTGAAATCAAGATGAAAGACAACTTACATCTTTCCATGATGAGAAATTGAACTGTCTCCCTTCTTCCCTCTCTCCCTCTCCCTCTCTGACCCAATTTCTCCCTCTCTCTCTCTCTCTCTCTCTCTCTCTCTCTCTCCTCTGTTTTTCCCTACCCCCCTTCTTCCTTTCTTTCATTTCCTGGCTGGCTTGCAACCAGCCAAAAGTGGACTGCAACTTCTAAAATGATGAGCCAAAGTTCACATTTTCCCTTTTAGTTGATTTATTCAGATATTTTCTCACAGCAGCAGAAAGTTGACTAATACCTAACACATACACGGGACTAAAAATATATTTAAATAAAATTTGATTCTAATTTTCTGTAAGTAATTTAAAAAAAAAGAAACATACAGAAAAGTTAGAATAACAGGTACAGAAATAACTAAAAAGTGCCATAAGCACAATATTTTTATTAACATAATAATATTTCAGTGCATGTATTCCTTGAGAAACACACTTTAGGGATTAAATACTTATATATAAATGCCCAGGTAATGATAAATAAGATAAACATGAAAGTTTGTTTGAAGTGTTTTAATTGCATGTGTCCACTTAGGTACTACAGGGCTCTTCACTGCAAATTTCCTCTTCTGTCGTTCTTAAAATTTTATCTTGGCCCATCAACCTACTAGTTCATTTTTCCTATGGATCCCTATATTTTTTATACATATGCTGAATAGCAATCATCTGTCCGTTGTGTTATGGATAAAGCAGTCTAACTTCATTAGTATTCCAATAGAGTCCCAGTAGCATCTGACAAGCTCTTCACTTGCCAGTCTGAATTTAAGTCAAAAATAGATAAGGACCCTAAAGGAGGGCTGCCTGTTTTAAGAAGATATATCTGTGGTCCAGAAACATAATATCCCAGGATTCTAAAGAGTCTCTGTCATTATTGTTGATGACACTAGGAAGATGATTGGAGACCATAAGCTGAGAATTGTGCAGAAAGAGTCCTGGTAGAAGAGGAGGTTAGCACTCATCCCTGTCTAAATCTCAGTATACTGGAAATATCCTCGAAATATTTATAAGGGACGGGCAGAAATATGAAGCTTTACCTGTACTCATCCCTGGTTAAACACAGAGCTTCCTAGACTGGTGTCCAGTACAGCGGCATGCAGTCAGGGGTAAATAATAATTTACAAACAGTACTTTGGTACTGAAGACATCTCATCTTAAGAGAGCTGTCAACAACTGGGAATGCATCCAGTAACCAATGATGGGCACAGTTAGTTGTCTAAAGATCATGTCGTGTAAAAATCATTGAAGGAGCTGATTTCAAACCTTTCAGCAAGATGGCATCAGCAGCATAATACCTTTCTTTTATAATGTACATGGAAATAGCATTAGAATCCATTTCTCAGTGGCAGAAAGGCCCATAGAAGGAAGGTAAAGGGGAGCAGAAGGACCATTCCGATTAAATTTAGCAACAGCAACAACAAAACAATATTTCTTCACCATATATTCTGTGCTGCAAAGTGTGCTAACGGCTGAAGTATGACAATACATGAGATAGGCTATCAGTTCTAAGTATTTAAAATAAGGTAGAAAACACCAATAGCTACAAAATTCAAATTAATGAAATGGGATAAAGCAATGCAGTGTGCTAAGGTATCCCAGAGGATGTGGTGTTTAGTATATTTAAATATATGTGCAATAAGTTAATGGGTTACTTTGAGAGGTACTTAGATCCTAGATAAAGAAGGCATTGAATCCGAGTCTGATTTGGGCTCAGATTCACTTAGAAGTATACAATAAACATAACTGTATTAAACCTGACCGAGACTGAAACAACAGAATTAAGGTGACTGCATTTCTAGGGTGTTTGCTTGGGGTATTCCATCTTAAAACATGGAATCCATAATGGTTGAGGCACCCTAAATTCACAACCATACATTAGGCCTATGTTGCGGACATCTATGATCGATGACCTAGATCAGGGGGTTGGTAACATACAGCCCATGGGTCAAATTGAACTCACTGCCTGTTTTTATATACGAAGTTGTATGGAGCACAGCCATACTCATCCATGCAAGCATTGTCTGACTATTTTCACACTACATGGGCGAGTTTAGCTAGTTATGGAAAAATGTCTGGCCTGAAAACCTAAAATATTTGTTATCTTTCTTGCTCATTTTACTGACTGCTCATCTAGATGATCACACGTTGGTCGTGTTGAAGGAATGGGATTATTGGGTTAAATTTTTTAATTTTAAACCTTATATGATACTTCAAATTATAATTATGTGCAGTCATGACTTGATTTTCAGCAAATTGTTTTACTAATGTTGATGATTGTGTTTTTATTTATTAATAAGAACAATTCTGACTCTTTAAGCGTGATGAAATTCTCAGTGTAATCCATCTGAGTTAATAGGATAGGGCTGTGTTTTACCTGGGACCTAAAGTTACATTGTAAATATATCGATTACTTGGGCTTTACTACTATTTCTGCTCAAAAATGCATTAAATTGATCAGAAAACAGTTGAACGGATAGTGCTACAACAGGACCTATATGGTGAGGTAATCTTTGCTGGGTATTTAATGTTAAAATAATGAGGGTAATGCAAACATTACTACTCTTCGAGTGCCAGTAATAGATGTTTTATTATTATGTGAGCTGAGAAAGTCTGTCCTTGCTTGTACCCTGATTGATCTGGCCAAGCTTCCTGAAGAATTGAAAGCTGGAGAGTATTTTGAATGCAAGTGGGAAGATACGAATTAGAAAGGCTTTTTCCTAAGATAAACAACTGAGGTAAAGTAGCTTTCTATAACATTTTTAAAAGTCCATTTGTCCAGGACTCAGAATTCATGCGCACTTTTTTGAAAATTGAATGATCTTTCTAGAACTGTGAAAATTGGTTTTCTTTTGGACAGCTGTATTTGTCTTCAAATTATCCCTATCTCCTGGTATACCCATCTCTGTCTTGTGTCCTCCCACATAGATAAGGCTAACTTGGGTAATATGAGGACATTACAGAAGGAATGAAAGGTGATATCTAAAGACATAAATAAAAGATAATGAGTCTTTTACCTCTTCCCTTGAATTGCTCACTCTGGGGAGGTAGGCTATTATTGCATATGAATACTCAAGAAGCCTTGTGGAGAAATAGTTGGCAAGGAACTGCAACCTCTTTCCAAGAATCAACTACTTTCCAGCTGCCTGAGACAGCAACCTTAGAAACATATCCTTTAGCCTCAATCATGCTCTCAGGTGATTGTAGAAGACATCTTGACTGTACATTCATGAATGACTCCAAGCCAGAACTACCCAGTTATTCTGCACCTAAATCCATGAAAGGTGGCAAACCCTTACTATTGTTTTAAGCCACTGAGTTTTGGGTACATCACTGTGCCCATTAGATGACTGCTACGGCAGCAGTGCTCTGTCTTAGCCAGCTGTCAAGCCTTATCACACTAAATAGTAGTTGTCTTCTTGGGATAAAAGGCTTCAGTCCAAAAACTTTTCGGCAACTTCATGCAAAACAGATGAAGAACACCTCTCGGTAATTTTAACTCCACCCTGGTGCCTCAATTAATGCCCGGGATGTTACAAAGGGCAATATTTCAGATTAAGAAGATGCTAGATCTATACCGTTGAAGACATGAGATTCAGCTTGACACAAAACTTGTGAACTTAATTTCAAGAAAATTAAAATCAATATGTGCCTTTATCCAATCTAAGGGTCAGATGAAGGAACACATGTGAAAATATGTTTGAAAATAGTAAAGGAAAGAATATGCCCATGCTTGTGATCAGCGTCTGACTTGAAATGTGAAAACTGCCTCATATTTGCATATTTATATCTACCTGTAAGGCAGATAGTCTTTCTTGGTCTGAATTACTGGACATATTGGACATGTATGTAGCTCATAAAACTGTCTCTCAGACTTTGATTCTTCCCTTTATGAAGGCATAGGTTCACATCTTTACTTGCTCTCAGGTTTAACTCTGAAGCTACAGAAAGGGCATGTCCTCAGCTTTCCTTTTTAACAATTTTCATGCTTGCACATTACATCTATCCAAATAGGATTTTAGATCTGTCACTTTTATCTCTACAGCCTGTGCTGGGAACTACTCAATGTTAAATGCTCCCAAAGGAGCAAAAGGAACATACTTTCTAGTAATGTTGCCCATGTCTTCATGAATTTAAAATAAGTACTAAACTTGCAATGTGAATCCAGGTTCTCTTGGTCATTTGTAGTAAAAATACCATTAATATTTTAGTGAGCATCTAGCACTATTCTAGGCTCTAGAAATAAAACAGTGAAAAAAGCAAAATCCCTATTTTTACAGTAGTTTTAGTTTATTAAACTAATGGGTGGGTAAAGACTAAAACTACACTCTATGATATCCATGTCATAGGAGATGACTCTATAGAAAAGGAAAGAATTATAGAGAATACATGTAAGGTATAATTTTTTTTTAAAATGCCGAAAAGTCTTCACGCAGAAGGTGACATTTGAGAGAAGATTAGCAATGGTGAAATCACCACATGGCTCTCCAAAGGAAGAGTGATTGCCAGCAGAGAAAACGCCTATGCAAAGTCCCTCGTGTTGGAGAATAACAAGGTAATTGTGGCTGAAGCAAAGTGAGCAAGGAGCAAAACAGTAATAGAGGGGCCAGCAACTTTAACAAGAGTCCAAATCTTTTCCAGTAACTTGGCTTACACTCGGGGTGAGATGAGAAACCATTGAAAAATCATAAACAGATGGCTACTGTGATATATGTTGCACGGAAAGTGATCCGACAGTTTTAATAAAGTCATACTGCAGGGGTACAAGGCAGAGGCTGGAGGCGAGGAAGCAGGGGCATTAATTCCAGTGGATGACAATGGTTGCTCAGACCAGGGCGGTAAGAGAGGAGGTAATGAAGAATGGTCATGTTCAGAATGGATTTTGAAGCTACAGCCAAAATGGTTTGCTTACAGGTTTCATTAGGATGTCATAGAAAGAGGGTGGCTCAAAAATGTTTTGCTTGAACAGTTGGAAGAAAAGGATTCTGATGAGCTTATGAAAGGAAACCAGCTTTTGGAATAAATAATACAAGGGATGCAGTTATTAAATGTATTCATTGGACCACTAGACATACAGAAGAAAATGTGAAGTAGGAAGTTGCTTATCCAAGTTGGAAATTCGGCAGTCAGAATGGGCTGAAGAAGATGTTAGTCAAGATTAAAAAAAAAAAAAACTTTATAAGATTTTATGAAAAACAGAGGTGGAATGTAGATAAAATGAAGGGATCTCAAGATCAAACCCTAGAACTTTTCCATTTTTGAAACACTCAAGTAGAGGAGATATTAGCAAATGGAATTCATACTGAGGCCCCTGTAAATCAGGAGCCAAATCCTGACAGTGAGAAACCTGGAAGCCCAGTGACGATGGCATTTTCAGAACAGAAGCGTCCATCAGCTCTGTCAGATGCTGTTCATAGGGCAGTAGGTGGAAAATAAGGACAGAAGCAACACAGAGGTCATTGATAACTCGGGCAGGGTAAAAACAAATTTTTTTTTTAATTAAACCATTCCAGGAAATATCATGGTAAGATTTAACCTTTGTCCATCAAAGGTGGCAGACATGAAATAATACTATTCTTGAAACTGTTTTTTCTGTTGTATCCAAAGACTACCATTAATACTAATTAGCCCATATTTGTTTCTACTGCACGTGCCTTTATTTTGCAATTTAAACTGAGAAATATAAAAAAACTAAGTGGGCAATAGAGGCCATACAAAATGATAAATAGTGTCTTTAACTCATATAGTATATAATAAAAGTCAAAAATAATACTTTGACTAAGTATTATCTATTGCTGTGCATTTATTGCTACTACTTCAAAAATTCAATGTCTCAGAAAAGCAATGTATGATTTTTATCTTTCATAATTTCTGTGGGTTATGGATTCACGAGCAACTTGGATGAATACCTCTGGCTCAGAGTTTCCCATGATACTGCAGTCAGATGTTGGTCAGCCATCTGAATATTTCACTGGGAGGCAAGTATCTAATACAAAAGTGTCACTTATATGACCCGCAAGCTAATAATGCTCAATATTGTTGAGAGACTTCACTTCTTATCCACCACGTAAAACCTTCTTAGAACAGTTGAGCATCCTTGCAATATGGCAGTCAAGTCAACACCACCCTTTCAGGACCTAGTCACACAGCAAGATTTTTACCACATTTTTCAAAGTAGATCAAATGTCCAGCCCATATTCTAGGTTACAGAAACTAGGCTACCAGGGAGGTGGTCATACTCAGGACCTAGTGCTTGTAAGGCAGGTGGCGGCATCACTGAGCTAAATCCCCAGCCCCAGGCTCTTCCTTTTAAAAGAAGGAAAGGCCGTAGGTTTACAGGAATATTGTTTTGTACTTAAAAGACTATATTGATCCAAGATGCAGTAAATTCATTTAAACATATTTGTATTTTTCAGTAAGCGATTTTTCTACCTTCTCTTTCTCTTGTTCCACCTCCTCCACTCCTTCTTCTCCTTCTAAAATCTGTCACTTTATTCCATCCGCTGCTTCTGCTTAGGAATCTAGTAGATATAGCATATTTTTTCCAAGGTCACCTAACAAAATGTGGAGCTCAGTCTAAGTTTTCCAAGTGACAGATTTGCTCATATTATTTTTAGTTATTTTGAAATAACCCATCAATGACAGCAGCTTGGCTTTTATTCCCAGGTTTTGTGATTGTGAATATAAGATTCAGGGAAGCGACTTTCTAGTGGATATGAGACAGATTATGGTGTGGGGGAATTTATGCAAACTTAAAGTGACAAGGTCACAGAGAGAATTTTATCAGCTGCCTAGTATAAGTTTGGTGTGTGATGTGGTAAAAGAAATTGAATTGATGACTAGATAATGCAGTACAGGCCTTTCAAATAGCAGAAGCAAAAGTCATTTTTTCTTTTATTTCTTATTTATTTTAATTAATAATGTATGATGGTGATCTCAGCAGTTTAGCACAGCAAGTTCCAACTCTCTCATTTTCCATCTGCAGTGGAGATGTGACTCTGCTGTCAGTACAGGTTGTGGCATTTGTTGTAGAAAACCAAAACCGTACTCACTAACTTTTTAAGTCTCTCCACAACGAAAGGATCCACTGTTGCCTGTGTTGAGATATGATGTCATGTCATGGCTGGCTTGAGAGAAAAGGATGAAGTTATGTAGTGGGAAGAGGAAGGGGTTGAGAGTCATTCTCTGTACAGAATAAAACAGAGAGAAAAGAAGTCACTTTGCACATTCATAGGATGTCATATTTGTAAAGAAATCTATTCAAAATGTATAAAATATAGTCTGCCTTCTACATCTACCATATGTACTGATAATATAGTCTATATTTAATTTGTAACAAATTAGTTTTTTGTGCATATGTGGTACCCACATATCGAACCTAGGGCCACTGACTGAACTGCATCCCCTGTTCATTTTAATTTTTAATTTTTATTTTGAACCATGGTCTCCCTATGTCACTTGTCCAGATGACCTCAAACTTGTGATCCTCCTGCCTCACACTCCCTTAAAGGCTCTGATCACAGGTATGGGCCACCCAGCCTAAATTAAATTAGCTTTTTAAAAAGCACCTTTTCATAGATGTAAGTATCTTTGCTACTCTCAAAGTAGATTTGTGTTGTACTTTCCAAGTTAATTACTGGTAAACTCGGAACAAAGGCTGGCATCACAACTTTCACTTATACTGAAAGTGAAAAAATAGTAATAAAATAAGATAGTAACAGAAAAATGCCATCCAAGAATGTCTGTGTTTAGTGCACACACAGACATCTGAGTGATTTTTCCTTATTCATTGTGAAGCAGGCACTCACATTCTAACTTGCATTTGAGAAATTTTTAAGTAGATTCTTATGAAGAAATAACTTCATTGTCAATTACTAAAAAGTAACATGATTCTCGGTTTTTCTTCTGTTATTTACAAAAATAGGAGTCCCCTTGTAAGCATGAAAACATTGTGCACTTTCTGCATCCCAGGACTGTACCTGTTACTGTAATGTAATGCAACAGGAAATTTTGTAATTTATGAAAAAGAAATTACCAGCTAATCATTGATTTCTAGATTCATACAAAGAACTATGGAATACTGAAGAAAATTTGATAAGGTCCATGTAAGTTTTGTTTTTTTGTTTTTGTTTTTGTTTTTTTTGGGGGTTTTTGTTTTGTTTTGTTTTTTTGGTACTGGGGATTGAACTCGGGTCCTTGTGCTTGCAAGGCAGGCCACCAAACCGCTGAGCTAAATCCCCGGCCCTCATGTAAGTATTTTTAAAGGATAAAAAAATTAGCCTTTCTGATCTTTTGGTTAAAACAAACTTTAATAGTACCATACTACTGAGTTCATCCATTCTGGAAAGTGCAGCACATTTTAGGTAGTACAGACAACCCATGGAAGAAGGTGATATTTGAATTAAATAATTCTATCACCCAGAAAACTGTTCTAACACAAAAATTCAAATGTAAACTTATCTCTAAATCCCTGGCAGGTAAATCCCATTGCGCTTTTCTCCTTAATTTTTTTCTAATATGGAAGAATGGAAAGTCTAAGAGGGTGCAAAAAAATGCCCTGAAAGTCCTCGATGAGTTTTGTCAAAGTAGGTAAGAGCTGCATCCGTTGCTGTAAGAAAATATTGATGTCTTTCTTTCTTTCTTTTTTTTTTCTTCACAAATAGAACGGAGCCAGTCAAGGAAAGGGATACTTTCCATTACTAGCATACATTTCTAGTTAAAGTCTCTTCATGTCTTGGCTGATTGCACAGGCTTGCTATACTCAGTGTAGCTCACAGATAAGTGGGCAGGAAAGAGTTACCTTGCAAAGTTTTGTGCCATTTCGGGTGACTTGTGGAATGGAGGCGCTGTTTGATATTGCGATGCAAGAAGTATCAAAGAAGGTTTAGGGTCAAAGTCAACCTAAAAGCTTCTTTCTTTCATCTAAAAGGCAGGTCAGACCATACTATTCCTCTCCGTTTTTCACAGAAGGACAGGCGCAGAGAAATGGAGCAAAGACTGTATTCAAAGTGAAGATATAGGCAGCAAAGGGAGAGGACTTTACACTTTTCAAGGGCGAAAGACAGCAGAATTTTGAGAAGAGTGCACAATAAAGGAGTGATGATCTCACCAAGAGTGCCCCAAGCAGTGCAAACCATAGAAATACAGGTGACCACATCCGAGCAACTGCAGAAATAACTGTCCTGAAACAGTTTCTACAGAAGTAACGAAAAAACTAAAGATGCGAGTAGTACTATAATGTTAATATACAAACTTTTACTTCAGATATTGAGTTCACCAGTGATACTGAAAGAATAAAAGGTGTTTTTGTTTTGTATGGCTTTATTTCCTTTCATCCTCTTTCCTTGGGGAGTCCATAGTTTTTGTTTTCTTTTCTGTTTTCTCCTAGGGATTCAGAGAGATCGTTTCCTTCTGAGGTAGCAAGTCTCCATTATTTAGCTAACATTTTTAAGTGGAGAGAAGTGTGAAGAAGTTTCTAGGCTCACCCTGGGGATGGACTTAAATATGACGCTGTTTAATCTTTTTCGAGGCAAGAAAAGGAAGAGGTTCTGTGGGGATTTTCATAATTTCTAGATATATATCTTCGTCCAGATTGGGCCAGTGGAGCACAGGAGAGAAGACTTCTGGAGACACTGGTCTCCTAAACACAGCCCTGAGAAGTAGCAGTAACTCAGCTACAATCGTTTGAAAGAAATAGGAAGATAATCTCACTGGCTCTACATGGAGGGAGAAAAACAGTTATAGGACTTAACTAAATCAAGAATCAACCCTGATTCTGTCTTCAAAGTGCCTGGCAAACCTCAAAGGCTCTCACCATTGCAAATCTGAGGCAAATTAATTTGCTTTAAAATAATAATACTAATAAGCTACTTTGTGCTGGAATGTTGAAGAGCAAATATTTGCCCACTAAATGCATGAGCTGGGCTTAGTACACTATGAGAGATTTCCTGTCTGAGTATGAAATTATGATTATGAAATAATCTGATAACTGGAGATTTCAAATGAAAAGTTTAACTGAGGTTTCTTCCCATAATTAAAAAAAGGACAATAGCAAAATATCAACCTAAGAATAATAGTATACTGTACCAGAACTTTTTAAAAATTATGCAGATTGGTACAGGATAAAATTGAAACAGTAAAGAATGATTCTCTGTTGCTCATCTCTGAGAAAATTGAGGAAATAAAAATACACAGCCAATAAAATGTATTTTAAAAAATAAATAAAATGTATTTAAGAAGTTGAGCAGCCCTCAATAATCTTGCTGTGCTACACATTCCTTGTTTCATTCTTAAGTTTTTTTCATTGCTTTTTCTTTTCTTCATTTCTGTGAACTCCCAACTCCATCTTGTTAAAATGTTAAACATTTTGTCTTTAGTCTATTAGATCTGTCTTAATTTTTACCACTATTTTTATCTTCCTCACTGTTTCTCTTATGTTAAATATTGCTTTGTTCCAACATGTTAAATTCTTAACTTCATAATCTCCAAGACTGAGCTGCTGGTTTTAATTTTCATTTTTTTCTTTCTCATAGAAATCAATTTATAATGGTTATAATTTTGTTTCCCCTTGATGTCTAAATGTCTCTTCTTTTAATGACTATATTTCCTTTTCTCAAATTTATCTGTTATTGCTTCTCTTTTACAGTAGATTTTGATGGCGACTAAATAATAATCATGACAGTGGCCACTGTGTGTAAGAAGATGTCGTTTTTCTTTGTCCTTCCTGCTCTGGTGTGTGTCACCTCTTTTCTGAAGTCTATTATTTCTTAGTTCTTTTTTTTTTAAGAGTGTTTTTACGTAAGTGTTGTGATATAGGAATCCAGTTTTGTTTTGTTCCTTTCATGTGGTTCATTGTCCCATGCTATGTATGCGGTAGTTTAGCTCTAACAACCTCCAATACCACTTGTACTTTTCATATCTTCCTGTAGATTTTAGTCACTTTCAGGACTCACTTCTGTGTTTTAATTGATCGGTGTTTTGAAAAGTAGAAACATTAGATATGTTCTGTCAATTTATCTATACATCCATGAACTATCGAAAGAGGGAGTTATATACGCCATATAGCTATATTTGAATGCCCACAAAGGCAGCTGTAGAGATAGCTACACATACATGGAACAACTGCAAGGAAATTTGAAAGAAGTCAGGATTGTGATTACTTGACGGAATGAGAAGGGGGGGCATATGAGAAAGGACCACAGGGCTTTAAAGCTACTAATACTTACCTATGTTTTAAGATCAGTAGTACATACATATGTGCTTAGTTCATTCATGACAATTATTTGTATATAATATAGAGAGAGAACGTATAAATGTCTTGTACCTGTGCTTTATTTTTCAATAATAAATGCATGAACAAAATATGATTCGCAATTCATATTTACTGGAATCCAAAATGCATATGTCATACAAAGTAGAGGCCTAAAGAGGCAAAAGTAAAACTCTTTTTGTCCTGTTTTTTGGTACTGGGAGTTGGACTCAGAACATTGTGCTTGCCAAGCAGCTGTGGCACCATTGGGCTACATCCCTGGCCCAGAAAGCTGTTTTGTTCAAATAAGGTTCAGTTGGTTACAAAACATCTATATTCATCTAGATATTCATTTTGGAGTTCAAAGCAGCATTGCGTTATAGATACAAGTATAAGAATCTTTAGGATGCTATTAGTGTTTTGCTGATGAAGGAGTGAGGAGAAAAGGAAAAGGACTCAAAGTGAACTCTGAATATAATTTTTCTTCCAAAGAAAGGGGGAAAGATGGCAAAAAGTGTGTTGTTGATAATGTAAGAGAAAGATGTTTGAAGGAAGACCAAAGGGGATCATCTTTCAAGAAAAAGTCAATGGACATTCAGAATAAATTATGTTGAGAGATTTAAGAAGATGGGGGTCAGTATACCCTTGACGGTAGCAGAAACATGCTGACAGCAGTTTGGAAGAATTTAAGAATGAATGGAATACTCTACCCTAAGACATCCCTGACAAAACTTTTCTCTTTCTGTGAATACAACAAAAACAGGATAAAATTTACAAAAAATAACCAAACAGACTAAAGCAATAATCTGAATAAATAAAAATAAAACAGGAAATACCTAGAACTTTATACCACAGTGAGAAAAGAGAATAGCACAGATCCCTATTCCCCCATTGTGTTTCAAAGCCATCCTGCCATTTGCACACATGTGCATGTGCACACGCACATGCACACACATGCACACACACACGCACACACACACACACACACACACACACACACACACACACATCCTGAGCAAGATCTCACAATCTTGAGTGAAATAACTGGAGTTGTTTTAATGTCATTTTTTCTTCTAACCACAATGCAAAGCAAGCAACATCTGGAAAGAAGGTTGTAAAAATAGGCAAAGAAAACACAGAGGATGACTCACTGTCATAGAAGAAAAACTCAGAGCTACACATCCCACAAAAAATCCTCAAGTCTCATGGGTACAGAATGCACATAGTTAAGACAAATTTACTGGAAACTAATGAACCTTAAACCTGGGGTTTGCCTCACTTACATGGGTCTGTTCTGAGATCTCAAACCTAATTTTGTATTTATACATGTGTATTCTTTCATTCATGAGGTCCCTTACATTTGTAAAGTCACTAAACAACAATGCACACTTGACTCTAACTAGGAAGTGTGTCAGTTGACCTTAACTGTCAACTCGACTGAATCCAAAAACTCCTAATGTGGCAACTGGTTCATGTGGTGCTATGTTCATGCATGGATTAATCCACTCATGCTCACAGTTGAATGTGCTGTTAGGAAGTGGGGCCCAGTTGGAAGTGGGTGATCGATCTCTAGCTGGCAGTCTTCCCCTGTGTCCTGCTTTCTGGCCACCTTGAAGTGAGCAGCTCTGCTCCACAATACTCTTGCACCTAGGTGTCCGTCATTCTGGACTGAACCTCTGAAACCATGAGCCAAAATAAACCTCTCTGCCCTTCAGTTGTGGGGCTCCTGTATTTTCTCCCAGTAACCGAGAAGCTGATCAATACAAAGAATGAACTGGTATAGCACACAAAATATCCATACAGAATATAGCTGCAAATGATACCACTTTCATTTTCTTTCTGTTCCTTGGTTGTAAAGGGGTTCATGCCAAGTAAGTGTGCACTTTCTGTTTATTCCCCCTTTTCTTTCACTTCCTAATACAGTCTTAGATTAATAATATGTTTCCTTTACTAGTTACATGAAACATAACAATCTACTGGTGTGGTTAGAGGGAGTCTCCTCAGAGACCAGCTCTTCAAGATGGTCCATATTGTTTTGTTTCTGGAATCCATAAATCTACATTGTCATGCCTTGCCCTTCTTGCCTTGACAGCTATCATCAGGGAAGTCAGTGAGGCGAGGTAAGAAACGTAATCACAAGAGGCTGGCCGTGTGAAAATACCCAAAGCCTCCTCGAATTGCTCACTGGTTGAACAATCTTAGCCTCAGTAAACTATGTGGGAGAGCAGAGTAGCACATTTTCTCAGATTTATAAAACAAAGTCAATGACAAAACCATCTTTGTGAGACTAGTTTTCTTTCTAAATGGGAAAATCCTTCACATTTATCTTACCGAACTAATACTTTTCTAAATAATAAAACTACTTTTAAATGGAATATTTTTAACCAGTATAGGTGAGCATGGATTCCTATGAAGGATGTACTCCAATTCCATTTAATTAAGTCAGCTCTCCTAATGACAAAAATATGATTCCACCTGGTTTATGACAGCATAGTTTAAAGAAACCATAACACAAGGTGGAAAATATTAACACTGACAAAAGACTACAAGATTTTGAGCCCTAGCTCGTGGTCTGAGTGACTGTGATGAGGGTGCTTAGCCTTTCTGTGCCTCGGTATAATCACCTATGAAATGGGAATTATAATGTTATTTTTCACATAGGATTGTATAAGGACTAAATTAATTAATATGCATAAGGAATTTAAAAGAGAGCCGGTCATAAAATAAACTCTAGCTAGATATTAGCTAGAATAAAACTTAACAAAAAATACTTTTCTCTACTATTTTACAAATAACAAGCTCAACTCCTACTAAATTTTTATAATTAATTCGTTGGACAGAGCTCAAACATCATCTGTGGCAGGCAGATCTTCTGGGAAAGAAATTCCAGAGGGTACAACTAGAATATGAGAAGCTTGACTCATACACTTATTCAACATGCATTTTTTAAAAGTGCCCACCTAATGCCAAGCATCTCCTTGCCTTTTGACTGGAAAAAGAATAAGCAAATCTGTGACCGGACTGCTCCATCATATTTGCAGGTGGTTGAGTGGATAGATCGCAGAAAGTAGAGAGGGCTGGAAAGTCCGTATACAAGGTAGACCATGGAGTGGTGTGTCAGTCAACTTTCCATTGCTGTGATAAAATGCCTGAGAAAATCAACTTAAAGAAGGAATAAGGTATTTTGGTTCACACTTCAGAGGGTTCGATCCACAGTCTGTTGGCCTCATTGCTTTGGGACCTGAGAGAGGCAGAATATCCCAGTAGACAGACATGGAGGGGAAAGCTGCTGGTCAAGAAACAAAAGAGAGCAAAGGGACCAGAGTCCCAATATCCCCTTGAAGGGCACAACCCCAGTGACCAAAATTTCCTTCTCTTAGGTCCTACCTGCTAATGATTCCACCCTCTCCCCATGTTGCCATCAGCTGAGGACAAAATCTTCAACACATGAGAACAAATGAGTGTTTGGGAGACTCTTAAAATCCAAATCATAACAAAGAATTACAGGGAGAAAAGAGGAACCCAGTCAGCTCATCAGGGGTGGAGGAAAGGTAGGAGTCACAGAGGAAAACAAAAGTGAATAGAGCCTTGAAGCCTGGCTGGAAAGTCAACCTATTTCAGTGATTAAAATCTTAGCTGTGAAGGAGCATTATAAAGATCCCTGCCCTTTAAAATTAAATTTATAATGGAGCTTTATCTTGACATCGCTCTTGAGACTTTAGGTGGAAGCAAAGGTTAACATGAGCTCTAGATGTCTTGCTCTTCTTTAATTCTAACAAAAGCCACAGATGAATACGGGGCATAAGTGATTTGTGTTATTCTAACCCATTATTTTTCTCCCTTTTCACTTTTTCATGGGTAAAAGAAAATGCCACAAACATTATTCTCAAAGATGAAAGGATGATGAAGCAGAGTTACAGAAATATTTGAATATCAGAATGTGTTTCTGTGAAAGAATCTCATCAATGAATGTTGAGAGGAAGGGTGCACGGAACCGTGGGCAGTTGTAACAGCATTTAACTTTCTCAGTATTTTAGGCTAATGTTCAAATCCACAGTGTTGTCAAGTTTGGCTTGGAAGTCGCATCCCACTCATTCTGAGGGCGTGTGGCAGAGAGAAGAGAAGCCAGCCTGCTCACAGAGTAGATGGATCCCAGGCTCTTACTCACCCCATAGCCAAAGAGCCCTGCCGACACATCCACTGAGGAGAGGCAGAAGTGGCTTATCCTCATCTGCAGATTCCTGTCGATATGGGCGCCTCTTTTGTGCACAGGAACATCAGAGGAAGCACAGTCACTCAGAGTAAGAAAGTATACAGCTGAATTTACTATTTTATCCCTGCAGTTAAAGGATAAAAGCTCTAAAATAAAATCCTAGAAAGATCAAATGGACTGAATAAAGTCATACATTTCTCCAGTAATAAAATCAAAGTTAGAATCCAGATTTTATGTATTCTCATCAGGTTTTATCTCCACTGCAATATGAATTCATCTTAACAGTTTCAAGTGAAATGCAGTACAAGCTTCGTGTTCTGGTAATGTGCTTTTTCAGATCTTCTCAAGTTCGAGAACCATGAATTCTCTTCCTTCCAATGCAATAGAGCATAACTGAAAAATGTCGATGATACCTTCAGCCTTTCAATGCATGTCTGATATGGGACCACAGTTTATTTATACAGCTATTAAAATAAATGTCTCCAAAAGCACATTTCCTTCTAAAGTGGCATTTTCACATTACAAGTTAATTGCTTTTTCAGATTTTACTAAAGTATTATCTTCCACAATATGAGGAGATTTTTGGACGATTTAGAACATTTGCTGAGTCAGCTCCCCAAATCACTTTCTCTTGTCTCCACAGAGATCGTGGTAGGCGTGACAACTTTAAATTTCCAAGCTGCTTTATAAATGGACCACTACATTTTAATTTATTGACAATGTTAGCTTTCAATGAACACATTAATAATTTGAGTCTTCTTCACAACTAGGACCTGGATTTCTTTTCAGAGTCATTTTCCACCAAGCTCCACAATTTTGTAACAATACTTTACTGGAATTTTATGTACTGCAAACTTCAGTGAGAATACAGAACCACCATGATATTGAGGGCTCAATGACCACTTTGCTCATCAGCTAGGGCTCATTTCTATACTAGCCTTGCGTTGAGAATTACTAAAGCTCTAAATCAGCAAAGCTACAGATGGGTCTACTGTATATACCTGTAGGCTCAAAGTAATCTAGAGCAGTGTGACACCTTTGTCCTTAGACTATTTGACATTGTACTTATTTCCAGCCAGCACCTTGGAATGTAGCACTTCCCATTTGGATTAGTATGAAGCTTGTTTATGCAGAATGTGTCCCCGTGGATTTTTTTGAACCTATACATGCACACCCAACAGACATTTCAAAACCTGCAAAGGCTTCCAAAGCAAGCACAGCACATTACATAACAAAACCTTTTCTTCTCCCTCTTTTAAGCAGAGAACTTTCAGCTGTTAGAGTCTTCTCTGAAGAAGCCCTTCAGTGATGTATTTAAAGCATTTTTGGAATGATTTTCAAAATTTCAGCCAATTCATTCCAAGAGGAGAGAGCTTATTTCTATGATCTCTTCCAGAAATCTGCTCTTTGCAGTTTTTCTCTGTCATCAGAGCTTTGATCCTCTTCTGAAACAGGCTTTTTGTCTCTAGGTCAGAGCTCTTTGGTTCCTTATGCAATTGTCTCAGATTCATGCTGATCTTCACTATTCTTTCTTCTACTTCTCTTCTGGTCAGCAGGGATCTCTTTGTACTGAAAATATTCCTTTTGCAATATATTAGTCATCCTATCCTATGTCAACGCTATTTAATCTATAACTATATTGCTGTTTTGAACCTTAGACAATATATACGCAGTACTACAAGGATTAAATCCTACAGAGTACCCTATCTTTGAGGTTAAATCTCTTTTACTTTATAGTACTTAAATATTAGCCTATAACAAATACTCATACTAATATTTGTGAGTAAATCATACTAAACGATAATTGTTTTTGACAGTTTCAGTGTATATTTAGCCCTCATGTTTCATATAAATTCAGGAATAAATTTCCAAATACAGAAGGTATAACCAAGTAGTAAAGGTTTGTATTTCTATTTGTGTTCTACAAAAAAAGCCGTCTAACTTTTGGCATTTATTGTAATACAATGAAAAATCTGCCTTACAATATCATGATGCTGTATATTAAAAAAGAAGCACTTTTATAGCCTTTCATTGCATAGAAAAAAATAAGAGCAATTTGAGAAAGAAACTTTTAAAATAACCTTGGGAAAAATGATTGATTTCAAATAACTCAAAACTTTGAAAAAAAATCTATCTTATAGTTTGAAACGAGAGTGGGAGGATTGTTTTTGTAAGAATACTGTGTAGCTCAGTGGTGATTTAGCTCAGCGCTGCCAGGGATTTAGCTCAGTGGTGCCGCCACCTGCTTTGCAAGCGCAAGGTCCAGAGTTTGATCCCTGGTACCAAAACAAACAAAAAGAATACTGTTTGATTTAAGATTGAAATGTTATGATTAACATGTATTTTCTTGTTAATTCTTTTAAAATGGACTTGCCATATGCTCTCTAAAGAAAGCTAATCAAATTACTTTCTGAATTGTTTGCTGAAGATTTCAAAAGCAAAGTTAGCGTTTGGGAATTGCTAGCTGATCTTATATTGGCCTAGTACTGTTAGGGATCATCATTCCTTCCAGGATATTACTATCTGAAAACAAAAGAAATCCATAAGAAAACAAATTAGAAATGAAATACAAATCTTGTTTAAGCACACCTGATCATTCATAGACATTCCATTTATAAATGTCAAGAAATTTCATTTATTGCTCAAGCAAAAATAGGCAGACAAAGAAGGTTTAGCTGTCATTATGGAAAATCCACAGTGGTGAAAAGGAAGAACAATAAAATTAAATAGTAGGTTGAAACCACAAAAAGAATGCAATAAAAGAAATTTTTTAAATTTAAGAATTATATACATTTTTCATAATGATTAGAGAATATAACTAAAAATAGAGGAAATGGGTCTGTGAGATCAAATTGTTAACATAGTAAAAATTTATAAAAAGTAAAAGAAATAGACTAAATACTATGGAAAGTATAATTTTAAAATTCTTCTAGAATATAAAGCAAAATCATGAAAAAAAAAATGATCTGTGCCAAGTTGGAAGTCAGAAAAGGGTGTATTCAAGAACTCCAGTATCTAATCCTCAGAGGACTAGAAAAATCAAAGGAAGGGAGGGAGGAAGGAAAGAAAAGAGGATGGAAGGAAGGGAGACAGAAAGGGGAGGGAGGGGAAAGAAAGACTAGAGAAAATTTGTCTAAGCCAAAGAAAGACTCAAGTTGTCAGGTGAAAACGGAATGAAATATCAAAACAAAAATTGGAGCCGGAGGGGCCAGGGATTTAGCTCAGCAGCACAGCACCTGGCTGGCAAGCACAAGATCCTAAGTTCAAACCCCAGTACCAAAAATAAAATAAAATAAAATAAAAAAATAAATTGTATCTGAATGTGTGCCTGTAGTCGCAGCTACATGGAAGAGACAGGAGAATCACTTGTACCCATGAGCTACAGAGCAGCCTGGGCCGTATTGTGAGAATTCATCTCAATGTAAAGTTCAAGATAAAAAGGATAAAGATAAGAAGATAAAGGCAAGAATAAAAGTGTAAAATACTGTTAAAAGAATAATATTAATCCTTTCTAAAAAGAGAAAATGAAATTAGAATCAGATTGCTTATCAGAGAAAAAATGCAAATATTTCTCTTTTTGATATAAAAATACATAAAATAATATTTGTTTGGCTAGGCAAAAATAGATATTTTCACTTGTGTGTGAAATGTCTACACCTTTACCTTTTATCCAATATGTTTCCAGAGGTCTTAGTCAAGGTAATAAGACAATGTTGTCTTAGCATCCAGTCCCCAAGATGCAGATTTTGAGGCAAAAGTTCCTGTGCTACCATTTGTTTTAGATGTACAATCAAAAAAATGCATGGTGAAGAAACAACCAATTCAAAGTTGCACTTGCAAGTTGTCAAGAACAACTAATTGCTTCATCTCGTAGAATTATCTTCAGAAAGTCTCCTTTCAGAAGAAACTGACTCCCATGCTCCATTAGTGTCCACAAAGAATCAACACCACTAAACTTCTAGTTTTCATGTGCTTGGAAAGTGACAGCATCTCATACTACACGGAAAGCCGTGACACTGGGTCAACAGACAGGGAGTGGGGGCCATTGGGACTGTGGTGATTGGTGAGGCAGTCAGCACCTAGACAGCATATAAAATGGGTCTTAACAAGAAGTATAAATATTAGGACAGAAGAAACGTGACTAGCATTGCAGAACGTGTGATTGCCAGCTTCAAAATCTAAGGCACTTCAGACTCTACTAAGTAATTCTGAGAAGATGCAACTGGAGTGGACTAAAAGAGGATTTTTAGGCCTGGGGATTTAGCTCAGTGGTTTGGTGGCCTGCCTTGCAAGCACAAGGACCCGAGTTCAATCCCCAGTACAAAAAAAAAAAAAAAAGAGGATTTTTATATTTTCTTCTAAACATGTGAGTTTCTTTTCTACAATGAACAACCTCAGTGTAAAATCATTAAATGTGAAAAACATTGTATATTGTTTCATTTTATTTGCAGTACTGGGGATTGAACTCATAGCCTTTATATGTTTATTGCTTTAAAATAAGAGGCACTTCACAGCCTCCGTGATTGTTCCCCCAGGAAATGAACTGTCCCTCAAAGGGCCTACCTTAATTATTGCTACACCGAAAGAAGAGACTGGCAATGTATAAGATTGGGGGTTGATCTCACTTAGTTCTGGAAGATGGGAAGTCCAAGAGCCCAGGACTGACAATGACAAGGGCTTCCTTGTTGCATCATATAACATGGTGAAGAGATTCATATGGTGAGACAGAAAAACATGCCAGCTAGCTCTTCTCTCTTCTGTGGAACCACTAGTACCATCACAGTGCCGCACTCTTTGAGCTCATCTAATTCCAACCACCTTCCAATGGTCCCATCTCTGAATACACATAGGATTTGTGAATTAAATTTCCAACACATGAAATCTGAGGGAACACTGAAACCATAGTAAGAGCTTAGCTTATACCACATGAGATTGCAGCTTTTACTTGATCTTCCATATATGGCAGAAGACATACTGGACATCAATTAGCAATCACAGTAGGGATATTTCTCAATCGTCTTCTTTACTGTGACTTTTAAATACATTCACAAATATCAGTCAGATTAATGTAACATAATAAGCTAATGCATTTCTTAAATTTTGGATCATATGGAAAATAATTTAGGTCAAAGGAAGCTTACATTAAAAACAGAATTTCTAATCTGAGTGATACAAAGAACATGAGAATTTAAGGATTTTAGGCTGCAACCAATTAGTGTTATAGATGCTATTTCTTTTTTTCTTTTTTGTTTTTTCCTTTTTTTTTTGCTTTTTTGAGACAGGGTCTCATTATGTAGTTGAGACTGACCTGGATCTCATTATGTAGACCATGCTGATCTCAAACTCACAGTGATCCTCCTGCCTCAGCCTTCTGAGTGCTGGGATTACAGTGTTATTTTTTAATAATCAAAATTATTCATACTTTTTAATTTGTTTTGGAAAACAACAGAACTTTTGATAATTATAAACATTTAAGTTCCATGTACATGCTGTAGGATTTACAAATATTACCACAGAACACTATGGAAATGACATTTGCATTTTTTCTTTATATATGTTTTTAGATTCTTCTTAGCAAAGAAATGCAAGCCATTTCCTAAATAACATTCATCTAACAAAGAAAATTTCTCAAAAGATCATATAAAGAGGAACACATAGATTCAAAATTTCAGTTTCTAACATTGGAACCTTTTAGGCAGTGGTCTCCAAATTAAAATACAAGAATGAAAATAGATAAAGAACTTTGGAATTCTAGATAAACTAATAAAACATGAATGCTCATTTTGACCTCCTTTTATCAATTTTTCTGATTTCTTCATTTATAGTTTTGCATTTTATGCTATTATATTACTGGTTACCCTGAAACTCTGATGGATCTAGACTTTTTAGCTGTTTTTTTCTTTAATTTTTTAATATATTTCTCACATTCCTGGGTTCTGTTGAAAACCAGCCATTAAAGTAGTCTTCTAGTGTCAGTTCCGATCAGTAAAATGTTTGGAAGATATCACATCTATGTTCACCATGGGAAAAAAGCTGAACATATTGAAAATCAATAATTCTTAATTCTGTCAGGTAATTGGGGCGACAGGGTAATTAAAACCTGAGAATCCTGGATTACATAAACTCCCATCAGAGATCAGTGTACTGGGAGCAAAAGGTCCTGTTGCTCATAACTTACAGGAACACTTAAGTAGTAACTTGAAAACTGCTAGAGGCTGAGCTCGACTCCTTTGCACCTTTAAAGCTCTTCACACTGACATTTTAGGAGTATTACACACATTTTCATGAGTTTTTTCCTCCAGGAGAACCACTAGCTTCTCATGAGAAAAAAACAGGGAAAAGGCCCCCTTATACTTTTAGAAAAGGAGAGGAAAAGTAACCTGAAATATACCCAGATTAAAAGTAACCACCCTGAAATGTGCTGCCGACGTTCAGTTCTCCACATCAAAGTCCTACCCTGGAGACAGACTGCTGTACTAGAGTCTTCTCTGGCCTAGAAAAAGGGCAATTAGAAAACTCCAGCTCATGCTATTGTTCCTGTCTCAAACAAGGAGAGAAAAAAAAGAGCTATGAAACTTTTCTAAAAATTGAATTTCAGAAACTCAGTCCAACTAAAAAAATCCCTGAGTTTTAAATCCAACACACATGAGTGTGCTTTGCTCCCCTTTGCCCATCGCCACAACAGATTCCAGCACAACAGCGAGAGATGGAATATAGACTCCTTTTAAGGAATTTCTACGGAAACATAAACAAAGGGAAGGAAGACATAAACAAAAAAAACCCAGAAAAAGCTTCTGACACCTACAACAAACATTGAATACAGCCTAACTCCTCTCCAGATCAACACGAAACTTCACACAAAAAAGTCCATTTATCTCAGTTCCTGTTACTGGGTACATCATGTCCAGCTTTCAAGGCAAAACTTTCAAGACATGCTACAAAGCTAGAAAGTGCATTGGCTGGAGAGATCAAGCTTTGGAACCAGTCACAGATATGGAACTTTTTGGAGTCATCAAATGTAGAATTCAAAGAAACCATGATTAATATTCTAAGAGCCTTGTTGGAAAAAGTGAACAAAAAGCAAGAACAGATTAGTAAAGTAAGCATAGAGAAACACTTCTAATGAAAATGAAATGTTAAAATTCAAAGACAATGTTAATAAAAATGAAGAATGTCCTGAGCACTAGGCTGAACACAGCCAAGCAAAGAGAAAATCAACACTAACAAAAACTGGTGTAGAAGAACCGACACCTGTGGGTGTGGGACAATTACAAATGGTGGAATATATCATGAATGAGAATAAAAGAAGGAGATGAAAGAGATGGAAAATATTTAAAGTAATAATAGCTCAGATTTTTTCAAACTTAATCACAAACACCAAGCCATAGATTTAGGAAGCTCAGAGGAAAACTAGCAGCACACACACACACACACACACACACACACACACACACAAAAAAAAAATCTACATCTGAGCTTGTCATATTCAAAGGGCAGAGAACCAAAGACAAACAGAAAATATTAAAAGAAGCCAGAGTAAAAAGCAACTGATTACTTATGCTGGTTTAGAATTTACAGAACATCAGATTTCTCTTCAATAAGCAAGAAAAGAAGAATGGAGTGGATTATTTAAAGTGCTAAGTAAGGAATACAAGTTGGGCCTGGGTTGGTTTGGGTTTTAGTAATATCGTCATTGAGTTTGACAGAGGCTGGTAAATCTCTTTGTTTCTATACCCGTGAAACACGGTGAGGGATTCTTTTCCACAATTTTCAGATTTTGAGCATGGCTTTTCAATCTTTCACTCCATGGGGGTTCAGATCACACAAGGCAGAGATGCTGTAATATCTCCAGGAGGGTTTGTCTCCTAGGTGTCCAACACTAGAGACTACTTCACTCTGCTTTCAGATGTTTCAACCCAATTTACAGAGTGCCCTGATGATCAGAAGTATGGTTGTATTATAAATTATCTTCCTTTATTTTTGGTCATTATGGCAAGACCATCTGTCTGCCACAGTGTACCACATCTGGTCTTGAAGCCACCTTCTCCGTTTTAAATATTTGACTTACAGTTGCCAATGTCATTTAAATGCTAGAAGTTTAGCTTTATTGTCTATTAACAAAGTTAATATACATGCACTGGAGGGTAATGTTTTTAAAATGTTTCACAGATTTTGGAATGTGATATAATATGCTTTTTCATCCAGTTCGTAACTGTCCTCTTATATTTTTGTAAAAGCTACTGTTATGGCTTAGGTATAAAATTGCTCCAAAAGCCTCAAATGTTTGAAAGGTGATTAGACTGTGGATCACTACTGCTGACTTGCTGTTAGAACGTGAGGTCTGGTCACTGGGGTTGTGACCTGGAAGGGTTCACCTCCTTCTCCAGCAGATTCTCCTTTCCCTCTCTGCCTCTTCTTGCCAGCCATGATGTGAGATGTTTCCTCCACTATGCCCCTTGGTCACACCATTTCTGACATGGAACCAGAAAACCAGGGACTGTACCCACGAGGAAACATAAAGTTCGCCTCTTTTAAATTGTATGTGTCAGATATTTTGTCCCAGCAACAAGGAGACAGCTTACCTGTACTTTATTTCTTATCAGCCTCATATATCTATCAGTGATATCAAGCCACTCAATGGATCTTGCTGAAAAATACTCATACATATGTAGAATCCATTTTCTAATATCTATAGGTCCAAAGATATTTACAACTATCCTTAAATAAAAATAAAGCAATATTCTGCATTGGTGGAATATTTTTTTGAAATTATCATTAACTATAGGGGTACTAAAAAGATAAGAACCATTTACCTTTTTCAGGGAATTATTTTACTTATTTAAACAAGTAACAAATTAATCATCCCTTTTTGAATTATTGATGCTTGCACTAAAGGCTTAGTAACAAAGGATAATGTATATATTACTATCCACGTTAAATAAGTGTTATGAAATGAACTGTCTACCAAGTGAGACTTACCCAATTTTCTATTTCCTACTCCAACCTCTGTATATTTTTCAGATGTTTCCATCACTAAGATTTTTTGAATTTCACTCCTTTATGGTAGCTTCATACTTCTCAAGTTTCAGTAGGTTTTTTTCCCTCCTCATCTGATTTTACTTTCTTGGAGCTGTTCTGTCTGTTTTTCATGTTGCCTGAAAAGCACTCAGTTATCTGAACATCTGGAAATAAAACCTTGCAATTAGCACCCACATTTTCATCACTGGAAGTCTGTTAGCTTGTGAACATCTTGCACTGCCTTTCTGCTAGGTATGTTGAGAACCTGCATAGTCTGGGTCTAATGAAACAGGAATGAAGATGGAGCATCTCAGTGCTCAGGGTGAAATTACCCAAAGGGTATCCTTGGTACCCTATTTCATCTAGTCATGTGGTTTACCTTTTCTGGGACTAGTATTTTTCTTTTAATTGCACGTTGCTGAATTGCTGTTGATACAAAATAAGTACCAATGTCTTTTTAACAATGATTTAAAATTTAAATGCTTTTGATGAAGTGAGGGCTCTTAACATGTTTTGAATTTTAATAAAACAACCCGAATCTTTTGTGTACTTATTCTTGTTTCCACTTGAATTAAATCAGTGATTTAGGAATCTCATACTTTCCCTTGGCTAACAACAGAAAAGGACCCACTGTAATTTATGAGGCTTCGGGCCAAATTCCAGTCCCAAATATAAAGCAACACGTTGTTTTGTCAAGCAGCCTTCCAAGGAAAAAACACAGATGACATTTTATCTCATTCCTCCAAATGATTAATTAGAAATTTTCTAAACAATTTGATTTTTTACATAAATCATTTAAATACAAACTATGTTTTGCACTTAGAAAGTTAGGCCAGTAAATAAAATTAGAAATAGTTGAATCCAGAAGTTTTCGAAATGAGCCAAATGAATTCACAGTAATTTGAAGAGCCCATTTGGGTGCAAATTTGATGGAAACAGGGGCACTGGGATGTGGAGGATATAAGCAAGTAGAGTTCTGATGAGTTGAGCATATTCACCAGAGAAGTCTAGCTTTCATCTGTTTTTCATATTAAGCTTCTTTGTAAAACTTGATTTGAATAAACTTTTCTGTGACTTAAAAAAATTAATTTGTTATAGCAGCTCAAAGTGATTAAGATGCTAATACAAAGAAACAATGATTGCAATTTGGGCTCGAGCTGTATTGTCCTGTGTTGCAATTACAGATTTAGCAGTTATAATGATTTTGTTGGTCATTAAGTACCCACATGTCTTACAATATTGCATAGTCAAAAAGATAAAGTGTACATATAGATTGCTTTTAGTACTTTGCAGTTGCTTTTTAAGAGTTTGTGTGAAATTAAACAGACAGCTGGACCACACAATATCAGCACACCTCATGTTTTTGTGTTAAATTTACAAGTCTCTTGTTTCTCTGATATTAAGCTATTTATACTTTACAGTGTATATCTACTGAGTGATGGAAAACTATAAAGAAACTATTATAATAAGGTATGAATCTTTTTAAGTCCAATTATTTTCTATACGAGAAGGCCTGGAGGAGTTTTTGTTTGTTTGTTTGTTTGTTTGTTTTTAATCTTTCTATGTGTTTGACATCATGTCAATATTAAGGATTTTTTAAAAATTTTGACTCTGATAAAAAAAGAAAACAAAATTCATTCTGTTAGCTATTTTTGGTGTACAGTTTTTAGTACTAACTATATTCACATTGTTATAAAAAAGATCTATATAACTTTCTTTGCAAAAGTTGAAATTCTTGTATTCATTAATCAACAAATCCCCATTTGTCCTCCTCTGTCTCCTGATAATCAGCATTTTGCATTCTCTTATTGTTATTTGTCTACTCTAAATATCTTATATAAGTGAAATCACACAGTATTCATGACTCATTTCAGTAAACATAATGTTTTCAAGGTTCATTCCTTTGGTGACAAGAAACAAGATTTTCCACTTTCTAGGCTTAACAATATTCCACTGCCGTTACATAGCAAGTTTTCTTTCTCCAATTCATCTGATGATGGACATCTGCATTTTTTCAGTTAGCTAGAATAATGCTTCAATGCCTCATGAATAATGCTTCAGTGAACACACATGCAAATATTTCCTCAATATCCTTAATTTCAGTTATTTTGGATCCATGTCCAGGAGTAAATTCCGCAGTACAATGATAATTTTATTTTTAGCATGTTTTAGTAACCTCTACAGTTTTCTATGGTGGCCACACCGTTTTACATTTTCTTCAATAATGCACAAGAATTTCAATTTCTCCATATCTTTGCCGACACATTGTATTTTATGATGTGGCCATCCTAAATATTGAGGGGTGATGTTTCATTATGATTTTGACTTGAATTTCTCTACTGATTTCAGAAATAGAGCTTATATTATTGTTGGCTTTTTGTGTGTCTTTGGAGAATTGTCTATTCAGGATCTTCGCCCATTTTATCATCAGGTTACTTGTTTTTTGTTGTTGCTGCTGATATTTTCAGTATCACTTTATCATAGTTTATTAGCTTTTACAAGACTATTTTTCTACCAACAAAACCAGGGTGTATTTATATCATGATAGATGAGATACACAGCATAAAATCTGTAATGGAGTTGGAGAGAGGGCATGGCTTAGACTGGATGGGAAGACAGGTGTGGCGGATCCCAGGATCTACTCCTCTCAGGAGCCTGTATGCAAAGTCCTCTCAGGTTCCCCAGAGGTGTGGACAGCATAAAGGACACAGCCTCCATGAAGAGCTCCCTATCTTGTCTCTTCTGGGTAGCACATCCTGTGTCCCCCAGGGTGTACTTTATCTTTGTTTTTAATTTTTCCTCTCTTTTGTTCACCCCAAGTTTGGTCGGCAAAGCCAGTTTCTCCCATGTCCTACACCTTCACATTTCAAGTAAACTTTGTCCTGTTTTTGGCTTGTCTCATTTAATTCTTGGTTTGAGATGAGAGGGACCTGGAACCAAGCGAGCAACCCCCAAACCTGGTAACTTTATTTTGCGAGCCATTTGTAAATGGAGCTACCTAATGACATGATCACATCTCAGCAACTTTAAACTTCACCATTACAATCAATGGTTTTACAATGTTGATTCAGATTATTATGAACCTGTGTTCTCCAGATTTCATTCTGTAACCATGCCCTTTAAATTGCCTTATTCCATGGGTTCTTATTGACAGACACATCATAGTAAACAGAATGCAATTGTGCAAGGCCATATTAATAGTCTTTCAGGTAATCATAGTCAGAGCTCCTACCCAATTGTCCTTTATGAGAACATAGACCACCCCTGAATGACTATCAGGATGGTCAATACTCAGCTCACTTTAGTTCTTAGAAGAAGAGGAGGATCCAGCACACTTGTTCATTCCAAGAACATCTGATTCAAAGCAAAGGAGTTATTGTATTTTTACTTCAAGCCCCCTTCAAGGTGAAAGAAGATTATATTAACATTTCTCTTTCAGCATCCCTTGATTGATTCCCTTTACCTTGCTAACAATATCGTCTTTCTTCCATTTATCATTCATTTTCATCTGAAGCTTTCTCACTGAAGTAGGTGTCTCTGACTCATACATTGGTGTAGGGTAGCAAGGCATTCTCCTTTCTTTCCATTCTCAGTCATAGTGAGCTGGATTGCATAAGTAATGATATCATAACATGCAGTAGACAAAAATGTATTTACCATTCTCAGAACCAATTTAGCAAGTTCTAGAGGAGAAATAATCTATCCTGACCATCCTTTGGAATTCTTTCAGTTAGGTTCAGATTGATAGACATAATTGTTTTTGTTTCAGAATCTTAGCCTTTCAGACAGTATTTTCAGTCTAGAGACTGGTGGGCCTGCCCTTGAAAAAGACTGTTTACATAAAAATGCGAATATTTAAGTAAGCTCCTGTATCACCCTCCTGCCCCTATTCATGAATTTCACCAAAAATACATAGCACTTTATCTCATGAAGTCTACTAATTAATCCTCTTGATATTAAATTGCAAAAATAAGGCTGGAAGTTTGTTGGCCTCTTATTCTTTTTTACCTGCATTATTTAGACACGTATTTTCATTTCTTGATGTCCCTTTCTTTCAACACACTACTTCTTAGGGTGATAAGAAATGCAGAACTCCTGAAAGTAACATTTCTGTTTTTTCACCCACTATTACACTAGAAGTGAGGCCCTTGATCTGATGCAATGCAGCAAAGAGGATCAAAGTGTTACAGTATCTACCCTTGCTTTTTGTTTTGAGGTACTAGGGATTGAACCCAAGGCCTTTCCACTGAGCTACATTTCCAATCCTTCTTGAGAAATTTTTTTGAGACAATGTCTCACTAAAAGTGATTAAGTTGCCAAGGTTGGGCTTGAATTTATGATATTCCTGCTTCACCTTCCAAGATTGGTGAGATTACAGGCATGCACTACCAATGCCTGTATAAAATATTATTCTTGTCCAAGTCTTTTGGCAACATTAGTAGTTAGTGACTATGGGCAAACAAATCCAGAATATGTATCAAGTGCTATCAATATCCTTTTAAGTACCTTCCCCCCAGCAAGAGGTAAAAAACCAATGGAATCTATGTGTCAACTGTGCGCTGGCAGGGATGAACTGCAGACTTTGCTTTTCCTGATGGCAAACAGAAAATTTTTATTAACAATTTGGACTCTAGGAGAGACCACTAGTGTATGCTGTCACCGGGCATATCGTTGCATGATTTGAATTCTCTTGTGTTCATTTATATCACAGACACAGGTAATCATGTTCAGAACTTCAACTACAGCATCACCTCCTTATGTGATAACCTGAGGTACTGGCGCAGGTTTGCCTAGTGCAGCATCAGCATGCCTTTAATTTTCCCTCAGAATGTTAGTAAAGAATTTCAAAGAGCAGTACCCTATACTGAAGTCTCATTATGGTTCATTTAGTTCCTTTTCCAGAACAAATTGAAAGTCCAAAAATCAGTACAGACTTAATAGTGGGGCTTTTGCTTCTAGTTATTCTACGTAGCAAGGAACACAACATGTAATTCAACTCTTCTATGAATATTTACTCTCTGCTGGATAAAGGGTAGCTGAATTTTAAACAAAGCCTTGACTCTTGATTCTGAAACTGCTTTCTGCAAACCAGATCAATCGTGTGGCTTCCTTGGGCAATTACACAAAAAGTGCCCATTTAGCAACAGCAAGCGAGTCCTCATGCAGCTTTATAGGAGATCATAGGAGAGAAGTTGCTTATTAATATATTGTCATTTTCTTGTAAATTCTCCATTAGGATGCACTACTATATGTCACTTTCATGGCCTCTTGTGAGGAAACTTCTTTGGGTATCGCCCTTTCTATTGGATTGTTTTTCTGAAACCACCAGTCATGGTAGCTATTTTAGGTTATAATATAATATCATATCATATCATTTATATATTTATTTGAGATATCCTAAGTAAGTGCATAATAATAAGCTGTGACTATGCATCAAAAGAAGTACACCAGAAAGCAGAATCTGATAAATTTGGACTTCAGAAGTCCAAGGCCATAGTTAAGTAGTAGTGGTCATGGGCTATGTGAAAGAGTCCACGGTAACTGGCTAACACTTCTAACATTATTTTAGAGGGCATAGCTTGGATTAAATCCTTCTGTAATTTTAAGAAGAGCTTGTTTTTATTAATGCCACAAATTAAATATGGGCTTTTATCAATGACTTTAAGAATTAGGCCAAAAAGTATCACAAAGTGAGTGTTATGATTTCTCTAATAGTCAAGGAAGCTCAGTAAATATTGTTCTGGTTGAGGGCAATAAAGACAATTTAAATTTTCATTGCCATCACATGCCCATTACAAAATACCCTAGATAAGTTGATTTATAAGGTAAAGACATTTATTTTTGCTCACAGTATTGAAACAGAAGCTCCACAGGACCAGGTGAGGGCTCCTTGCTGGCTATGTCACCTTATGACAGATCTCAATACTGAGAAAAGGTGGGAACAGAGATCAGATTACCAGACAAGAACTCAGGGAGAAAAACTCAACTCCAACATTTCAAACAAAGCATCTCCCAGTTTACCAAAGGACCTCTCACAAAGCCTTGCCTATTCCAAGTCCACCACCTCAACACCACTGCACTGCGAACCATACCTCCAGCATCAGAACCTTTATCAGGAGGATCCCAAACCATATGTGAACTGTGGCAGTTCACATTATTTTCCCAAGCACCCATGGAAAATTCACTGATATAAGCTACACCCTGGGTAAGAAAGCCAATTTAAAGAGGTTAAGAAGAATTGAAACTATATATTATATTCTCTAAATCTATCTCCAAATAAAGAGAAGAAAGAAAATGGGGAAATCTCTAAACGCATGCACATTAAACAATAAATTTCTTAAAACTCTATGAACAGAACAGGTTCAAAAGAAAAATTTTCAGTTCCATCGTGGCCCTCTAGAGAAATAGCACACTTGCTTGATGTAAGGCATTCAGCCAAATTAGCACCACTGTGTGTGAAGGTAACAAAATCCATAATGGAAATATAACCTGAACAAGAGAGAAAACAAGTGAAAGGTAGAAATGGAGGAAGCTAGAATTAGAACCAAATCCATAGCCCCATCAGCGATGCTTGCATCTTAAGTACAAAGACTGCCACTTTGTAAAACACCAGAAATATTCCAGGAGTACAAACACTTCAAGATGGAATCCAGTTTACTTATCACCCTTACTGCTTTTGCCTTACTGTAGTTGTGTTTGATTATGGAGGTATTCTTGGTAAATGTGGGGATCAAGAGAGTGAGATATATGTTCAAGGGCAGGTACTCTCAATTCTAGGCCCTGAGGACTAACAGACAATTGTGAAATAGTTAAAGTTTCTGTTCACCCTGACAGCCCAGGTGGGGCTTGTGTCTCCAGGGCACTGGGCATCGAGGCAACTGTGACCCCAGAAAGATTTGGGAGACTGAAATAGAGGCAAAAATGGCAAACATTGTGGGTGATTCTCCCTCTACTTTTGTCCATCTTCCTGCCCCACCTTAAACACGATGTAAAGTGAGAACCACAAGTAAAATCTGGAGAAGCAGGCAGTTAGTTTGCATGAGCATCAGCAGTAGAGACAAAAAAAATTCCAGGTTGGTGTTAGGCTGGCCCGATGCACAGAGCCCAAAGCAAAGTTAATATGGGGCACAGATTGAGACCCAAAGACTGAGATACCAAAGACAGCTGCTTGAACTCAACACCATGGCCTCCAGCAGCACTGTAGAAACCTGAATAAGCTACTCTAAACAAAACCAAGGATATCTATCCTAGCAGAGCAAGACAACCTTTTTTGCCTTATTTTTTAAACTGCTTGGGATTTTTGTTAGTTTTCAGGTTTAATTTGTTTTATATGATATGATCCTTTATCGAAAAGACCCAAAAGCTACACCAGAAAACTTATAGCTAATAACAAAAAATCAGCAGAGTGGCAGGATACAAAATCAACATAAAAAAACCTATAGCATTCCAATAATGAACCCACTAGGAAAGAAATCGGGAAAGCAGTCCCATTCACAACATCTTCAAAAAATTATACACTTAGGAATCAACCTAACCAAGGAGATAAAAGACCTCTACAATAAAAACTACAGTACTCTGAAGATAAGATTGAAGAGGACAATAGGAAGTGAAAAGGACATCTCCTGTGCTTGAATAGGCAAAATTAGTAGCATTGAAACGATCATATCACCAAAAGTTATTTATAAGCTTATCACAGCTCCTATTAGAATCCTAACGGTATTCTTCACAAAGCTAGAAAAATACCATCCTAAAATTTATATGGATCCAGAGAATACCCAAAATAGCCAAAGTCATCCTGAGCAATAAAAACTAAGCGAGAGGCTTTACAATTCTTCATTTCAAGATTATTCTATAGTCACAAATATAACTTTGTGCTGGTACAAAAATATGTATGTAGATGGCTGGGATAGAATAAGACACAAAAATAGCCATGTGCTCTTTCATCAATTGGATCTTGGACAAATAGGCCAATAACATATAATCGGGAAAAGACCGTCTCTTCAGTGAATAGTACTGAGAAAACTGGTCATCCATGTGCCGAATAATGAAATTAGACTACACACAAAAATAAAATCAAAATTATCAAAACAGATAAAAACAGAACCACAAAAATTTCTGGGATATAACATAGGGGAAACACTTGAATCCACAGACACAGGCAAGGACTTTCTGAACAGAAATCCAACAGCACAACAAATAATGCCAAGAATCAACAAATGGGACTATACAAAATTAAAAACATTCTATACAACAAAGAAAACAATCAACAATGAAGAGGCAGCTATGAAATAGGAAAAAAAATTGACTGCCGCTCTTCTGTTAGAAAACTAATAATAGAATATATAAAGAACACAAAAAAAGTTAAGCTTCAAAAAAAAGAAAAACTCAGACCAAAAAATGGGCAAATGAACCAAACAGACACTTTTAAAAAGTCATATAGCCAATAAGTACCTGAAAAAATATTTAGTATTTTTGGCTATTAGGGAAATGCAAACCCAAACAACTTTGAAATTTCATTTTAATACTGTCAGAATGACTATCATCACAAAATAAGAAGTGATGGCAAAGATGTGGAGAAAAATGAACCCTTCTGGGTTGTTGATGAGAATGTAAACTAGTACTACCACTGTGGAAATTGTTATGGATAGTCCTCAAGAAAATAAAAATAGAAATTGCATATGACTAGCTATATTATTCCTAGGTTTATTCCTGAACAAGTTAAAGACATCATACCATAGTGATATATATCCATGTTTACAGCAGTGCAATTCACATTAAATAAGCTCTGGAAATAGCATAGATGTCTACTAGGTGACAAATGGATAAAGCAAATGTGATATTGTGATATCACATACATATATATATATATATATGCAGAATGAAACTTTATTCAGCTATAAAGAAAAATGAATTTACATTATTTGCAGGCAAATGGATTGGCCCATAATGCTAAGAGAAATAAGTCAAACACAGAAAGTTAAATACTATATGTTATCTCTTATATGAGAAAAACAAAATATAAATCAGTTAAAAAGTAAACTAAAGGAGAGATGGTAGGAAATAGGAAGGTACACATTTTGGAGCGGGGGAAAGAAATAAGGGAAAGGGAGGACGTAGAGAGTGTGGGGATAAACATTACATATAACAAACATATTGAAATAAAATCATCAAAGGAAAAATTTCAAAACAATACATAGATCTGAACAATTAAATTACAACATATCAAATTAGTGTATGTGAGATGTAACTACAACCATGAAATGAGAAAATAATTATAGTGCTACATGCTAAAAGTGAGGAAAATTCTTAAATTAGTCATCTACATGCCCATATGAGGAACCTAGAAACACAAAAGTTATATGAACACCCAAGTACAATGGAGGAAATAACAAAGAGAATAGAAATCAAGCCAGGAGTGATGGTGTTTGCTCGTAGTTCCAGCAAGTGTATTGAAATGGAAGCCAAACCAGGGGGACACAGTGACACAGCAAGACTCTATGTCAAAAGAAAAAGAAAGAGTCGGGGGAAGGAAGGAAGAAGGAGGAGAAGGGGGGTGAGACATCAATAAAATTAAAAATAGGAGAAGTAGCAATAGAGAAAATCAATTAAACCAAAACTGTGTTTTCAAATCCATAAAACTGACAAACTTCAACAAGACTGAGAACAACAAAACAAAACAACTCTACCAATATTAGGAATTCCATAGGGGATAGCATCGTAGATATTATGATCATTAAAAAATAAAATGACAGACAATTTGATGTTCATAATTTGATAACTTCAAGGACCAGTCAGGTTAGATACGAAATGTATGTGTTGGTGAAAGAGACAATAGAATATCTGAATAAATGGAGAAATATACAATTTATGTATTGCCTTAGAAATCTCAACATGATGTCAGTTCCCTTCAAATTTGTCCATAGATTTAATACACTTACTTCCACAAGCACCGTAGCATCTAAGCAATTATGAGGGAGAACTTTAAAAAAAGAAAATAATGAGTGTTTGTATCAGTCGTGGTAACTCCATACTATGAAATACTCATCAGCAATTAAAACGAAGTAGACATTGACATACCCAACAACTTGTATACAACTCCAGGGAATTGTTCCTAATGGGAGAAAAAAAAAAAAATCCCATCCTAAAACATTGCATATTACCTGATTTTACTTATGTAACATTTTAATTGACAACATTGCAGAAGCTAGAGATTATCTACTACACACATGATAGCGAATAATTCCATCAGCCTTCTTAGAAAAAGAAATCTAAAAGTATAGAGCTTACTGCTTTCCGTGACTGGAACTTCCAAAGGAACACTGCCATTGAAACTGGTTTGATTGCATTTGGGGTCTATTCTCTGAGATCCTCTGGTCTCTGTTCTTCAGTTTTCTAATTCCATCGGAACTAATTACTCTTGGAGCAGCAAAATGGCTGAAGAAAATCCAAGAAGGAAATCCAAATCTCATTTGTGTACTCCATGTTATCTAGAGGGAAAGAGCCAATTTTCCTTCTTCCAAACACTTGACTCGGCTATACAATTATGCCTAGGGTGCTCTCATGCACTGGAAGAGTTGGTCCTCTGTCACTGCCCTCTCCTAAACCACTGACTTTGGCAAGGGGCGGAATATCATGGTGAATTTGTGCCAACCAGAGCCTACCTTGGAAATGAGGAAGTTCTACCTATGGAAAAAATACTTTCAGAAAGTGCTATGACAAATATTCAAGAGGTAATGCAATTGATACTGACCGTAGATGGGGTTATGCTTCTTTTACATAGCATGGTGGAAAAGGTACCTAAAGAAGGTGCTGCTAGAGCTGAAACATGAATTAGGAGCAGGTTCAGACTTGCAGAAGAAAACCTAGGCAGACTCACTGTGGTTTGATTGCTGATTTCATTACCCTTCTTCTATACAGGTTTACAATGTCAACAAGGCTGGGGCCCACCAACTCACTTGGATACATCCATGGGCCTTGCAAAGATGAGATACCCAACAGATATTTCTGACTAAATGATGAAGAGGAGGGGAATTCCAAGCACAAAGGTGCCTTGATAGAATGCTTTGGAACTGGCTGCCTCTGAAATACTGGAAAAAAAGAAAAGGCCAGTTGGGCAGATGAGGCAGCAAGACAATATAGGAAGACAGGATACAAGATTGGTAACTAGAAAAGGGTCTCAAAGAAGTTAAACTACTTAGCTTTAGAATCCAGATAGGCTGTACCTTTGACTGCCTTGACATCATAGAATCACTGTAAATCTTGAACAATGAATAGAATGATGAAAATATTCTAAAAATAAGACAGTCCTGAAAGGTATGAATAAGAGGTATACCATTAGTTTATATTGTCCAAGTGTTTAAAGGGTACAACTAAACCAAAAGGTGTCCTAATGTTATTGAGTGGTAATGTTGAGCTGAACATTATTCTAAGCACTTTCTATGTACTTATTTAATCTTATGAAGTGAATATTACTTTTTCCTTTCATTTTGAGGCATTAATAGCTAAGAAAACTGTCCAAGCCACCCTGGACAATATGGGGAGCTGAGTGGAACTGTATTCATAATGCCCAATGCTTTCCTTCTGTAATCAGATGAAGATAACATTTTGGAATTGTTTACAATGTGGGAAAGGACATCAGACATATACATATTATAAATTTGAGCCCGGCATTTCTCATTGAGAAATTTCTAATTTCTAATTGAGCTATTTTTAACAATTATCATCCACTAACTCTTGACCTATATTAATCAAAATTTGATTAATAAAAAACCAATTTATACATTTTCTGTATAAATTTTATATTATGTCCACAAATGCCCTTTTCCGTAGTGCAAGAGTTAGATCTTAAATAGTTTTCCTGTGTGTCTTTTTTCATTATTCTTTTTGCATTCAAATATTTTCCACTAACTCTTTGGGGAATTTTCTTATAATATTTTCATTTCAATTTTGTTGAATGCCTCTAACACTATGGAACACCTTTAATTTATTAGTATATAATTCCACTTATAAATAATGTGTTCAAGTCCAGAAAAATACCCACACAATGCTGCTTAAAAGCATGTTCTTTAGAATAAGAGCATTTCTTTCGAAAAATCATCATTCCATATATAGTACATCACTAAATACCACGTATCGACTTAATGCAAGAGAAAGTATGTCCATAATAATCCAAATTAGCTTTCCACCACTCCCCTCCAAAATTACTGATACTTTTATTCTTTTTAACCTCCAGACGTTACAGGCACAGATTTCAACTGAATGTTATTTCAAGAACATACTGTAAAGCATTTAAAAGCCTTTCCTCATATTTGATTTGTAATTCGTAGTCTAACCTTACAATTTTTGATTATTAAAAAAGTAAATTATTCACTCTCATTTTTAGTGTCTCTTTTCAGCGTCACTCTCTCATGTGGCATGATTTAACCATAGTTTTTTTGAGAGGTTAACATTTAGGTACTAATTTTTGATGTTCTGAAAATACTATATTGATTGCACACTATAATGTTTAATCAGCTTTTCTAAGCAGACACTCTTCATCTTTTCACATTCCATAAGATGTTTAACTGTAAAGAGTCAGCTACCCTGAAAATCATTGAATGTTGCTTTTTCCAGCATAACTGAATAATTCTTGATTATAAAAATACCTTTAATTGGCTTTATTAATACATATCATTTAAAAATATTTATTACCTTTTAAAATCACCCAAAGTATTACATTATACCCGTTAATTTTTTTTTCCTATCCATTCTATACTTTTATAGGACCATTTATCAAAAACCACATTGTACAGAAGATTTTTGGCTTGTTAGAGCTGTAATTAATGACTAAGAACATTTGAATGTATAACGTGAGATTTTATAAGATCTTCTCTCCTACTTTCCATGTTTTAAAGTTTTCCATGCCAAAATGGACTTGTATCTATGAATCTAATGCTGCAGATATTTGCTGGGCATAAATCTTAAGGTAATCAATCAGTGTGTAAGTGCTGATGTGCTTTTGATGATTTTTTTTTTCTTAAATGGAAGAAATTGACCTACAGTCACAGATCATATGTTGTTTATCAGAAAAATTACATTCTTTTTGAATGTATAAATTAACCTGCACGGCTAGCAATCCACCAAGGGAAACTCAAACAAAAACTATTTGGAAATTTACTATTTTTGCATATCTTTGCCCTAGTTCATTGATTCATGAACTTGGATAGAGTTAAAATAGAAATAGGGACACATCAAGTTTCTCTGAGTCTGTTATTCCACATACCCTCATCCTTAATTATATTGGTTTGCCCTTCTCCTGTGGCTGTTAAATAGTATAGTATGCAAAACTATTCCGGGGACTATTGACAAATATGCCAAATCCTGTGTTCATCAAAACTGATCTAAGTGTTCTGTATCTTCCACAGTCAGTTGTGGGCCTTGAGGTCTGTTTCATGAAATTCTGTGAAGTCAAAGGACAAAGGCAGAAGCCCTTGAATCTCCAACAGAAAAAAATTAGTCTATGTTATGTGTGTGCTGCCTGTTTGAAGCCAGCTCTTGTGATCATAAGAAAGAGAAATCCATTCAAAATAGAGTAAGAGAAATAGAATTTATTATAAAGATGATGTAGCCATCTGAATTCAACCAGGAGAAAGAAATCACAGTAATTTGAATGAGAGATTGGTAATATAAAGACTATGATATAAAATAATATAAAAACCTATGATAGAAGGGAAGCTACAGGAATGTAAGGAGAACTAACTACAGGTTAGTCTAGTGCTGAGGAAAAGTGTGCAAGAAAGGCAAATTTGGAAAGAGGATTTTAAGGGTGCAGGATATACCTTGTTGGAAAAGGTTCAACTCCATTTCCCTGGAAAGTCTGCTGGGTCACTCAGGTAAGAGTTAGTCCACAGTAGCTGGGCAAGAAGAAAACCAGGGGGCCGAAGGCCAAAGTCCACAAGTAGGTACATACAGATGAAGTCAGGGAACATGTGGGCACCTATCACACAGATAAATTCAAGCAGGAAAGTTGCACAGTCAGAAAATACCACTCTCCTTCCTGAATGTCTCTTCTGCACCCACTTTTGACTCAGTTTGACTCATGTTCATCAGCATAGAAAAGTCCGTGGAGTCTGATCTAGTACCGCAGTAAGGGTATTGAAGACTGAGCTTGGAGCTAAGAGGAGATAAAGAGTTAGTTGACATAGAAGAGGATGGACTGATTGATAATGTAAGGAACCAAGTGACAAGTAGTGACCAGTTCCTTATCTCTCTTTCTCTCCTGAGATTTTTTTCCCCCAGAAGGTATTTCAGTTAGCCTACACTTCTCTCCTTATTCTTCCATTCCCTCTTTATAATTTAACTTGTACCTGAGCATGTACATGGTCTCTTGATCTGCTATCTGTATGAGATATTTTTATTTCAATGTCCATTGCTCACAGGTGCATTCCATTGTTTTTAATGGTTCTTGAAAGAGAAAATTGATTTACGAAGTTCATTTTTTTGCAGCAGACCTCATTAAGCATAGATTACCGGTCCTTGAGGCCACTCCTAATCTAATTGTTTTTGTATTTGCCACTGGATCACATGGTAAAAAACATCTCCCAGAAAAATAGTATCATAGATTGATAATTCCCATTATAAGTTGCCATGGGATGAAAGACACTGGTTGCTGATGTTTCTATTAGACTTGGGAGTGTGTGTGTGTGTGTGTGTGTGTGTGTGTGTGTGAACACACACACATGCACCCTGCAGCCTGAATAAGTGTGTTTCCCAAAAATTAATATGACAAAATCTTAACCCTCAAAGTGAAAGAATTTTAAAATGGGGAGTGATTTGGAGATGATTAGATCATGGATAGCCTTCTGCCCTTATGAGTGATACCAATGGGAGCTTGTTTGCCACTGCTACCATGAAAACTCAAAAAGGGAAGTTGTGGTTTGTGGGAAAATGGGCCACAATTGCCAGCATCCTGATCTTGGATTTTTCAGTCTTCAGAACTGTAAAAGATAAATTTCTGTGTGTATAAAATATCTAGTTTACATTTTGCTATTGTACCCCCAAATGGAACAAGACATTATCTGTATCTATAATTTATCTGTTAAATTTTTCATAGAAAAAAATCAACAATATCTAAGCCATTTTATATTTCACCCCTTCTATGTATGTTATAAGCTTCATTCATAAGATCCCTTTTCAACTTTATAAAACAATTTTTTTCTTTTTACATGTACTGGGTTACTCTCGGTTTTTTTCATAAATTCTTTTTTTTGGTATGCCAACATCAAACTAGATCTAACGTGAGCCAAAATAAATCTTTTCTCTTTCTCAAAAAGAAACCTACCAAAACTCAAAATGAAAGAATTTTTTGTCACACCTTACTGCATTGCTCAAGATCAAAACAGCTGTGAATAAAAGAAATACAATTTATATCACTTTAAATAAAAAGGAAAAATTCATGGGTATTTATCTTTTTAAATACTGACTTCAATTACTGCTGGATTCCCAGACTCAAATGGTGTCATTAATCCTCTGCTCAATTTTCCTCTGTGATGGCTTCATTCTCTGTAGTTTTTTTTTTTTTTTTTTTTTTTCTGTAAGCTCTTCCTCACTACCCCAGACAAACTATGTAATATTGTCAAAATAGTGGCAGGCAGTGGTGGCTGTCCCTAGAAATGGCAGTTAGCAATAGGTGACTAAGGTGACAACGCAAAAGCCACAAGAGTGTAAAATTTTTTTCTCAAAGATTTTTCTGTGCATTTCACTCGCCACTAGGCAGAAAAACAGCAGCTAATTTGCAAATATGTTCATTGTGTGCAACCTACTGATGAGTTGTCTGCATGCTTGACTCAGTCTAAATTGGGCTGGAAAGCATCTTTCTTTCTTATTGCCTCATTGCTATCCCTTGCAAATATCTCTATCAGCAGCGCTCAACCAAGGGCAACCATGCCTGCTGGGAATGTTTGGCACCATTTGAAGACATTTTTAGTTGTTATAATTGGGTAAGAAAATGCTCTGGCCTCAAGAAGTGGAGGGCAACGATTCTACTAAATCTCCTGCAATACACAGAATGACCCAGCAACAAAGAATTTCTGGCTCAAAATGTCAACTGCAAAAAGCTAAGCCTCCATTTCTCCCCCATACTCTAAGCATGTATTTCTGACTCATTCACTCCCGATACAATGGGAACAACAGTTGGCTCTAGGTTCTTTCCAGAGACAACTTGAAAAACAATAATTATATTAGACTACACCCTTTTGATTACATGAGACCCAATTTAATCTGTCATAACCAGCAAGGATCTCATTAATAATAAGATACCATGACTCATGGAGACCAAGAACAGAAATGTGCCTGAAGAAGAGAAACCACGAGACATAGGGATGCAACCACTGATAGGTTTTCTCTGCATCTCTCACCTTTTCTCTTTACTCCACATCATCTCTTATCCCCCACCTTCACTTCAGCCCAACCAGACGCCTTATATCTCATAGCCACCAGGAGAAACAGAGAGCTAATATTCTGCATGCCAATTCCAAACTTCCTGAGATAAGATTTTGAACAACCAGACTTAAGTTGGATATCTACTTCAGGACTGATAAACTATAAGAGGACCAGAGAGATTGTCTCCAGAATCTCCTCCATATCTATTAGAGTTGGAGATAATTTTCACAAGAAAGGAGTATGGATCATCCGTTTCACAGATGTCCATTGTGTTCACATGCTCCCTCATTCCCATATGCTATACCTTGATTTTTAAAATACTTGATTGTCTTGGGTAAAAATACCTTCAAAAAGTTCTGGTTATTATGTCTCCAAGTATATCACTTCTTTTCTCCCATCTTCCACCTATGAAAGAGTTCATGTAAAAAAAACTGTGAATTCAAATTAATTGACAAAAGTTTATTCAAACTACTACAAAATATAAAAACTTGAGTGCTTTTAAATGATTTATTTATCTGGGTATAGTAATGCATGCTTGTAATCCTAGCATTCAGGAGGCTCAGGCAGGAGGATCGCCATGAGTTCAAGGCCACCCTGTACTACCTAATGAATTCAAGGCCAGCCTGAAATACATAATGAAACCCTTTCACTCACACACACACACACACACACACACACACACACACACACACGATTTATTTAATAGATTTTAACACTAAACAGGCTCAACTAAATAATTTAGAAGTTTTAATTTCTAAGTAGGTAGAAAAATAATTGAAATGAATATAACAAAACACCAATCAAAACTGACTGTGCTTGTCTAGAACCAAAAATACAGGGTTTGTAATGGTGATATATTTCAGATTACTGGCTATTTATCTTGACTTGAAAGTGTTTATTTCTCTTAAGAGACTATTTTTCTTTGTCCGTAATGCTCACTTGCTTCACAGTCCCTTTGGTGTCTTCTGGAGAACAAAAATAAAGTTCTGCCCAGCCATACTTGTGCAACATATTACACATTCTGAAACAGAACTTCAGGAGCAGCTGTAGAAAAATCTTTATCATGATTTCTCAATATAGACTGCAAGGTGCTATAAGCTTGGCTGCTACATGGAAAAAGTAAAAAATCATAAGGCAAAAACTCTCAGCTATAGCAATTTCAAATATAAAGAAAAAATATTTCAGACAAGTATTGTGTTCCATATACGTTAATTAACACAGGCAATACTGACATCCTTGGCCTAATGGAATTTCTGAGGAAGGAGTGCTTCAAATTGAATCAATAACTAGATGATAATCAGCTTAATAATAATTGATCATTATCATTTTGTTTCATTAAAAAGCAAAAGGCCTCCACCCTGCTTAACATAGTGCTAAAGTAACAAGTCAATTCAACAGCAGCTGTGGGATGAAGCTCACTGTGTGAGAAGATGCACAATCATCGAAAAAAAGATTTAAATCTTGTCAAAAAAGTGACATAAAAACAAGAAGTATCGCTTATATGGAGTAAAGAAAAGCACAGAAAAGAATTTGGAAAAAATTATACTTCTGTTACTTTTGTCTGGGGAGCTTGACGTTTGTCCCACTGCTTCTGTTACTTTGGACTCTGTCTAGAAATACATATTGCCTAATGGCTTCTATTTCTAGATCATTCTGTAGATCTAAATCCTTCCAAACTGATAAGGCTCGCCCACTCAATAGGATAATGCTGCTAGGAGGACTTCACTTACAATTGAAGATATGTTGATTATGCTTCTTTGTGTTCAAATAAATAAATTGCAAATACACATAGTCCAAGTAAGAAATAAATGATAAGATATATAACTTTTTATAGAACTAATATATTTTAGAAGCAGGTATATATATATATATATTTTTTAATTGTGAGCTTATTTTGGAAGAGGCACAATAATGTATTTTGAAAGGTATAATGATTTTTAAATTCCTCAGGAGCATGCTGTTTATTTTCTTTTTGCAAGAAAGATTTATTTCCTCTATAACACCGCTTAATTTAAACATTTAAATCTTAGTAGATATAGGTTCATAAATATATATGTCTGCATATGTTTATGTGTCTATGTATTCTAAATGTTTATATAAGTTTTCATTGTAGCACTTTCAGGAAACTCCGGGCTACCTTATGAATCCGAGCTGCCCGTATGGTTAGTGTGGCGTACACACACAGCGTTCAGCCCGTGTGGCCGCAGAGGTAGACACTGTACTGCTTAGGTCCCTCGGCCTCACGAGGTGGAACCGTGGGGCCCCCTCTGTGAAGCCGTAGTGAGACAGACACCACTTCTGAGCGCCACGGGGACACATGAAAGCCCAGGACGGTCCACTGAGGGTTCTGTTCAGCCAGGCACAGGGAGCCAGTCAAGGCTGGGTATGTGATACTGGCGACGTCTCTTCACCCCTTTACCCCAGACCTTTCCGGTTCTTGGGGGAGAAGCTGGATTTTTATACAGTTTCCATAATATTAGTATTAAGTTCGAGCTTCTAAGGGTCATGTCATGTTTTGTTTTGTTTTGTTTGTCTTGTATAGGGAAAGCCTGAGTAAGAAAGAAGCCGCTGCAAAGAAAGAATATGCAGGTTAAAGTAACAAGACTCTTCAATGAGCCCTTTGAACTAACCATACCTGAAATATCCACAGGGCTTTTATTTTATTATAAACAGAAATAAATCAGACACACAAACTTAAATATCTCATTGTTTCTCTTATATGAGAAACCCCAAATAAAGATTTCAAATGATTTTTTCTTTTCCTTTTCTTTCTTTCTTTTTTTTTTTTTTTTTTTTTTTTTTTCAGTGCCAGGGATCTTACTCAGGACCTTGCCCTGGTGAGGCAGGCTCAGCGCCGCTGAGCTAAATCCCTGGCTCTTAATCTAGAGTAAAAATAATGAACAAATGAAAGATGGATGATAGGAAGTAGGGCGATAGATCGTTCTCGGCAGGGAAGGGGATAAAAAGGAAGGCAAAGAGAAAGAAAAAAAAAGATAAAGGATGGGAAAATTGGCATGCATCACGTACATAGATCGACTCCATAAGAAGAATGCAAGCAATGTGTGCTACAAGCATTTGCCACACAAAGGAAGGTTTCAAAGAATGAGTAGCAGGGGGAGGGAGAGAAGGGTTGCAGAAAGGAATTAGGATGCATTTTGTGTATGTACCACCTTCCCGTAAGGAATGTATGCATTATGTACTCCACACATGTGCTAATAAACTAAAATTTAAAAAAAGAAAACAAATCCCTTTTGTTGCTTAAGCTCCTGCAGTTCAGTGTGAACTTCTGTAACGTGGCAACTGAAGTCCTACTGACTACGATTACCGGTTAAGACAATCAACACATAAATTTCTATAACACTTACTCAGTGCAATGCATTGTTACTTAATGCATGCCTCAAAGCAGTTTAAGGGAATAGAAGTATTTTCCCATTGTGACTACTTCATGTCACACTTTCTCTCACAAATATTTTTTGGACACCTACTATGCTTCTGACGCTGTTGCTATGGAGACACATAATTTTCTAAACTTGCTTGTACACTCATTGTAGTAGACCTTCATACTGCACAGATTACCCCTCAATGAAACCATTTTCTCAATTGCCATGAATTTTATCCACTGAGGGTCCACACCTCAGTCTCTCTCCAGAAATTGCCTTTGGCCTGAGGACTTTGTCTGCTGGGAGTAACAGTTCCGAACACAGTCTTCACCGTTGACCAGTTGATTAAGGACGATAAAGACGGGACACTTGCCTCATTTGGATATGCTAGTCTTCACTATCTGCACTCCATATGCTCCAAGACTCCCCTTGGATCCCTGAAAGCTCTAATAGTACCAAACCCGACCTGAGTAGTACTAGGTTTCTCCTACATGCCCTGGTACGTTGTACCAAAATTAATCTAGTCTTCCACATTTGAGGTCTTGGTGCCCCTTTGTGACATTACCCAAAGTGCAAGCACTTTGAGGACTTTATTCATTTTTGTTTTTGGTTTTGTTTTCAGTGTTTCTTTGACACAAGCACATAGTCAACCTGGTAATGCAGACGCCTATTCTACGACTGAGGGCCAGACAGTGTACAGAATGTGGGTACGCTGGACAAAGGGGCAATTCACACCTCAGGCAAGAGAGAGGAGGATGGCGTGACATTTCATCACACTGCTGCAAACAGTATTCAGTGGGAAGATTTATGAATGGGTTATTCTTGGCATGAATATTTTCAGACTGCAGGTGGCCATAGATACCTGAAACCACAGAATAGAAAGCAAAGCCATAGGGAAGTGGGCTTCTTTACTGCAAATGGGATCCTAGTCTCCAGACCTCTTTTCTGAAGCAGCGGATGTAACTCCAGCACGGATTCAGCTCTTGAGCTGCCCACCCCATGCTCTCACCCTTCGCAAATGCTGGGCTCAAACGAATATCTGTGTCCCGAGGAGTCTGATCTGCATCACTCATTTGATTATTATTAGATGTTTTATTTAATGTGCATTTCATTAAGTAAATGTTTACTTATTCCAGAATTACCCAGACAAAATTTGGGTGAATTAGAAATCAAATGGGAAAGGCCAAACTGAACAATTTCCATAAGGAAGCACAGTTTTAATGAACTTGAAAGATTCCTTACCAAGCCTCTGTAATAGCTAATGCGAAGGAATACATTCCTCTTTGTTGTTGCAGCAGTGCTAACATCACCAGCATTTTCTTCTGATTAGATTAAACTAAGAATTTGGTTTATCAAGCATTATCAAAAAGGAAAAGAAAACAGAAGCTACAACCTAGTAGAAAATATTTCAAACCAGGGAAGTGATAAAAGCTTACTCTCCAGAAAAATATCATCTCCACATTAATAATTTTTCAAAATCAAATAATCCAACAAAAACAACAGATTTGTCACTTCATGATACTGGGAAAGTTTAATGTTAAGCATTCATATGAAAAACGTTTAACTTTGCTAGTGATCAGAAAAATACATATACAAATCAACACCTAATAATGTATCATTACCTACATGGAAAACATTCAAGATTTCTGAAAATTCTTAATTTGGTAAAGATATGCTGCAATGAGAATTCTAATGAACTCCTGTTGGGAATGTTAATTGCTATTAGCACTTTGGAAAATAATTTGACATTATTTTGCAGAGTTTAGTAGGAAAATATTCTACATTCTAGTAACTAAATTCCTTGGTTTACACTACAGAAGTTTTTGTGTAAGCATTTCAGGAAATATATTGTTCATAGAAATTGTTCATAATAGAAAAAGCTAGAAATACAGAAAATGTTCATACACAGAAAAGGTAAATAGTGGTAGTCACTCTGAAAGACTATACAGCAGTAAAAATGAATTAACTTCAGCTACATGAAACAATATGGAAGAAGTTTAGAAATGTGGTAAATGAAAAAAAATTACATCATAGTATATTTTCCTAAGGCTTCAAAGCAAGTGAAATTAAGCAACATATTATTAAGAACATATGTGTGTGTGTGTGTGTGTGTGTGTGTGTGTGTAATAAGACTATATTTTTAAAAAAGAAAAAAATCAAAGGAATAAATAAATTTAAAAGCCAGAATTGTGGTGACTTTTGATACAATTGAGGACTTAGATTATATTGAAAGAGTAGGTTATCAATATTAAAATATTTTCGGTCTTGAGTTGGAATTTGGGATTCTTTTTGTGATTTTTAAAAATTAATTAAACTTATTGGTACATTTTAGATACATGTAGTGATCACATTCATCACAGGAATACTAGCACACGATATATCTTGATTTGTCTTTTTTTCCCATTCCTCTCCCCTCCCTTCAACCCTCTTCCCCTCCTTATTACAAAAGCCTTGTTTCCAGATTTTACAAACTCCAAAGCCTCTAATTGTTCTCATTGCTTACAGAAAAAAGTTCACATTTATTTTATCAGCTTTCATAGCCACCTTCAATTGGTCGTTTTTGCTTTTCTAAATGTTTACTTTGCATCAAAATGCTACATCCACAAAGAGCTCACGGGCATTATGCTAAGTCCCACGTTGAAACCCATCCCGCCCCCTTCAGTAAGCTAAATAGTGGTGTGTTTCTAATCCAAAATATATTCACTTCTTAAGATAAATTTTCTTCAGCTAGACCTTCCCTGTGTGCCCCTCAAGGACTTCCCTCCATGATGAAATCCTTCTTTGCTTAATACTATACCAACCTGAATTGTCTACTGATCCATTAACCTTTCCTGCCTGGAATTCTTTTCGGACTTATCTTTCATTTTATTTCTGAAAGTTTGATCGTCCAGAATTGTCTCATAGCACTTTTATTTTATCTGCAAGGAAACCACATCTAGTTCCTTCACTATTACTTAAACACAAACGACTCCAAAATCTTTCTGTATCTCCAGCTCTGATCCCCTCCTCCCTGCCTGCCTCCCTCTCTCTCTCTCTCTCTCTCTCTCTCTGGAAACATTATCAATGCTACACATTTCACTCAGGAAATGATTTAGGGAACTACAGAATTATGCAACTGTTGGCAGGACTAGGGAAGCCACAAGTACGGGAAAATTAAGATATGGAACACAGAAAGTATTGTTAAAGGTTTCAGCTACTACCTACAATGCTATCCCCCAATGCACACTTGACTAGTACCGCTTCACCGTGCACATCTCAGCTTAATACCCACCTTAGGGGACTGACTTTTGCAAAGTAAAGTAGCACCTGCCATCTAATTTTAATGCTCTGCATAACATTTATTACTATCAGAATTTTATTTATTTCTTTATTTTCTGTCTTAAACTCTAGCATCAATTTATTCTAATATTACAGCATTGTGTTACCAAGCAATTGACTTTGATTAATTTTTCCCTATCATGTTGTATTGCTTAGAACAGTATATGAAGATAAAAATTGCTCAATAAATGGTGTATGACTGACCACACTAGCATGTGTTGTGATACTTCTGAAATAACTGTGATATTTCTTATATCATCATGCTTGACTGAATACACCAATCTTTTTAAAATTAATTTTGTTTGTACATTTAAAGTACACAACATGATGACACTCATCATTGGAAATTTACACCTTTACATAATCCATCTCGGTTCTTTTTTTTTTCCCCTTCCCCTGCCTTCCTTTCAACCCCTCCACCCTTCCCTAACTACAAAGGCTTTGTTTCCATTTTTTCTTTTTCTTGCATTAATTCCATTCCCCTCTTTCCTTTCCCCTACCGTTCCCACTTTCCCTTCCCTTTTGCTTCTTTTCTTCCTGTTTCACATGATCTATTATAACTTTAAGTTCTTATTTACACATTCAGTTTCGCACACTAGTGAAACTACCAGATACATCCATCTTGATGTCATAATTTTCCCAGGAATTTTTGAAACTGATGATATCTTGTTTAAAGCTAGTTTAAAGAAGTAGTTTTTAACAACAATTAGGTGCTATAAGAAACTACTGGCATTGTCACGGATGGTGTGGCAGGTGTATAGCCAAAGACAGCCAGCTCTTCAGCAATTAATTAAATTGTGAAATATTTGCTAAACATGATGGGACTGCTTACAATTTCCACATAAGAGCTGCAGAAAAGCAGATAGGTTAAAACCACTTTAGGAAAACTTCTCAACAGAAGTGAGAATAAAAAGAAAAATATGTGATGGACAGAGCCAGGGGTGGAGGGGCAAGCTGAAGGATGAGCAAGGGCTCCCTTCAAGCTAATGTGTAACGGAATAGAAAATAGAAATCCAGAAAAAGACGTGGTGCGTATATGGATGGGAGAAAGAAAGAAAGAAAGAAAAAAAAAAGAAAGCAACACTGTCCAGAGTTGCTAAATTCATAGTTTGGTGTTAGAATAAGGATCTTTAAACTCTTACTGCGTGAGTCCCCGGATTGGACTCAGAATAATCACTGAGCAAACCTTGAAATTCCTGTCTTCCTAAGTTGGTGTATTCATAATCACTTCCTCCAATTTTGGAGAAGCTTTGCCATGTTCTCTTTTATATATATATACTGAAATAAAACTAGCTACATAGTTCATTGCTCTAATTTCTAAATTTGTGTCTTTTCATATTTTATTCAATGAATATTTTAGCAACTACTACACATTAGGTGATGTTCTAGATTGTTAGGTATGACAGTGAACAAAAGGAAAAGTCCAGTTTTGAAAATTGCATTTATAGACAGGGAGGTAAATCATACAGATTGGTAATTTATACTTTATAAGATAATGAAAATGCTTAAGAGAAAAAGAAAATGAGAAAAATAAAGGAAGTACTGAATACTGAAAGAGGGCAAGAGATTGACTTTCATCCAAATGACCAGGGAAGGCCTTGGTGAGAAGGTTTCTTTTGAGTAAAGACTTAAAGAGCATACGAACATTTCAATGAGCATGTTGGAAAATTCTAGGCATCGGAAAAAATAAAGACAGAGGCTCTCTTTGGTGAAAGCACCAGGTGATTTTCAATGAACAGCAGACAAAGAAGGGTGAAGAATACTAGGGTTATGAGGTTGGAGAGACACTGGGACAGTGGGTCAAAGGTAGGTGAGGGAAAGTGTCTATCATAAAAGGCTGTCTAGTCACACTACAGATTTTGCTTTTTATTCTGCATGAGATAAGTTGCCCTGAGAAGATGGTAAGCAGAAAAGCCCTGAGTTTTAACAAGATCATTCTAGTTGTTGCATTGGTACCAGTTGCAGGGGGTTAAAGAGATGAAGAGGAAAAGAAGTTAAAAGATTATTGTTACAATGAAGATATGAGTTGAATGGCTTAGAACAAGGTATTGGTGGTAGGGATGTTGACAAGTTATCAAATTATGTATTTATGTTATAAATGGAACTAAAAGAATTTGCTTTGTGACATGAAATTTGGGGTGTGAGTGAAAGAGGAGAATTAAGATTTGGTTCTTAAAATGGGAAGACCATACCACAATCTTATATAAGGTTAGGTAGAGAGCAGGTATATCGTGGCTCAGTTTTAAGCTTAAGACATATTAAAATTGTGATACTTAACTTCTAAGTGAAAATGTCTAATAGGACTAGGAGGCGCAGTGGCCTAGAGCTGTTTGGAGCTTTCTGAAATGGAGATAAATCACACAGATAGATTAGATGGCAGATAAATAGATAAGCGGATAGACAGATTATAAGGCCTTGAGAGGTGAGACAATGCCCTATGCATAGGCCAATATTGAATAGTCTGTGAAACCAGAAAAAAAGAAAGAAAGAAAGAAAGAAAGAAAGAAAGAAAGAAAGAAAGAAAGAAAGAAAGAAATCTGTGAAACCAGAAAAAAAAGAAAGAAAGAAAGAAAGAAAGAAAGAAAGAAAGAAAGAAAGCAAGCAAAGGAGATATTGCAGTCAGAAAAGTAAGGAAGAAGAATAACCCATATGGATATTCTGGAGGCTCAGAGAGGAAAGTGTGTCAAAGAAGAATGCTCCACATTGTCCACGGATACTAAGAAATCACCCCAGACAAATGACAGGCCCAAGCAGATAGAGCACATGTGGTTGAGGAGCTTAAAGAAGGTCTCTCCTGAGTCCATTTGCATTGTGGGTAGAAAGTAAAGTGTTCAGACCAGCTGAAGGATGGGAATGGACTATTAGGGTTTCGCTGTAAAATTCCAATTATGACACCTTTCTATCAGAATGTACTAATACTGGTACATACGCAACTGATGAAAGAGAAGAAAGAGGATGAGAACGAGGAAGAGGAACAAGGAGTAAGAGGAGGAGGAAGAGAAAGAGGAGAAGAAGGAAGAGGAGAAGAGGAGAGAGAGAGGAGGAGGCGGAGGGGAGGAGAAAGAAGGCTGTGAATAGATGTGTAGTAGAGGTCTCATTCGATATAGCAAATTCTCCCTTTGCATTCTTTATGATTCACCTATCTCCTTAGTAAATTAGTCTACCCTTAGTAAAACAATAGCTACTGAGTGGAGGAGGAAAAATCCTCATTGATAGCATTTGTCACAGATTAATTAGGAAATTATGAGTATTTAGTAAATTTATTTTAAATGTAGTTTATGTGATTTTTAAATTTATATAATGTAAATATTTTATTTCATTAAAATTTTTCCAGAAAGGTAAGCCATTAGCTATCAAGAAGGATAAGCTGGCTGGGTGACACCACTATACCTGCTCCTGACTACTAGCAGAGATTGGATAAAGTAATAGGAGAGTTTAAATTTGGCAAAAATTATGTAGATGTAAAGTGTTATTATTTTGAGATGTTCTAAAGAAACAAGAAACAAAAGATATATCACCTGCCTTATTTGTACGGGAATTTAGATATATCCTCAACAGAGAATGATTCACAAGTAATATACATATAAAATCTCTCCTTCATTTGATGGAATAGAGAAAAGGCTTCCGGATTTAGAGGAAGATTTCAATACTTTTCTCGCAATGTTTTACTGCCTCCTCTTTTGTTATTATGTTGTTTCAATACACTTCTCTCTACACAGAGAAGTATAAAATTCCTACAGGAATATTATAAAAACTGTGATAGTTAGGAACAAGAATGCCTTGAGTACTAGTGCACAGCACGGTGACTGCACATTAAATAATGTACCGTATGTTTCCCATAGCTGGAATGGGCCAGGGATTTAGCTCAGTGATGCCACCACCTGCCTTTGCCTTGAAAGCCCAAGGTCCTAAATTTGATCCCTGGTGCCAAAAAAAAAGGTGGAATGAAGAATTTTGAAAATTAGCCATCATAAAAATAAGTGTTTGCAGAAATATTTAACCTGATTACCTGTACTGAACCATACAAGGTACCTCATAGAATTTTTACATATTTATGTATCAGTTTAAAAAATTAAAATACAAAATAAAATTCTTGTAAGCTATAAATAGTAATTTTTAGAATATTGCATAGCATTTGATATAGTGAATCCTTTTATGCAGTAATAAGAGAAAAGATTTAAAAGAATTAACCACTAAACTTTAAAGAGTGACATTTTCTCACTATACACAGACAATAAGCATTGTAAATTTTGGTGAATAATGTATATATTTTATTGTTGGTTGTGGTGCCTACACTGCTTATCAAAGTGGATAAATATAAATTAGTTGTTATTTATTGTACATGGCTTTAGTTTCATGATTTCTAAGTATATTATGCTATTTTTTAAGAACCATGTGTATTTTTAGTGTAACCTCTCACAAAATGCTCCTTTATAAAATCCCTATGGCAAAATTAAAGTTCAGGATAATGTCTATTTTAGTAGATGGACTGTGGTTAGAGAGAAATGGTATCTACAGCATCATAAATTTTTCAGGCAAGATTGAAAACAACTTTTAAAATATCTCATCATCATCCCTTATGCCTTTACCCTTGCCCCATAAGTTCAAGAAAGATAAACAAAGAGAAAAAAACTAGAAGACCTTGGGGCACATTCATGCACAAATCATAACCCTTATGCAAATGGCTTTACAAAATCCAAGTATAGCTGTTCTAAAATAAATGATACGAATTTAGTGTCTTTTGAAACACTCTGCTTTTTAAATTAGTTTTAATTCCTTGGTTTACTGATTACCTTTGGTACTGGTGTCGGGCTTATTTTTGTTTGTCAACATGTCTCCTCACCTTGAGAACCCATCTGGTCACTTCTCAATGTTCTAGACAAATTTTTGAAAGCAACGAGTTAAAATTCAATGTTTTATTCCACTTAAAAAAATCAAGGAGGCCGGAGATGGAGCTCCATGTTAGAGAGCTTGTCCAACATATGCAACATCCTACATGCAATACCTAGCAGCACTAAAAACAAAACAAAAAAAATGGAAGAAAGAAACAATATTTCAAATGAATGTAGAAGCCGAGGAAGTGGGGGAGGTGGTACACACCTGTACCAAACCTGAGGCAGGTGAACTATTATAGCCCAGGCAAAATAATTATTTAGTAAGAACCTCTCTCAAAATCAAAACAGGCTTGGAATGCGGGTCGGTGGGACGGTCCTGGGTTCAATGCCCAGTACTGAGAAAATTTTTAGAAAAATAAAACTTTCCAGTTATTTTTGATAGAAGTAGACATATACGTCCTCAAAAATAGGTATCGAGAGGTAATGTGCAGTGCCTAAAATCCCACGTGTAGTGAGTGTAAGGTCTTCTTTTTTGAGCTTCTAAAAGAAAACCATTTTTTAATATTTCTGTCTTTAAAATATTGTCTCGAGAAATTTTTAACATAAATGTCCACATAATACAGAAATTAACAAATACAGCGAGACGTCTATTGCTGCTTGCGATGCATCACGCGCATGTCTTCAAAGGTGGTGTGAAAGTCATGGAGAATCTGTTTGGTCAGGCACAGAGCCATACCACAGAAATTGTGCGCTGAAAAGTCATACAATTGGCTTCTTTTCGTAGGATTGGTATTTGGGATCATCTTCCTATGCGTCATTGAAAGAGTTACCTTCCCATTCAATTTGTAAAATATAAGATTATAAATATATAATTTTAAAATTATTTAAACTATATAAAATTTTGCCCTCATTGCTACCTCAGTTTCCTGGATTTTTAAAAACTTGAGGTTATAAAACCCTGATGTGGAATTTTATATTTTAAAAAATGTCTTCCTTGTAATAGCTGCAGTTTGAAATATAGTATCTCCTACTAATTATTTTAGTTTTTAAAATTTGTTATATAATTGACACGGCTCTGATTCCTTTCTTTTCTTTCTTCCCATGCCTTCAGCCAGTGACACACTTAACTCAAGTGGAAAACTGCCTAAATGCTAGTTGCTTGGCCAATTGGAAAGAAAGCAGATTTTTTTTCAATTTACATGGCACGGTCAGAATACAAAGTTTAAATGAGGAAACCATAGCTTGGACTTCCCTTAAGTTCCAGGTAAAAAAAGGCAAAAACAAAACAAATCAACAACAACAAACGCGCGCGTGCACATATACACACACACACACACACACACACACACACACACACATCTTAACTCTTCATTTTAGGGAATTCTACAACTTTCCCAATCTCTGTGCTTTCAAGAAAGGAATGAATCCTCATCTACAGGTATGAATAAGATATTGTTCAAAGAAGAGATGATAAGGCCCCGTACTTCACATATCTTGATGAGCTACTTTGAAGAAATTACATAAGAAGCTGAGGCCCTAAACATGTAAGTTATTTAATTATAAGTGACAATTATTTGAAATTGTACCTCTATCTCATTTTCTGAAATTAGCTCACAGACTCTTATACCTAGGCATATGATGTAAAGAATTTTTCTAAAATATTGCTTATGAGCATGAGTATTTTAGCCAAATTATGTATTTTTTCTTTGCGATAAGTGATCACTATTTGTTATCTATGTGGAATCAAAATATTACTTTATAAAGTTAAAATTATTATCCAAAATCATTCCACAATAGACTCTAATCCACTATCTGGTTATATATCTAATTTATCTGCTATGCCTTTTTCTAAAAGATATACAGAAGTGTTTATAATTTTTAGCAGTGCTACATGGGTCCTAGATAAAAGACTTTTTTCACTACAGAACTGAAGTATTCTCATTTCACTAGATCTTTAATACAACCAAATTATAACATATTTCAAGATGACAACACAATGTATAATATTTGATAAAAATACAATAATAGCCTATTAAATTGAGAATAAAGAATTTAAGGGACAGACCCTCATCTATCACTGAACAGTGATAGAGGGTTTCAAGCATGACCTATATATAAGGACTCCTGCCACTTGTAGAATTTGGAACCTAAAGTGAAAACAGCTTCAGCAAGTAGTTTTGATACTGAAGCCTGGGCAAAAGATGACTGATAATCCAAAACCAAAATGGGAAAGGTGCCTGCATTGAAAAGGGTGAAAATACTGATAGACTCATCACTCAGCAATAACTGTGACACCTATCATGAGAGTCTCCCTACTGCTGGAAAGGCAGCAATGAGTGATGTCCTGTCTCTCAAAACCTATACTCACGCAGCACAGATAAATGAATAAGAAGAAGTCTATAAACAGATACTGTTAGACAATGATCAGTGCTATGAGGAGCAACATAAGTGGAACAGGACAAGGGATAGAAAACCAAGTGTGTTGCTGGTTCAGGTCCCATGGTCAATATGGGCTGCTTGTTAGGCAGGAATGGAGCCTTGAATGGGATCCCTGAAGTCTTGAAGCCTAAAGGGGCAACAGATACAAAGTCCTGAAGTGAGAATGTGCCTAGAGTGTGAAGAAAGAGCAAGATCATTTTTGCTTGAGCCAAGTGAGAGAGCACATGATGGGAAATGACATCAGGATTTGATGCTTAAGCTAAAAACATTAGGTTTTCATTCTAAGCGTGACAAACACATCTGGTGGTTTTTGAACAGGACATCAACTCAACTCTTTCCTACGTATCTTTGTGCACTAGTCACATTTTCGTCACTGTACTAAAATGTGTGAGATAATCCAATTTAAAAGAGAAAAACTTTGTCTTGTCTCATGATTTCAGAAGTCTCAGTCCCTGGTTGATTGATCCCATAGCTTTTGACCTGTGGTGAGCAACATATCGTGCAGGAAATGTGTGGTGGCAGAGGCTTTGTAGAGTTTGGTTCTGGAATGTTTCCCAAAGTGCTTGCTCGCTGGGCTGTGGCACTACAGGGAGACAGTAGAAACTTTCGGCAGAGGGACCTGGTGGAAGAAGACATTGAAGCTCTGGCCCCTTCCTCTTTCTATTTTTGTTTTCTAGTGATCGTGAGGAGAGCAGCTTCCTCTGCCACACATCACCATCATGAATGTTGCTTTGCCACAGAAGAAAAGGAGCCAACTGATGAAGGACTCCAATTTTCTGAAACCAGAAGCCAACATAAGCCTTTCCTCTTTATAAGGTGATTTATTTCAAGTATGTGTTACAGAGATAGGAGTTCAACTAACCTAAAAGCTGTTAAGGTTAAGCTTAGGGAGATGAAGAGTTGCCATCCCAGTACTCCCTGCAAAGCAGTGATCAGAAGATCTCTCACTAGGCCCCACTCCTCAAGTTTCTACCCTCTCCCAGTAGTGCTATGGGCTGGGGAACCAAATCCTTAACAAGTCAGTATTTGGGAAATATTTATCCAAACCATAGCAATATGTAAAAGCATAATGTCAGATCAAACAAGACATAAGAGCTTCTGATCACTTAGAAGACCCCGTGAGGATGGGCAGGCATGATAAACAAGGAAATGGAGAAATGCACCAGTTCCAAATAAATTCGTGTTTTAAGATGCTGCACATTAGCGCTTCAAAATATCTGGGGACACGATCCTACTCACAGTGTAACAACTTTTGGATGCAAGGATTTTTCTTTTCTTCATGGAACTGTATGTTCAGTTTTTTAACAAATGTAACAAATATGCAGGATTCTTTTCCCAAGTGATAGCTCAACTTCCAAGCTTATCCTTACATCACTCTGTGTATGCTTTAGGAGTATTATCTTAAAGTCTATAGAACCATTCCACACCCTCTGCACAAATGGCCTGCAGAAGGACTCAGCCTAGCCTGTTCTGGAACCTGAGCAAATGACTGTGCTGTTGTAGGCGTGGTTAGCACGGACCTGCGGGGTCATAAACCCAAATCTTTTGCTCAATACAGGAAGTCTTTTATAAACAAGGAGAGAAAGTCATTGTGGGTTCATATATTAGTTGGCTAGAGCTGCCATAACCAAATATCATAGGTGAGAAAATAGATTTTTCTCACAGTTTTGGAGCTTAAAGGCTCAAAATCAAGATGCTGGCAGCTTTGTGGTTTTCTAAAACCTTCATGCTTGCCTTGCATATGGTCTTCTTGCTGTGTCCTTATACGGTCTTTCCATTTTATTTGCACATGTCTGTGACCTAATCTGCTCTTATACATGTACCAGTCAAATTAGATTTGTCCTTATCTGGCCACAAACTACCCTAATGACTACCTCAAAATTTCTGTCTCCAAATACATCCACAGTCTGAGGTGCTGAGGAGTAGGGCTTCAACATACGAATCTTGCAGGAATCAGTTCAGTCTGTAACAGTAGATAAAACTAAGAACCAACAAGTATTCGTCTGATAATCATCATCTCCTGTGCGCTAGGCACTCTGTTAAACAGACCGTAGCCTGGGATCTTTATGAGAATCTTGTAAGGTTAACCCCATCATTTCCTGGGGGTTTACATTTGAAGGTATAGCTTAAAAAGGCTAATAATTTATCCAAGATAATACAAAAGAGCTGAGATCCAAATGCAACTTTATCTGCTTTCACGTTTTGCACTGCAAATGACTGCAAAGTAATTACAGATTGTGGGGGAGGAGTAAGTCAGGGTGAGTTTTTGGAGTTGGGAATAATGCCAAAACAAAGAATACATTTAAATCCTGTAGTCTTCTGCATTACAGACTTTGTGCAGCTTTAGAGAAATGTTTGAGTTCCCAAGTGTCTCTAAACAGTTTTGGATCAGAGGCACAAAATGGACAGCTCATTTCGGTGGAAAAAATTGATGAACATTTTTTTCTTAATAAAACATCAAAAATTCAAGTAACATGTTTTCTTCTGACAGTGGAGAAAGTTGATTTTAAATGAAAGCTCATTTTAGCCTATACATTTTTGTAAGCAAGGTACAAGTCTGGCTGGGACAAGTGCACTGCTCATATATCTCCTAGCACACTAGTAGAGGCCTAGCTCATGCAATGAGCCTTTGTCTATGTTCAGTTATGGCCTCTCCTGTCCCACCCCATTTGGATGCCTCCATCACCCGTCCAAGGACACTCCAATAACCAATCCTGTTAAGCCAAATATATTACTCGCCCTTTGCCACTCCCTCTTTCGAAACTTTATAATTGCTGGCTGAACTCACTAAAAGAGGAAACATTCCAGAAACCTCCCCAGAGTCTGCTTGGTGATTGCATGCCTTACCCTCCCAATCCGAGTTCCTGAACTTTGCTCGACAGCACATTTTCACTCGGAAAGCTGCACATTATCAGCAAAGTAACTTTGATCCAAAAAAATGGAGACCTTTTCAGGTCTTTGGCACCCGAAAAATTATCTCACACACCAAAAATCAAAATTTCAGAACAATACATTTTAGTTGAATTATTTCTTTATGTTAGTACTTATATTTCCAAAGCAGAACTACAGCTGAATTTTTTTTAAAGTTACTTTTAGACTATCATCCCAAAAGTAACCTACACATTAGTAAGATACAACGATATAAACATTAATTGTTACTTTTTGTAGCACATCTATACTAATCTTTTGGGGATCTGAGTAAATTTTGTGGTTGGCTATAACATCAGGCTAATTCTTTATAGAGAATGAAGAGGGGAAGAGTACCACCATTCACTTATTTGCTTGTTGATGATGGATGCTTCGGATCAATAACTGAAACCTCACATAGCGCAAGTATACTGAGCAATTTTATTTCATAATAGGTTGCGGAAAGTGACCACATTTTGCATTTCCTGACTTTGTGGTGGTTTAGGGCTTTCAGTGGCTCCATCAACATAAAGAAAAGGAGAGTCTGGTGATCTTTGCTTTCATAGTACTGCAAAAATATGTGGAAAAACTAACAATCAGGAGGAAGCAGACAGATCTATAGGGCAGTTCAAGTTTCAGTCCAAAGTCCATCTCCACATATATTTTCACATTATTTTGAAGTGCTTAAAACTTCTAAATACTATGCAGGCCAAACTACCAGCACTTGAAACCTATTAGGTCTCTAGAACTAATATTGTCACATTGTCTGTTGAATTCAGTTTGTTAAACTAATGTTACTGAAGCTTATCCGTTAATTGATCATCACCTCATATTATTAAACTAGATTTCTTTGCTGAGCAAAGTGAGAATTCAGAACTTTATTACGGTCTCAGGTCAAGCTTTTGAAAGAATGGGATTGAGATAATCAGAATATATCTGATTTTTTAAAAAAATTATTGTTATTAGTACGTGTTGGCAGTATGTAATGATTACATTCATTTTGAGGTGTCGGTACATGTACATAAAACATCTTAATTATTTTTATGTCTCCCTGCCCTCTCCCTTCATCTCTTGGTCTACTTCTCATTTGGAAAAGATCTCTCTGTTTTATTAGGATCATTTTAATAGCAAAACTGTCTAAGATCCTCGTTTAACCAAAGAGCCACCAGAACAACATGACAGAATATATATTATCTAATTAGGATTCAATGCTATAAAATTCATGTTACCAATAAAAGAGTGAGACACACAATATTTAGTATTAAGATAAGCATGTCTACACACTGACTTTATTATAAACCAGTGTAAGACAATTAGTATTTATTTTCAATTTTCCTGATGGCTAAGAGGGCAAATGAAATTCTAGAATAGTCTTAGAAGCACAGAAATATAGAAATGAATATAGAAATGAATGAATGCCAAGTTCATAAACATAACCACTTTAAGAAGCCTTTACGCGGTGACATTGGATAATCTTTATGCCTGAGAGTTTGCTAAAAACATAGCCAACTAGGCACATAGAATGTAATAAAAATCTCCTCTAGAGCTTGTCTTTGTCTAATCCAAGGAGCTTCTAGCTTGAACTCTCAAAAAGATCTAGCGACATTATCACACTGATTTAAGAGCATCAGATTAGCACTAATGAAAACAAATGACAAAGATTTGGGTCATCAAAGATTATACTTGACTGGGGAACAATCTTCAAGGCATACATAAAGCAAGGTGATACATATTTCTCTTATTTTCTGGTGCTATATGTTATTATAGTGATACAGTTAGATATGTCGTCCCAAGCAAGCTATAGAATCCATTGAAACTTAATATGGCCCTTGATGAACTTTATATATGCCCTTTGGTCTGCACAAAACATAAGCAATAAAAGAGTCTTTCAATCTCCTTTAATCTTATTTCATGATCCCATCTCAGAAGAGTTTAAAACATACTTAAAGGCCTGATATACAAAACCCTACATTATTTTGATTAATATGTTGGCAGTTTAACAAAATGTTTGTTTTTAATTACCAAAAGGAACAAATCCATATTAAAAATTAAATGGTTGCATTTAAAAAAAAACGTGTTGGCAGTATGTAATGATTACATTCATTTTGAGGTGTCGGTACATGTACATAAAACATCTTAATTATTTTTATGTCTCCCTGCCCTCTCCCTTCATCTCTTGGTCTACTTCTCATTTGGAAAAGATCTCTCTGTTTTATTAGGATCATTTTAATAGCAAAACTGTCTAAGATCCTCGTTTAACCAAAGAGCCACCAGAACAACATGACAGAATATATATTATCTAATTAGGATTCAATGCTATAAAATTCATGTTACCAATAAAAGAGTGAGACACACAATATTTAGTATTAAGATAAGCATGTCTACACACTGACTTTATTATAAACCAGTGTAAGACAATTAGTATTTATTTTCAATTTTCCTGATGGCTAAGAGGGCAAATGAAATTCTAGAATAGTCTTAGAAGCACAGAAATATAGAAATGAATATAGAAATGAATGAATGCCAAGTTCATAAACATAACCACTTTAAGAAGCCTTTACGCGGTGACATTGGATAATCTTTATGCCTGAGAGTTTGCTAAAAACATAGCCAACTAGGCACATAGAATGTAATAAAAATCTCCTCTAGAGCTTGTCTTTGTCTAATCCAAGGAGCTTCTAGCTTGAACTCTCAAAAAGATCTAGCGACATTATCACACTGATTTAAGAGCATCAGATTAGCACTAATGAAAACAAATGACAAAGATTTGGGTCATCAAAGATTATACTTGACTGGGGAACAATCTTCAAGGCATACATAAAGCAAGGTGATACATATTTCTCTTATTTTCTGGTGCTATATGTTATTATAGTGATACAGTTAGATATGTCGTCCCAAGCAAGCTATAGAATCCATTGAAACTTAATATGGCCCTTGATGAACTTTATATATGCCCTTTGGTCTGCACAAAACATAAGCAATAAAAGAGTCTTTCAATCTCCTTTAATCTTATTTCATGATCCCATCTCAGAAGAGTTTAAAACATACTTAAAGGCCTGATATACAAAACCCTACATTATTTTGATTAATATGTTGGCAGTTTAACAAAATGTTTGTTTTTAATTACCAAAAGGAACAAATCCATATTAAAAATTAAATGGTTGCATTTAAAAAAAAATACTCTGGCTGCTTATTAAACTAGAGCTAGCCATAAAAACATTTTTGGCTCCCCTACAACAAAAGAAAGATTTATCTAAGCTACACTCTTAAAAAATCCATTTAGGCTGTCAACAAATATGTCAAATATCAACCCAATATGATTTAAAGATTTGAAGCCATAAAAAAGAAATATTCCTTGGACTCTTCTAGAATCTGTATGCTTCAAAGAATCAGAGAGAGTGACAGGCTGGCACTTGCACGAGAGGAAGACAGACAGTCGCCTGGGGTAGCAGAGCCGAGTGCTGATCAAGTCCTCCCTCGAGTGCCCATTTTCTGGCCCAGCCCGGGAATGGCCTCTACTTCCCCAATTCTGCTTCCTCTGTGTACGCATTCTTGCCCAGGGTCCCTGCCAGTTCACCTTTGTAGTTATAGTTTTACTACTCTTGTCTCGAGTATACTTTGAATTGCAATTCCATTTCTCTTTTTCCCAGGACCCCTTTTCTTTCATCAAATATGCAGGCATTGATCATTTACTACAATTTCTAGGGACAAAAAGTGACAGGAATTTGACGGATTTTCTTCTTTATGAGCTCATAATCAGGCAATTATCTGATAAAACTATTCAGAATTTTAAAAAAAAGATAGGGCTATGACTAATCCTTTATAATGTTATGCTTTTCAATTTTTATTTTCATAAATTCCTATAAACACATTCCCTACCCTTCACAATCTCTCTTTTCATGGGTCAAAATAATTCATAACCCTTCATGGGTAAGCAAAGTAGCACTATGATATTGATATTCTATGCACTGTATATTCACTAAATATATAGCTATGTAATAACAGCATGAATGAATGACCTTAAGTATTGCACTCGTTCACTTCTTAGTGTATTCCCTCTACTATTAGATTGCAATATATTTACAGTGTACCCTCAAGTTACAACTGGTCTGACATATGAACAACTTGGGTTATGAGCCAAATTTTAATTTTCACTTACAATCAGTCTTGAGTTACGACCTGAATTCCAGCTGCATGTGCTTCCAGAAGGTGTCAGGTACAGATTTAACTCTCAAAGAGTTCTGGAAGGAACATTACAATATCCTTTCTTATGTAGGACTAACTAAGAAATCCTGGGCCAGTGTCTCTCTAAGGACAGTGAGATCCGCCTGTATAAAGGAGAGAGATTTTGAAGGCTGTGTAGAGGAGCCTGAGCCTTCAATTGACTAACTTGAGTTACAACCAGCCCTCTCAAACAAATTGAGCTCACCAGTCAAGGATCTGCTGTATAAGGAATCATGCTTTAATTTTGTAAACCCAAAAGCAGAGACAAAAGAACCAAAAATACACAAATGAAATTGTAACAAATGAGAAAGCAAAGGACACTATTAACCTATAGATTGGGAAAAGTATCTACATATTTATGTATAATATCTGACATATGATAAATTGTCAATATCTAAAATATATAAAGAACTCCAAAGGAAATAACAAAACAAAACAAAACAGAAAACACAAAAACTAAAAAAAATGAGCAAAGAACCTGGGTGGGACCTATATCAAAAGAAGATACAGAATGGACAACAGGTATGTAAAGATGCTCAGTATTAATAATCATCAGAGAAATGTAAATTAAAACTATAATGAAATCTCACCTCACCTGTTGCAATAGCTATCACTGAAAAGAGGACAGATAACAAATGTTTGTGAGCATACGCAGAAAAAGAAGCCCATGCACACTGTTGCTGAGAATGAAAGGTGCAGCTACTATGGAAAGTAGTAAAGAATTTCCTCAAAAACTTAAAAATAGAACTACTATAAAATCCAGGAATCTCACTACTACATAGATAAATAGATAAAGATATCTAGAGGAAATGAAATCCATATGTTGAGACATCATATTCTCATGTTTATGGAAATGCTATATCTATATCTATATAAATGACAGAGAGAGAGGGAGAGAGAGAAAGTAACAGATAACCCATTAAGCATACCTCTCCCCAAGTCCACATACTGTTATCATCTTATATTCTCACTGTGGAGAAACAGTACCATAAACTGGATGCAGAATATATGCAGCCATCTGAGGGACACTGCCTAGACCTGCAAAGTAATGCCACCTAGTTGGCAATGTAACTGTGATTCAAGCACTCAGTCAACCGTCTATAATATTAGCTCCTTTAGGATGATGGAGAGTGTGGTAATACCAGTGAATTCCATGAGCACCTACTGCCACATTCCTCTGGCCACAGCAGAAGTATTTCAATCATGGAAACTGACAATATTACACATTATACATGGTGGAATAGGTGAGCCGGAGGGCATTGGTTTGTCAGCACATCATTAGACAGAAGATCGAGTTAGACTACTTGAATAAGAAAAATAACTGAATGAGAAAGTAGTTGAGATGGAAGAATTACAACAATCAGTACTTGAAACACCGTGCTTATCTATACAGAAAACACAACAAAATACCTGAATACATATCTATGTATGTATGTAATTCATTATAGGCCTTAGCAAGTATTTTTAGAGTAACGAGTGAAAAAGAAAAGAACCACAGAAACAAATAAGTATATGAATTTTGTAAATGAAACATGTTATTGAGAGAAAGAAGCAAGATATGGAGGCCAGAGCTATCTATGACTCAATGCTAGGATGCGCGTTTATAAGGCACGAGGCTCTACGTTTAATCTCTAGCACACACATTCACATATGTTCAGACACACACAGAGAACATAAAATACAAACAGTAGCTTCCACTTCATACTTTGTTCCAAAACAATCAAAGCCAGCGGTGGTGGTACATGTCTGTAATCCTAATTACTCTGGAGGCTGAGGCGGGGGGATTTCAAGTTGAAGACCAACCCAGGCAATTTAGCAAGGCTCTGTCTCAAGATAAAATTTTAAAATGGTTAGGGAATCTAGCTCAGTGGTAGAGCACTTCTCTGGCATGGGTGAGGCTCTGGCTTCAATCCCAGTACCTAAAAAAACATACAAACACAGCATTAAATTGCTGGGAACATATATCTACATAAAAATATCATAGCTAAAAAGCAAGGAGTGAGAAAAGATCACACCTATAGAGTAGGAACAGGTAAGAGATGTGACAGGCAGCAGCACAAAGAAAAATAAATGGGACAACAGTACACAGGTAGAAAGCATTTGCAACTACTGCAGAACTACAGGTATTAATACAGTTTAGACATGGTCGTTTGTTCCTACTAAAAATTAAATAAATACCAATTGTTTTTTGTCCATCAGAGCTATAAAATTTGAAAATATTTTCCCATAAATTTTAGAGAAAAATATCTTCAAGATTATTAATGAATCTAAATTGATATGTTCATTTTTAGTAGATAAATTACTTTAAATTACTCAACAGTTCCAGTTATAGATTTATTCTGCATAGCAACTCAGGAGGCTAAGGCAAGAGGATCACAAGTTCAAGACCAGCCTGGGAAATTTAGTGAGACCTTGTCCTAAAATTTTAAGAGAGGAAGAGGCTGGGGTTGTAGATAAAACAGTTAGTTATCATGCACAAGGCTTGGGTTCAATCTCCATTGTTAGCAAATAGAATAATCTTAAATTTGTGCCTCTGTGTGTATGCATGAATTTCACACTGCATTGTTTGCAACAGAAAAAAATGAAAGCATCTTACATGTCTGTCAATCAATAAATCAATAAACAAAATGCAATAATATTCCACAGCTCTTAGAAACTATGAGCTAGTACCATTTATATTGATCTGGAACAATGTTAGAGATATAAAGTTACCAGTCGAAATGCATTTCTTAATGTCAGTTCATGGGGAAGAGAGAAGAACAAGATGGTGGAGGTGGCGATTCCGGTTGACCTTAAAAGAGTTAACGGTGATTGTCTTTAAGGCTTGGGGTTAGGAGACAGGTACAGAGCTTTTCCCTAAAGCTCACTGTGAATATGAATCACTGTTCACTGATAATACAGAAAAACATGGACACACCCAAATAATAAGTGACATCTTGAGTGAGGCTTGTTCTTGCTAGTTTCAAAAAATGTACAAAAAAATATTAGAAGGATGGATGGCTGGAGTATTAGAAAAAGATACAGAAGATGGATGTGTTAAAAACACACAATTAGAAATTATTGAAATTTGATCATTTTACTGAAATTTCAATATTGCTGCCTATCTTCTGAGTATAAATAAAATGCTGGGCACTCTGACTCTTGGTGATTAAGAATAAACACCGAGGCTCACTGCAGCCAGAAAAGAAACTCTGCTTAAAGAATCTTACCAGATCGGTTGTGATTTTTCAAAACCTCTGAAGATATAGGAAAAAAAAAATACAGAATTATTTCCATCAAAAGTTCGCCAGCATAAAAACCTAGAATTCGGAAGGAAGAAAGTGGCTTTCTTTAGATAGTCTAATTGAAAGACAATGGAAAAATATTAGTAATTAATATCACAGAGCAGTTATCTCCTAGAAATTCCTCATAGAACTAGGTGCCAGTTTTGCCAACTGAGGAATGTTCAGGAAGGAAAGGGATGCGTGCACAAGGTTGAAACACGGTTAAGCAAGAACTAAGGAGAACTTGTGACCAAGGCACACCATCTTCCCACGCATCACAGTCGGCTCCCCTTCACCTGTCCTACCTCCATAAAATGACACACCTACATTCAAAGCTTATCCACCTCTCAATCTTATCGTGGAAGAAACCCCACTGAAATTCATTTGCCCATCATTTCTTCTGCTTATTCTAAATCGATCACTTACATTGACTGCATCACCTGTAGACTGCATGGTTCCAGCTGAAAGGCTTTCTTATAATTATTCTTTTACTGACAGTTTTGGTTTTATCCTTCTGGTGGGCTTCCATCTACTAACTTGGCTATACAAAAGACTTGTTGGTCTGTCAGGACAGAGGGATTCATTAAAATGGGGATGTCTCTTTATCAAGAACTTTCATCGTTACAGATGGGATCCGTCCCAGGAAAATGCTAGCGAAGGAGACGACACAGGTGTCTCGAGGAAATTGTCTACCTTGGTTATTGGACCTAGAGTCCGTCTTTATCCTGCCACTAATGCACAATGGAATTAGGTAATGCAACATTCTCCTAGTTGTTTGGTCATATTTCTCTCTGAAGAGCCTGAATATAAACTCAGTTAAAAATGCAGGAGGTTGTAAGGTAACCATAGATTTTAAACCCACAGCTATAGTAATTTATCCTCTCAGGAAAGATATACTACTTAGGATGCAATTACAAATGGAAAACTCTGAGAGGAGGGAGTTGTTTGAGCCTGAATAACTCTGGAACCAAGTAATAACTTCACAAATAGGAATTTCAGAGGAAAAGGATTTATGTATCAGGGAGGAATAAGGTAAAATAGATATTCTGACTGCAGCACCAAGTTTTTCATGCAAAGATAAATGCTGAGATGAGAGACTATGTTAAATCAGTGAATCTGTGTGTGTTTTTCTTTCCATTCCTCTGCTACTCCTTTGTTAGGCAAGGCTTCTTTTCTTCTTTCTTCTCTGAAGCCTTAGAATCACCCAGGGTTCTGCTCCTCTTCTCTTTTCTTCTTCTTCCTCTTTACAAACTCACAATTGTCCTGAGTCATTTATTCAGGCCATTCCCAAACATAGTCTTTAATCTTAGCCACTGATTTACACTTCGTTCAAACTGCAGAGATTCATAGGGATCCAACGTTGGAAGAGACATGAAAAATCATATATAGCCAAGTATGTCCCATATGCAAATCTTTTCTGGCACATCCTAAAACAAGTAGTGGTACAATCTATACTTAAAGTCTCCTGGTGCAGAACATGTCACAATTTTTTTAGTTATTTTGGGGAGGTGGCAGAAATTGGGTCTCTAAAAAGTCCGTTTACATTTTACTACAGCTCCTGATTAGGCTAAATAAGCCTAATTCTTTCAAGCATTTTTTAGTGTGCTGCTGTTGGGAGTAAATATAGTCAACTGCAGTACAATAGTCAGAAATCCCTGTATTCACAGACCTTGACAGCCTATCCCCAGAAAAGTGGGATACAGTTTAGAATTGCATCACAGCTTTGAATCCTGTGGTCTGCTTTAGTCAGTACAATGAGTATAATAACACAGCAAAAGAGACATTAGGAGTGTTTCAAGCATTTTTTTTTTCTCTTTTGAAGGTTGTTTTTTACACTTTCGGTTGTTTCCTTTGCTGTGCAGAAGCTTTTTAATTTGATATGCTCTCATTTTAAGATTCTTGGTATTATTTCTTGTGCAGTTGGGATTCTGTTCAGAAAGTCCTTGCCTATGCCTATTTCTTAAATAGTTTTACCTAGTTTCTCTTCCATCAAATTCCGTGTGTCCATTTTGATACCTATAGCTTTGATCTATAGTATTTTGATTTGACTGTGGTAGCAGGTAAGAGATATGAGTCTATTATATTCATTCTTCTACACAGGAGTAACCAGTTTTCCAGCACTATTTGTTAAGGAAACTGGCTTTTCTCAAGTCAAAAATCGGATGTCTGAGGGTGCCTGGCATTGGTTCTGTATCCTCCATTCTATTCCACTGGTCAAGATGGCTATGTTTGTGCCAATACCGTGCTGATTTTATTGTGGTAGTTTTGTAGTATGATTTGAAATGCCAAAGGGTTGGGAATCTAGGAGAAGAAACAATGTGCTTGCTCATTTTATGTGTCGGCATTAAACCAGTATTTTCACTTTCCCTTCCCTGTCTCACATCTTAGCTTCCTTAACCACGGCCTTTACATCCTGAGTCTCCCTGAAGGTTGGCACTTTGAAGTTTGCAACACAACACATCCACATCCTCCTCCAATGCTTTACACTTATTCTTCTCCTGTCTTCTGAGTCACAGCCACTCCCGAGTCCTGCCTCTCAAGGTTGTTGAAAATTCTGGTCCATCTACCTCCCTTCCTGTTCTTTGCAACTTTGTTTGCTTATAACTTTTAAATGTATCTTATTGGCATTTTGTTGGGGTTCTCAAGAAGGAAAGGTGAAAGATGAAACGAATGAGTTTAAGCATCAAAGGTACTGAATATTTTTTAAACCTAAAAAGCACGTAATGCACTAAGTCCTGTGTATTGTCTGATTCCTCTGCTAAAAACATGGTAACATTAAAGATAGTTGTTAAAAAGGGAAACCTCATTGAATATAAAGGTAAATTTTATTTTTAAAAAGGTATGTCAATTCAGGAGATCTATAGACAGTGTAGAGTAACTGTAGCTCCAGACTTTCCTGGTAATTTTATTTTAGAACTGAAATATTCCTGAACTGAAACATCACAGCAAATCATCATTTCAGTCCCTTATTCTGCAATCACCACACTTCAGATCAAGGTCACAAAGCCCAGGGGCCATCCACCTGTTCTTGTAAAGGAAGTTCTGTTGGAAGAGATCACTACTTCCCTCTCACTCACATTATCTCTGCGGCTGCCTTCATGGTGCTGACACCAGCAGTGACTGAGTAGTGAAAATATCTTTGCTATCTGATGCCTTAGAGAAAAAAGTGTGCTGACCCTTGCTTTAGTTGATCAAATGTTAAGGAATAAAAAAGCTAGTGATGTTGTTAATAAACAAAGTGGAGAATCAGAGGTGAATAGCAGGAATAAATATTTTAACTTCTTGAAGTAAATAGAAAAGTATTGTTTTAGACTATGTTGCTTCTAGTATAAAAAGTGAGAACAACACACGATATACAGATTATATCTGGATAGTATTAGTCAACGTCATTTGTAACAAAATTCTTTATGCCATTAATCTAATTACGTAAAGGGCCAACACACTTGGAAACTCAATTTAATTATTTTCTCTCTAATCATGATGGGCACAGCACTATACAAAGGACAAAGGACACCAAGGCTTGAGTCTAGTCTGTAGCCATAATATTCACCATAGCCTTGGGCAAGTCACAATTCTAGGTTTAAGTTTCCTTGTCCATAAAGTGGGGTATAAAATTGTATAGTCGTATACTGACTGTGATTTATAAGGTTATGAAAACGGTGTAATTGACAGCTTTCTCCCTTGCACATGATGTTATCGGGCTGTTCTACTGGTATTAATATTTAAAAGAGAAACATCAAACACTAAACTGAGAAATATGGAAACTATGGATATATTATGATTCCTATACTTTATTTATATGCCTTAGAAAAATCATTTATGCAATTCCATGCTCCAGTTTCCCTTTTACTAAAGCAGCAATAATAGTGTTTGTATCTTTAGAATGTCAAGTTATACTATTCTTTCTGTCAAAGCTATTTGGGAAGACTTGGAAGTAAAGAGATGCATAAATACTAAATTCTTGTTTTTAAATTAATTTTGCATTATTATAATATTTCAAAAAATACTTAACCTTGCCCTTTAGAACATTGCATATAAGAATGCAAATTAAATGCTAAATTTTACATAGCCCTTACTCATGTGTGAAAAAATTAAATATTCTGCATCGTAGACAACTCTTCTGAAATAATGTCACCATGTAATATCACTGTTAGCTTTCTCAGCTGAGAAATGCTGTTTTCATGAATAGTGATAAGAAAGGAATTTGAATGGAATTTTACATTCTCATGCCTTGTTACATAAAATTGTCACCCAAGACTATAAATTTTATCCCTTTTATACCAAATATAAACTATCAATTTCAAATGTGTAGCATAGATTTAGTTGCATTTCTTTCTATTTAATTTTTAAATATCAGGTAAACAATGTTGGGTAAAGAGAATGCAGAGTATTATTAGCTATTCTTAGATATATTTAATCAGAAACATGATTGCTACCTATTAATATATAATATTAAAAACTTTACTATTTATCCACTACAGAGCATTGGGAATGTTTGTCTTAGAAATCAAACTTATAGTAACATTTTTTTACAGAATAGGAATCTTTAAAGGTCTGAACCTTTCAATCGTACAGTGAAATTACTTCTTTGTAAATATTCTTTCTTAGGATTTGATTCTTAAACTAGCAATTAAAACAGTCAAAATCATGTTGATATTTCAGTAGAAAGTACAGTTTCCTATTAAATGAACAATAGAGGTATTGTGGGAGGTGGCAAATTAATAAGACTTTATTTAAACATATTATTCAGCCAGATATATATTCATACAATGAAATGGTACGGAAAGACTAAATGAAGCTCTTGTGAAAGATCCTTTTGTCGAAGCTCTTGTTTGCTACATTGAAAGTGATTATCTAATATTTATGAAGCATCTCTGAAGTTCCCTGGATCTCATAAAGCCTGATCCTTGCCTGAACGAGTGAGTGTTAGCATAACCATACTTTATCAACAGTGACCAGGGAAAGCTCTGGTAGAACAAATATTTTACCAAACTGTAGTTCTTCTAAGAATATTTTTCTTTTTTTTACTTTCTCACTTATCATTGCTCCATCAAAATAGATTATTGATATACATTATTTCTCATAGTCACCATACAGAGTCAAATATCTGGGGGATATTCTAACTGTATCCTAAGACACTAAATTTTGCACTTCATTTAATAAGGAATTTCTGGGCTATCTGTAGTGTTTGCTTCACGTTCCTATGAAGCTCCGTCCAGTTAACTTTTGTTACCAAAAAAAAGTTTTGTTTTCCTTTTTCAAAAAATGTTAACACACATTTTCTGATTTCTATCTGAATTTGTATTCTGGCAATTCATTTACTCTTTCTACTCTTACCATTGTGAGTGTGGCAGCCACGATATCCTTATCCTAACCAAGGAGCAAGCCCCGAGATAATTGAGATTAACTTCGTAACTGCTAATACATTTGCAACTGACTAAAAGAATCCCATGGTCTACAAAGCCAGAATCTTATAACTCCTATGATATTCACAATCACAAACAATATTATAAATTTATGGCTACACATTATATCAGCCACTCTCAGCAACAAGACTGTAAACACGCTATTGACTTCAAAAACAACAGTGGACTCCTAGGAAGTTCTTATGAGATCACCACTATCCCAGTTGCTAAGATAACATCTTAGGATTTGGAAGCAACCATTAAACATCAAAAATCCCTTCACATGTCTCGTCCAAATGGCATTAAAGGGTATGACTCATACGTAGCATAACAAAGAAGCCAGTGTAATCCAAGCAGAGTGATCAACAGGAAAGTTGCTAAAGTCAGCTATGTGGTGGCAATGGTGCCACTTTTTATGGTCGGCAGCTTTTGAGTTGGCTCCTAATATGTCTCACCTCCCAGTACTCGCGAGTGTTTAATACTCGCACTTTGAGTGTGGGTTGGACCTAGAGGCTTGCTTCTAATGAAGAGCAAGTAACAAAAACATTACAGAACATCACTTCCAAGCTTAGGTTGCAAACGGGCTCTTTTTGAATTTTTTTGTTCACTCTCTCTGATGGAAACCAGCTGTCATACTGTGAGCCGACCTAAGGAGAGGCCCATGGTGAGAACTGAGGGAGATCTCCCTCCAATGCCCCGCGGGCACCAGAAGCTTGCCAACAACCACAGGAGCAGTACTGGAAAGACACAGTCTACAGCTAGAGCCTTCACTTAAGACAGCATCATGAGGTGACCCCTCGTGAGAGAGTTCGGGGAATATGAACCACATCAGGAGTACTGAGATTTTGACCCCAGGAAAAAAATTGTGTTACACAAATGTTTTCTTTTAAACTATGAAGTTTTCAGTAAGTTGTTATGCAACCGTAGATGACTAATATGCCATTTAAGATCTTATAGGCACTGATGATTTTTCTTTCATCTCTCTGGGTGAAAGAGAAAACCACTGGAAGGTTTTAGAAAAGGAATGATGACTTATAAAAGAAAAATACTCTCTCTGTTGCATCAGTCATGGGTTTAGAAGAATAAAGACAGAAATATCAAGGAGATTTAAAAAGCCATTGCACTAGTTCAAGTGAGAGATGACAAAGGCCTGAACTAGGACTGAAGCAGCAGAAGTGATCAGAAGTCATCAGAATCTGATACATCTGAAGAAAGAAACAGGAGGATTTGCTAATAGAACAGAAGTAATGTGTGAGGAAAAAAAAGGAATGGAGTAGGAATGTCTTCAAAGTGTCTGACAAGGTGAATCTGCCATCTGCAGAGATGGGCAGAGCCATCAGATAAGCAGATTTGCAGGTGAAGAGCTTAGAATGTGGCCTCTTCCATTTAATACATGCATTTAACATTGAAGTGAAACTTCCAGCAAGCAATGGAAAGTATGAGTCAAGTGATCAGGGGACAGCTGCCAATTGCAAATATAAGTTAAGGGATATACAGAATATGAATGGCATTTAAAGCCACTGAGTACAGAAAAGGCCATCAAAAGCTAGATATCCAAAGAAAAGAGAAATGATATAGGTGCCAAGTTAAGAATTACCCCAAATTTAAAAACTAAAGAGGTGAGAAGGTTCCACAAATAAGAACCTGAGATGAGCAGACTATAAAGAAATAAAAAGATCAGGAAAATGTGTGTCCTGAAAATCGTGAGGAAACAGTGTTCCATAAGTTTTAATAAATACATACACTGTGTTCAATGCTATTGAAAGGCCACACACACTCAGGATTGAAAATGTTTTATCATCGTGAACATCACTGATAGCTTTGATGAGAACATGCTGTTGGAGAGTTCCAGGGAATTGAAGAAAGAATAAGTAGACATGAAAATTTTAAAGTATAGACAAATATGTGATGAATCCTTGCTGCAAAGTGGAGAGAGAACAAGTGGTAGCTGGAGGAAGAAGTGAGGTCGAGAAAGGCTTTTTTAAACTGGGAAAAATAACAGGAGGTTTGCGTACTGATAATTTATTTAAAGAATATAAATAGTTGCCAGAAAGTGAAGCAAAAGTTGGAAGTAGGAAGTCATTTCAAAGAAAAAAATCACTAATTTCAAGGAAGAAACTAGTCTGTCATAATTATTTTTTTAAGCTAAGAGAACAGATTTTTAAAATTCTACCCTGAGTATAGAGTGGGAAAAACACACACACACACACACGCACACACAAGTTGGAGCACAAATCTAACAAGAAACCAATAAATCTCTTTATTGAAAGTTCACTCTTTCTTGCTCTTCAAACCTATTAGTAAAAAATTTTTGATTTTTTTATTGTTGAGAAATAAATGACATCTCATGATTCATGGTTGGAGCAACTGATCTTATTTTCCATAATCATTTCTACAAGGATGCAGCACTACATAGCCCTCTTCTCTGTCCCAGAAGGGCCTTGGGTTAGAACCACTAGGATAACTGGTGAAAAGTAAAGATTCTCCACTCACAATGTCCAGAAAATAATTTGTTGGTTTGGACCTAGTGCCCAAGATTCTGCCTTTTTAATAAGCACATTGAGATTATTGGTTTTAGATGGACCCGTATGGGCACAATGAACACTCTGGATAAAGTTAGAGCTAACCATATATAGGTCCTCGAGATTATGAGATGTAGGAGCGGGTTTGTTATGCTCACAGATAGACCAGGAGGTAACTGTAGTGAAACTGAAGAACGCTCCCAGCTTCTCCAAAAACAATATACTGGATTAAAATATGAGCATAATATCAACAATGGCATATTTTATACTTAGTTAATTTTCCCTTCGATTCAAACCATAGCTCATGTGAATACAAAAATAAATAATCGGTTTAGCCTTAACTAAAATTAAAGAATTATTTATAGGTCTTCATATTGCAACTTATGCCTAAATGACTGGGCCATGTCTTTACCAATAAGAGCTTTAACATTTATAACACTATAAATATTTATTTTTAATAAGAAGAGATCGAGCTGATACTCAGATAAGTATTCAGAACAACGTATCCTCTTTGTGGGTTATACATATTCTTTCAGCCCTTTAGATTCTACACATCTCAGCAAACAGGTTAGCAGGGAACAAAGAGATGTAGGAATGCAAACATGAGAACGGAAGACCCATGATCAAAATTTAGAATTCCTTGGGTTTTATGTATTTTCAAAGTAGTATAGCATCCAGAACAGCCAACGGTTGCCTGTAACAAATAATGTAATAATGACAAGCATTCGGCCATTAGTGTTATAATACTGATATAAGATGATAATGGACATAGAATAAATATAAACACCAGAAAATGGGCCACAGTTAATATTCATGAGAAATAAACTCTGAAGTGCGAATTGAAATCACTGCCTGGTGTGAAGGGGCAAAACACACAAAATGTATTGAAATCCATTTAGAGGAAGAACAGTGCTAGAAACTTTGAATATTGGGCCCAGTGCATGCCTTCAAAGATTTTGTGGTTTAGTGCAATGTGACAAATTTACAACTACCATACAATTTTATAAATGATGTGATGAAGAAATACCTATGATTGTGTGGGAAATTTTAGGATAGGAATGCAATTTATTCTAAGGCGACAGTTAGGAAAGTTTCCTGGGGAAGATGGTGCCTGGATCCTCTCTGAGAGGAGTTGTTCAGAAAGGGGACAGAGCTCAGATGGAATTGAGATAGAGGATTTGGTGTGCACAGACATGAAGGTGAGTTTGTGGTGTGTGAAATAAAAACAGCCTAGAACGTTTGAGTTAAGCAATGAGGAAAAACAGGACCAGATGAAAAAATGGATCTTTCATGCAAAGCCAAGGAAATTTATCATAAACCTGCAAGATTTTGCCCAACAGAGGACTCGAACCCAGACTCAGCTGCAAAATACACGTACATACTCTAAACAGCACAGTGTTTATAGAAGAAAATGAGCTAACATTTTAAAAATTCAGAAAAATTATATAAAATCTAGTTTTATCCCTGAAAAAAAAAAAAACTAATGCATAGAATTTTCTGAATTGCCCGAGTTTAAGAGGCTAAATCAGAATTTCAATTAAGACACACTGTCTGCAAAATTCTCACACGAGGTCATCACCTATGATCAGGCGAATGTAGTATTTAGTCTAGGATTCTGCCTTAGTATTAGAGCCCATGCTTAGTATGTACTTGATCGTGGGTTTAATCTCAGCACGACACACACAAAACAAAAAGAAAGAAAAAAGAACAAAGGAAAGAGAGAAAGAAAGATAAATAAGGAAAAGAAGGAAAGAAGGAAAAAAAGGAAGGAAGGAGAAAGGGAGGGAGAGGGGAAGGAAAGGATGGAGCGAGGGATGGAGGGAGGAAGGAAACGAGTAGAGAGGGAGGAAGGGGAGGAAAAAGGCGGGACAATCTAGATTCTCAGATGCATGAAATAAGTCCTAGTGACTGCCTGTTGAAACCAAGAGAAGTGAATGCCTCTGATATGAGAAACAACAGAAAAAGGTGTATCTGCTTCTCTGTTCTCTGTGTTATGTATAACCAGAGATTAGAATTGGAAGACATAGGTGAAAGTACTCTACACTGAGGTTTTTAATGTGTTCATGAACATTTCCTCCGTTTGTCTTGTGCAAAGATGGTGCCTAATCCTCATAGCAAAATAGATGTGATATAGTTAAAGGAATCTTCTATGCTCCTTCAAGCCTAATGGCCTTACTTTCTTTGTGATTCTCTGACATGCTGATTTCTTATAACTCAGTAAATGAGCCCTGATACCAATAATTTGAGAATTCATTCCCACAAGATTGATGTGGGTGGCGAGTCTATCAGAGTGGCAATAAAATTTTGGCTTGCATTGAAAGATAATTTATTTTCTGAAATTTTCATCTGTTTCATTTTCTACGATATAAGAAATAATATTTCTCATTCCTTTTAAAATTTAAAAACAGACTGCATTCATACTAGAAATTTTAAAAATTCATACAAGCAGTAAAAAAGAAAATCATGAGTGTTTTGATAAGTAAGATAACCACTATTAAAATTTCCATATATTGCCTTCAAGTTATGTGTATTTATAAACATTTTAAAATTATATTTTAAATTATATGTAAGAAAATGCTGGTACAGTGAATAAATAAGATCAATGAACCATTTCAGGAATAATTCTAAATAGTTGCAGAATATTTCATTACATGACTGCCATACTGATAAATCCTGGACTCTTGCCCTTTAGTTAGCTCTAATCTTTCCCTGTTCAAAAACATGCTAAGTTCTTAACCATAAATGTTTTCACATGTGCCTTGTGCTTTTGGAATATAAAGTCTTACAAACTGAAAGTTTAGTTTTGCTAGAAGTGGATCTGGAGCTCTAAAGTGGTGCTTCGGAACTTTAAGAGTCACACCTTTGTGTGAGGTCATAGTTCCTTGTGTCGGGTCCTTGAGCTGAGATCAGGAAACCAGTACTTTCCTTGTCTGTTTGGCTTACTGGCTGCTTTGAAGTCAGTCAGAGATTTTTACCCCCCACACACACCTTCCTGTCATGATGTACTGTGCAAGCATGGGGACCAAATCAACAGAGCCCTTCAGTCCCGGGCTCCCAACCAGCAAACTGCAAGCCAACTCTTTTTAAATTGATTTATTTCAGGTATTATCTTGATATAATTAGTCTATATATATATATATATATTCACTACTATTTTTAATATCTTCAAATGTTAGAGAAAAAACAGTATGAGATTGAGATCTATTGGTTTCTAAATTATCTCAATACCAAGCATTTAATTTTGTCTCACACTAATTAAAAACTACATTGTTATATTCTGTTATTATATATACAAGGTTATATTATATTTTGATATCTTTCATTTTCTTTTACCTTTTTCTTTTTCTTTCCTTTCTTTTTTTTGAGAAAAGATATCACTGTATAGTTCAGGTGAACTTCAAACCCTCACCAGTCCTCCTGCCTTAGCCTCCTGAGTGCTGGAATTACAGGGCTTACTCTTTTATTCTACTTGTGTGTTTATTAATCTTGGGCCTAACATACATTGTATACATTAAAAATGATATAACTTTATATCTTTAAAAATCTTGAGACAAAATTTTGGAACAATTTCTCATGTTCATATTTTTTGGAAATTATTAGTATGGAAAAATTATGTTAAATTTGTAGATTCACTTGGGATGCTTTCAAGCTTGAGTATTTCTTGGGTTTTCTCTTCATTGTACAAGCTTATATAAAAAGGTAAGAATTTTTTATAGTTTTTAAGACAAATTCTATTTTTAAAAGTTTACTCCAGGTATTTTTGTTGCTATAAATAAGATGTTTTTACACTCATTACTAGTTATGATATATAAAACATTGATTCAAATGTATTGCTTTTTATCCACTTTTTATATTTATACATTAGTTTCAATTTGTTTTAGTGAATTATTTTGTTTTCCCATAAATAGCTAAATTTATTTTTTTAATCAGTTTATTGGTACATTTTAGGGATACAGTATCTTGCCATTCTATTCCTAGTCTTCTATTTCTACAAAAAGGTGTTGGACTGTCTTCGTATAATCCGATAATGAAAAAGTGCATACTAAGTGTGTAGATCAGAGAACATATATGAGATGAAGTTAGAAAGGTATCCAGTGTATTTTTATCACGGCAAACTTCCAGCATCTATCATGAAAAATTCCTTAAAATACTTTAGAGAAATGCTATAACTCTTGCACAGGATGTATATTTCATGTACATATTCTTTATCATATATCAAGCTTTCTTGGTACCAGCAGGATTTTTATTTTTCTCTAATGTTTTCTGAGATACTAAATTCCTTGAAGATATGAGGGAATATGCAAGCTGGGTGTGGTGGTATGTTCTTGTAATACAGGCACTCAAGAAGCCGAGGCAGGAAGATGAAAGATTTGAGGCCAACCTGCACTACACAGAAAGACTCTGTCTCAAACACAAAACAAAACAAAGCAAGAAAAGCACAGCAAGCTGGTTACAAATGGAAAGGAAAGCAGAGAAATTGGTGCTCATGCATATGGTTTAACTTGAAAGTAGTTCGTTTGAATAAATTTTTTCTTTTCCATTTCATTTGTAATTAATTATATATTTACCTTAGCACATGCTTTCCTACATAATGATTACGTTTATTATGGGAGTTGGTATATACATATAACAAATCTTACTTCTTTTTTGTCCCCTTACCCTCCCGTTCCTCCCTGTGCCCTCCAACTTGTGATCCGTTTCCCATTTAAAAGATTTTGGATAAAATAAACAGAAACCATCTCTAAATGCTCTGGGAGAATAATAAGCATTAGTTGACTTGGCTACTGAGTCTGAAATAAAAACAATTGTTTTCTGATATTCTCATCTCATTGCCGGGGGCAAAGAGAAAACGTGACTACGTGAGAGTTCACTGCTTATAAGAAAGGAAAGAAAAATCTCAGTGCCACTTTAAAGTGATGATATAATATACTTTTTCCTCAGTCATCATCTTCAAGAAGGAATAAAATCACAGTAATTAGTTGTTAGATTTGAAACTGGAAAACTGTGATCCATACTGATAATTTGCAACTGTAGCTCACAGAAATTTTTATGCATATTTTCCAAAGTTTGGGGAGAGGAAAATATCTATTAAATAGTCTCTCCATGAGCCTGTTTCTCAGAGTGGAGAGTCTTAACATCTATTAACATGGATAGATTTAATTTTTTTCTATAACCCAAAACATATTTCACCTTATTTCCTTTGCTTGTGAAAACAATCTATTGCTGCTCCTACTCACATAGAAAATGTAGGTAAACGTGTTGCCCTTCAATCTAAAAAGATATAGTAGTTTTGGCCAAGAGACAATGAAAAGAATAAAGTTAAATCTGTCTTTCATATTTTTGCTGTGGGCCATTCCTTTAGACAATTAATGCTTAGGCTTCAAGATCATAAATTTATTTTGAGATGTCAATTTTAAGACAGGGAGAAAAAAATGTTCAAGGCAATGATAATGTCCCACTTTAAAGTTCTTCTGTTTTTGCTTAAATGGTTATAATAACACATGCTGTAGAAATTTTCTATATTTATTTTGGAATTACTGCTATGTGCATATGTATTATTCTTGGTAGGGTGGGCATCTTCATATCTAGGGCAACCCACTATGATGACTGATTATGTTCCAGCTGGTCTTTCTCTACTTAGGAATGAAATTTTTTACTGGAGTAAATTTAATCAGGCAATCTTGTTAAATGTGGCACTGGTCCCAATCAGTTGAAACTTTTGAAAAGAGAAAGAACAAGAGGAAAGACAAAAGTTAGAGTTTTTAATATCATGGATTTCTCCGTTGTGAGTTCTGAAGTTGAATAACCTTTGGTTCATATCCCAAATGTATCCCTTCGTAGTTCTATGATTTCAAAGTGCTGCTTAATCCTTCCAGTTATTGGTTTTCGGTAACTTGGAAAATGATATTAACAGCCATATCTTAAACTTACTATGAGGATGAAATGAGGTAAAGTACGCATACACTCAGCCAAGTGTCAGGTAAATAGGAAGTGGGCAATAAAGTTTCCTTTTATCATTACATTTGTGTAACCCAACTAGTGTCAAAGAGTGACGTGCAGACCATCCTCTTCCTTTCCTCCTAGAGACTTATTAAAATACAGCTTTCCGGGTCTACCTACTGCTTTAAGATATCTAGGGTTAAGAAATCTATATTTCATAAAAACCCCAGGTTGAGGCCATGCATAGGAAATTTCAAAAGTATTACCCAAATACTTGAATTTCATTTTTAAAGTACTCTTTTCTTATTGATATAACAGTCATATAAGGCCTCTTTTTTTTGGTAAGACATAGTGTTATTTTATCAATATGGTGTTTTCTAGGAGGAAAATAAAGCATACAGTTAAAGTTTGCTTAAATGTCCACATCGACTCCCACCTGAGCTCAGTTACCTGCAATCTTCCTCCTCCTCCTACACCTTCTCTCCCTTCTTCCTCTTCCCCTTCCCCTCCCCTTCTCCTTCTTCCGTGGTTGGCCTTCTATCCAGAGCCTTTTCCCTAAGCTACATCGTCAGATCGTTTAAAAACATTTTGAGACAGAATCTCACTAAATCACTAAGTTGCACGAGCTGGGCTTGAACTAGCCACCCTCCTGCCTCTGCCTGGAGGAGCACTGGGATTACAGGTGTGTACCACTATACTCAGCTCTGGAATCGTTTTCTCTTGACGCTCTTTATTTCCTGTACATTACCAGTTCGACCTTTCTGAAAATTCATTACTCTTCCTTAAACTCCTTTAATCATTTTGCGGGTAAAATACTCTAAGCTTCTAAGCGTATAGAGCACACCAAACTCTTCAACACAGATATTCCCTACCCCTCTTTTTGACCACAGCTCCATCTTGCCAGTTATAGACTATGCCACTGAAATCTGAAAAAGTACTATTTTAAATTACTTTTTCTACCCTGTTTCCATGCCCTTCTTTATTTCAGCAAATGGCTTTAAAATTCTTCCCGTTGAAAACATGTCTGCTAAGACACACTCAAACACCGTTTCCTCACAAGAATTTTTCCTAAACCCTGCAGCTAGAGGAGATTATGTTCTTAAAACTCTCAGTTTGTAATTCTTGTAATACTGAAATTCTTCATTTTTATATTGCTTTGCCCCCCACCATTAGGTATTTAACTTCATACAGGGAAAGAACATATCACCTCTTCACCTTATGATACCTCACAGTGCTTGGCATAATTCTCAGCTCAAGATGGTGGTTCTAAAATAACAACAGAGTGAATAATAATAGTAACATATAACTTGCAATATTGCTTCTGTAAAGAAACTCAACTTATAAAACACTTATCTTTTTTGCATTTTTAATTACTTTTGGAACGGAAAGTCATCCTTGCTTGATTTATTGCATACAGACTAAAAGTTCTATTACTGAAGTGCAAATGGCCAGTAAATACATGAAAAAAAAATGTTCAACATCTCTGGTCAGTAAGGAAATGCAAAGTAAAACCACAATGAAATTCCATTTTACTTCAGAAAGAATGACTATCATCAAGAAACCAAATAGTAACAAATACTGTTAAGGCCGTTGGGGCAAAGATCCCTTCTACATTGTGTTTGGAATGTAAACTAGTACAACTACCCTGAAAATCAATACAGAGAGATTGCTCAAAATATTACAAATAAAAATTCCATTCATCCTGTCTCTCTTCTATGAAAGTATCTTTCTGAAAGAGTTCACGATGTCATACTCCAGTGATGCTGCACACCCATGCTTATAGCAGCACATATTAAAACAGCTAAATCTTGGGTGTGGCCTCTATACCCATCAGTACACGTATGAGTAAAGAAAATGTTCTATCTACACACAATTCAGTACTGCTCTACCATAAAGAAGGATACATTTGAGTCACTTGTAGGAAATGGACACTTTGAGACCATAATGTTAAGTGAAATAAATCAGACACAAAGTTTAAGTGTCATTTTTTTAAAATGAGAAACCAAAAGTACAAAGTGTTGAAAGAGCAAAATAAAAAATAGTAGAAAACAGATAGATTGTTTTCAAATGGGAAGGGAACCAAGAGATAAGGATATGGGAGGGAAGGGGGGAAAAGCAATTAAAATATGTTATGTACATGTACCAGTTCCCCAAGATGAATGTAATCATTATCTCTTGGAAACACGTACTAATAAAAATTTAATTTTTTAAAAAAACTTCAACTCATCCAACGCTAATACTACAGTGGAAAAACGTGAGAACCCCAAAGAACTGCCCAAAATATACAGCTGAAAAATGTCCAGAGGTGTTTTGCATTACTTCTGTGTCCAAATTATTTATATTTTTATTTCATCACGAACCTTTTTACTTTTTAAGTTTGAAATGGCACTGCATAATCAACAATCACAAAGTCCCAGGGTCACACAAGGAGCACCGTCCTCATGGTTAGAAGACTGGTTGTCGGGGACGCACCTGAGTGTGTGAGGTTCAGAGTGCTGAGCTACAAATCAGCAGTCGGGGTTCTGTTTTTTTTCACCTAGGTTCTCCTGGCAGCCCGATTAAAGTTGCAGCAACAACCTAAGGCCCTTGGTTTTCTTCTTGATATGCCACTGGTCGTGTGAAAAAGTGTGTAAAGCATGGGGAAGATGGGAAGGCATGAGAACAACGATCCACCCATGTGTATCTCCAGAATTACTTTTTATTATGTATCCATTTATGGTCAATAACTATAAATAAATATGTTTCGAAGTAGTCCATTTCTAAAGATACAGTATAAATATGTGTTCCTTTTGCTACCTGAAGATAAACTCCCTGCCTTGCTTTTGTTTTCCAAAACCTCAGCTTATTGACTGGTCACGGCAGAGGTGTAGAGGACAGGAGGTGTCAGAGAAGGGAGAAAGAAGAGTGATTCAAATGGGAAGTGGACAGAGGTCTCCAGGGCCCGTGGTCAGCGGGTATCCACAGCCCCACACTTGCGAGACACCCCAGTACGGAAGAACTCACTTGAGGAAGTTGGTTGGATGCTTGGGACTTCTGGGAAGGCTAATCTTGAAATATTTCTTTGCTTACATTATCTTCCAAAAAAAGAAGATTTAATATTAAACATTGTCATTGAGTCACTCTTTACTGAGGCACTAAAGCCTTCTTAAATTATGAGTTATCTTGAGAAACTCCTGAGTTCTTGTGTGGCACTAGATACATGAATGGATGTTGCCAAAAGAAAGGAAGTTGGATCGTTACCAGCCAAGCAAGACGAAGCTTTGGGTCAAGTTCACATTGATTTAAGATATAAGATGATTATTTCGTATCTGTGAGATTAGGGGAAAAAAATCACAATGGCTGAAAATACCGAGCAATAAATATGTCCCTTGAAAATGTATTACAAACATACTTTTGAATAATGAAATTAAAATTATTGTCCCCTGCTATAAACAACAAAAAATAACGTTCAAAATATGTACATCAAATAAACATATATATTCCAAAAGAATGAAAATGGTGTTATACGTTGTTAAAAAGAATTCTATAGGTAATTATCCTGTAAGTAAAAATGCTGTAGAATTTTTCAGTGCACAGCAAGATTTGAAGGTCAAATTTATTTTTATAAAACCAATTTTATCATTTTATTAATTTTAGGGGTGAAACCTAAAACAAAACAAAATTTATCTGTGTATTTTACTATACACTTGAGAGATTCATCCCTGCAAAGCTCAGTTATCCTATGAAAGAGCCCTGTGGACTTGTTGCCATTCATGTTGTATGATGGGCAGAAAACTGAACTGTATACCACACACCCTGACTCTAGACTCAGTTCTGACCCTGATTCAGAGGACTTAGTTAAATCACTTAACTCCTCTAATTCTCAGTGCTATCATCTATAAATGCAAAGGACTGTAACGGGAGACTCAAAACCTTCAGTTGACTTAAATTGTCTTCTATAATAATAATTTCCCAAATATTTTATTATCCTGGTTTTTAGATAAATATTCAGAAATGTTGTCTTCACTGTGATTCGTGTAAAAACAACATTGTCGAAGCAGTCCATAGTCACTGCAATGATTCTCTAAGCAGTTAGCTTTCCAGAATTCCCTTTTATCGTCTTCAAACTCCTTTTGAGTTTCTCAGGGAAGGAATTCCCAGTATTACTGTGTGAAACTCATGTCAGTATCAAAGTAGGCTGGGCCATCGCTCAGAGGTAGTGTATTTACCTAGTATCCAGGCACCCCTGGGTTTGATCCCAGTGCTGCAAAAATTGAGTTAATTAATTTAAAAAAATTGAAAACTACTCACCTTTTATTTTCGAGTTGCCCTCTGAGTGGTTTGTTTTAAAGAAAAACCATGCTCAGATATTCTCCTGTATTAAAATTAAAATATAAGAAGTACAAAGGGTAAGATCTGAAAATATTTTAGACAATGGTAGAATCTTTGAAATAAGTATCATCCTGTAGCCTTTATACTTATTAAATTAGCTAAAAAGTAACACATGATTCTCATTTATGATTTTCTTAAATAAATGCCATCTTGGAAACATCTACTAGACATGTGTCAGATGCACAGCAAAAACCCAGACTATCAAAGTATCAGCATTCTTTGGAATTTAAAGTTCATGCAGCAAATCAGTCTAATCACAGTAAAATCATAATGTGCATACATATTTTCCCACGTGTTTTCATCAATGGGAATTATTTTCAGTGCTTTAATGAGATTATCATGAAGATATTCACTTGAATTGCAAATATTTGTATTTATTTACATGCTTTTGAGACAGAGAATTGCAATAATTCCATTTTGTAGTTAATAAAGCTGAAGTGGAGACATCATTGAGCTCCAGAACATTATGAAGTTCAGAACATAGAGAATCTTATCACATTTACCTTTCATTTGAAGAAAATCAATGTTGTAATTAAAACCAGATGGATTCATTCTTTCGACATATGTTTTGGACTATACTTTGTCTTACTGATGCCCAAGAATATTTAGCCAATAAGGCAAGTTTTTTTCCAAAATACAAAATATGGTGGGTATTGCATGTCCAGGAAATGTTACATCTAAACACCAAAGAATTTCTTAACCTATAGAAAATAGGCTAAGCAGTCAAACTACAGGAAAACTTTTGATGAATACACAAATATGTCACAAATACATTTTCCTTCACCCTTTCTTTATATTTAAAAAGCACATTTATATGTTTTCTATGCTCACATATAGAGTTATCCTAAGTAATTATTTTTGTTTTTAATTCTTGGCTTAAAATTCTCAACTCTTTCCTTTATAGACCCAGGAATTTTGCCTATTATTCAGTTGGGAATAAACATTTAAAAATAGTATAGAAGCCTCTTTCTGATGACATTAGTAGCCACTTCTTAACCATTTTACCAAAGAGAAAAATCCAAATTCCCCCACTTTGTAATCTACCATTAAATATATGCCTTTTCACCAAGTTAGAAACCTTTGAACACAAGCCAGTCTTTAGAATGAGACTACAAATGCATCCTTCTTCTTGCTTAGAAATGAGGATGCCAACACTGGGTACTTTTCAGAGCGCAAGTATCCTACACACGGAAACACAAAGACAGTGCTCTTATGACTTTGTTATTATTGTTTACTTTTTTATTAAAAAAAAAAATCAGTCACATGAGAAAGTTTTGTTTGTTTGTTTAGTTTGATACCTCATTGACTAAGTGGCAATTACAAAAGAGGGAAAAGTGGAAGAGATGCTCAGGCCAGGTATCAGAGAACCAAGGAAGTGCATGGCGGGACTGCAGAAGCTCAGCTTCTGGCCTAGAAAACAGTAGAGAGGTGGCAGTTGCTCAAACTGGGTAACACCTAATGACTCAGACTGTCTTCGGACCAGGTTCCCCACATAATCCCTGTACTTCTCCCTTGTCCTGGGCCCCTCTAGTTTTGGTAGAAGTTTTAACCACCTAGAGAACCTAACAGGAAAAGGTGAGAAGTGGAAATTTGGTACCTCACACCCAGGGATTTGGGAGATGGCCCAAGGCGGCCACCATCCTGGGATTCAGGGGAATCCAGCCTTCTCCGCCAGCCCAGCTCCCAGCAAGCTCCTCGGCCCTCTCCTCTAACCTGGAATGAAAGTTTTTGCTGAACTGTAGGCTGTGGTTACAATTTTTTGTTGTTGTTATGTAGCAGCATAGTTTGAGACCTTCACTGGTGCTTTTGTCTCAGGTTCTGAAAATATTAACAACTGGCTGGTTTTTAAATCTCTCAGTCATTCTCAGTAATTTCTTATGTCAGATATTTCTTTAGAAACAACAGTAAATACAGCAAATGTAATTGAAAGTTGTACCTCACATTTCTTTCCCACATAATTTTTCTCCCCTTTTGTTTCTTTCTTTTACTTAGAAATGGCAAAATTGATCATACCCATTGCACATTCATAAAGGATTCATATTGATAGAAATCAGTGAGAAAATATTTAATTTTCTAATGATAAAAAGTTTCATTTATAGTGTAAGATTGACTTCAGTTTTAAGTTTCCCATTTCCTAACACACTTTGGGTAAGGGGAAAAAAACAAACAAAAGCAGAAAACAACTCCTTCTCACATAAGTAAGAAGTACCCAGGGTCCATGAAAGTCAAAAGGCAGCCATCCATGTTTTTAACCACTGTGTCTGCCTCTGCTTAACAGAGGACGTTCTCAGTCAGACATTGTTAAATATTGCTGTAAAAATAATTTCCCCAAAATAATTTCTGGAGTATTACTTGGCATCTTACTACTCCCAGATAGTGGCCTTCAGTCTTCTCTCTCCATACGAGATGAATTCTCTGAATCTTCCTTTTCGTAGATGTCCATTACTGCTAAAGTAAAATTTTTTTTACTTGGCCAAATTAATGAAGAAACAGATTTTTTTTTTCAGAAATGAATGACATAATCCCAAAACTCTGGGACCTGAAAGGTAATTTTGATGGTGCATTTTCACCTGAATGATTAGGCCTCCTAATTACTATACATGTATTCAACTTTTTGTGTAGATATTCATGTCTTACTGCAGAAATAATACTACACTGGATTCCAGAATGCTGTCCCGTACTTTTGAGTATTATGCGATACATACTATATCGAAATATAGTGGTACCTTGGTTCACAAACTTAATTCGTTCCACAATTCTGGGGAAGATGGTCATGGTTTTGTTTGTCATGAGATGTGGAGTTCTTTAATGGAAGCAAAATTCTGCTTCCAAATTGTTCGCACACAGAAGCATTCATGAACTAAAGTATTACTTTACAGATAAGTTTCCCACATTGTGAAAAATAGCAGAGGATTGAAACAAAAGACTCTGGATTTATACTTTGATTTGGGAATTTAAGGTAGAATATTTTCCAATTTAAAATAGCTGGTTTTCCAGTTCTGGCTTATAACCAAGTGTCCGGACAAAAGTTTCACATGAAGCCAAGTGAAAAATACACTTACACATGTGTTACAAGGTTGTCAAGTTTAATGTATAGGACTTATTTTAAGTAGACATATGTTCTTTGTACTTTATTTTTTGTTAAAATATATTCTCTTTTTAAATCACTTGGTAGTCAGAGGTGCATAGTGGTCCTTTACCATCTTTTTGTTGTGGTGTTTTTTTAATAGAAAAATAAAATATTACATATTTGTCATGTACATGATGTTTTGAACTATACTGTATGGACATTATGAAAAGTCTCAAGGTAATGAGGTAACTAACATATGCATTACCTTAGTTTATCATTCTTATTAATACAAATGCTTAAAATATACATTTAGGTTTTTTAATACATTATTTCCTATAGTTGCTATGTTATTTATTTATTGTGTTTTGTCTGGTGAGATAAAATGTCAACTGTCTCTTATTTAGTATTTTTTTATTTTATTATTATGTTAGTCATGTACATTTGTATTAAATTTTATCAATCCCAAATCCGAGTAAACTGATAAACTATCACAGACCATCAAATCTCTACAATGGTCTCATAAAACTCTTAAGTGAGAGATGATTTCTCCATCTTCCTGAGTAGGCTCACCTGGCTTATAAATGCCTAAGAGTCTGTGAGACTTTGGGTTTTGCAAGAGGAAAACAAATAGCGAAGGAGAAAGAAATGAGTCTCTAGCTGTCTTTTCAGATAATAGTAACTGATAGAAATTTAGTGCAATTCTCATTAGAATCTTTCTTTAGAGGAAGGAAGAATCTTTTTTTTGTTGTTTTGTTTTTGTTTTTGTTTTTTGAGACAGGGTCTCACTAGGTACTTGAGACTGACCTGGAACGCACTATGTAGCCCAGGCTGGTCTCGAACTCACAGTGATCTTCCTGCCTCAGCTGGCACACTACCTCAACAGTGCTGCTTTCCTCTGTTCTAGCAATTTAAGTAAGTATCTCCCAAATGTGATACACAGAGCATCATTGGTCCTACCTGATGCTTAGGCAGGGGAAAACTTAGATAATAAGATCAACTTGGGAAAGTTTAGCGTACTTTTTCTCCAACTGCACTTTCATGCCCCACCCCCAATCCTGGAGGCATCTTTCCCACCCAACTACCCACACTGAGATTTGAGTCCTGGGGCCATTAGCATTCCAAAGGCTCTGTTTTGTTTTGTATCCTTTCCTTTGCTTTAAGTCAGTTGTGTTCAAACCAGCATTTCTCAGTCTTTTGAGCTTTCCCTGGCAACTCTTTGTCTGGGAACATCTATTAGCAGCCCCAAGATAACGTCCTTCTCTTAAGCCACCCTTTGGGAAATGGCTCTTGTGCTTGTTGTGTAACCAAAGCTGTCCAGACTGCATGTTGGCAAATGTTTGAAACAAGGCATGAGCTGTTGTCCACCATTCTTCTCAGGCTGGCTCTTCGCTGTAGGTGAATCCTTTCACTTCTGAGCATCTGTTTTCTCTCTTTTTTTTCTCCATTGTTTATTGGTACATTCAAAGCAAACAATACAGTTACACTTATCGTTGGGACCTCGTACCTTTACGTGATATGTCTTGGTTCTTGTCTTTTCCCATGCCCCTTCCCTCCCTTCACCCCCCCACCCTCCCCTATTTACAAAGACTTTGTTTCCGTTTTTCCGTTTCCCTCATTTCCTTTCCCCTCCTCTTCCCACTTCCCACTTCCCCTTTAGCCATGTTCACATTCCCATTTATACCATGTTAACCTTGTGGAATGGGACGTGAGTACTGCTTTGGAATCGCTGTTTCAGAGATCTAGTAGAGGATTCATGCAATATATGAGGTGTCTGTTGTTCTACCTCCACAGAACAGAGCTCTAATAACTCTTTTCCAAGCCTTCTCCTCCACCCTACATTTTACAAATGAACATTTAAAAGCTACAACGAAAATTCTCACTTAAAAATTTTTTTTCTGCAACCTAAATTTTTTAAAATTCCCAGAAAATGGTCTACTGTAATCATCTTGGGCTGGTGGGCTACTTGCTGTTTCCATGACTGCTGAAAAATATTTTCACATGAGGCTGATTGCAAGGCAGATCAATTTTTAGAACAAATGTCCTTGAAAATGTCTCTTTAACTTTCATTTAATTTGAACAGATTCATTTGCAGCTCTTATTCGTGCAAAATTCACATTGACATCACTTAGTCCTGAACTAAATTAGGTAAAGTAAGTAGAAAGCAGAACAACTGAGCATTCAAGCCATGGAACATTGTGCTTCTATGGTGGCACCAAGAGTGCATAAGAAACTGAGAAGAGTTGGGGAAGCTAACAGTGATAGAACACTTGCTTAGCCTGGGCTCAATTTCCAGAGCAGTAAAACATGATTGATAGACAGATAGATAGATAGATAGATAGATAGATAGATAGATAGATAGATACCCCCCTGACACACACACACAAACTAGGGAAATGGAGAGGACTCAGTGGAAAAAGAAAACAAAGATCCAAATATTGAGAGGTAAGACCTTACGAAGTGAAGGTACGAATGAAGCAAAGAATTCTAGGCTTTTTAAAAAAGACTTATCGAATAATACCAAGTAAAAGATTCCATCTTGCCCTGAACAATCAAGTTTTCCAATGAAAATAAAACTCACTAATATGATAGTGATTGAGACAGCAATGTTAAAAATCAGTGACTTTCAAAGATTTATTTACTTTTTTTTAATATTGGGCAATGAACTGAGGATCTTCAGACTGAACGAGAGTTCTAGCCGTTTTTATTTTTTGACATTAAGACCAGGTCTTGACAACTCACTAAGTTGCGGAGGTCAGGCTTGAACTTGCAATATTTCTGCCACAGCCTCTCAAGTAGCTGGGCTTACAGGGGTACACCACCTTAGCTAGTGCTTTTATTCTTATTAGTGATTTGTGGATGATAGAACATTCATTTTTCAAAGCAGAAAGAAAATGAGCTAAAGTAGAAGGGTGAGTGTTACAGATAGGAACAAAAGTGAAAAGTAGGAAAAAGGAACAGAACATTGGTTACTGTCTTTGTAGGAATACAATAAATATCTTGGCTTGTTTTTTTTCTTGACTTCTTGGAAGATCAGATTTAACACATAAACTGCTTGGGTTTCAGCTGGATGATGTGGAGATCTTGGCAAAAATGACTCTGCTTGGAGCCTATTGTCCTGTCTTTTACAGGGGAAACGTGAGCAGGTTCGTGGAAGTCTCTTCTGAGAGGTGACTTGCAGTTTTATGTCTCTACTCTTCGTTTATGCGCCTGATTTGGTGGGAGATGCTATATTACTGTGTGTTTGTAGTACAACAGTGTTTGATGATGAATGCTGAACAGAGAATTTAAAATGAGGAAATAAATTCAAACATCAGCATAATGGATTTAGTTTAGTTTTAACTAAACAAAACTTTACCCTAAGATGTCAAATCCCTAGCCAATATTGTACCTGGGACTTCTGGATTTCCTATGCCTTACCAGATCTAAAAATAGTTTATTTATTAATGTCTTCAACAATTAGTCATCACATATCTACAACTTGGCAACCGCTACATTAGGTGATGGAAATACAATCATAAGTAAGCTAAAATCCCAGTCCTAAAATCTTAGGTCTGCTAGCAGAAGCAGTTTTGTAGAAATAAGGACAGCAGATAAATTTGTTCAATCTGTTATGGTTTAGAGATTGTGAAAAGAAAAAAGTCTTGTAGTTAGTTTGCAAGAGGGCCACCATTGATCCTGGCCTTCTAGCTTGGTCCCCTCTTACCCTGCAGTAAGGCTGATTTTTGTAATCAGTAGCATAAGACAGAAGCAATGGCAGGTCATTTCTAAAATAAGATTGTAAAGGATCATGGCCTTCATCTTGAGCATTTTCTTTTGATTTCCCCACACTGGGGGATCACATGATCAACACCTTTAAGGAGAAACCACATGGCAGTATTCTGAGGAGCACAGCCAGCAGTCAAGGAGGAACTGAGACCTGCCAAGGGCACGTGAGCTTGAAGCTGATTTCCCAGCCCCAGATGACTCAGCCCTTCTCAACAGCTTGACTCTTAGCTCACGAGAAACTCAGAGCCAAAATCACCCAACTAAAATGCTCTAGGATTCTCAAGTCACAGAACCTGTGAAATAATACATGCAGATTGATTCAAGCTGCCAAATTTGGGGGCAGTTTGTAAAGCGGCGATGGATAACTAACACAAAGCTTTCAGTGACGATAATTTGAGAAACAATAATTTAGTGTTCCTGACCATGATCAGATATCTTAAGTAAGAACTGATGACATTTTATGAAGTACAGATCTACACATTGGAAAATAAGAAGAGTAGGTGATGCACTGGTAGACTATATGAGCTTCTGATGCCTCTTCCTGTTCTAAGATTAAATGATCTCAATCCAAACACTCTTGCACTGTATTACATCAGAAATGAGTCAAGAAACCAGAGCTATTTATAGCAAATGCCATGGTCTTTTCCTCTCTTCTGATAACACTATTTTAAGAATTCTGGGTAGATTTGGTAGGAGTGGATGTGACATGTGTATGCATAGAAAAGAATATCTTTAAATGCAAGGATCATTTTTAGGTCCCACCCTTAAACATACCTGAAGCATTAGGATTTCGTATCCTGAATGCTTTTCTTACAAGCTGCTTTCCTTTATCGACTCAAAAGATGTCGGAAATGTCACATGCAAATCATTCCTAAGAAAGGTAATGTTCCCATTCGTACATACAATTTCTTGGTGGACCATGTTGCTTCCAAATATGTTTGATAAACCAATGAGTGGTGACATTTTTGACACACTCATGAAGCAGAAAGTAATTTCAAGTTATAGTCTAAAAGTGAACCAAGAACAAAATCCTGGGTTTTATTTAGAGTATGCCACAGAGATACAAAGATTTGTAGCTTTCTTTGATGTGCTCACATGAAATGCCTGTAGTCAAACGGCTATTTTTAAACTTGAGAAGAAACTCAGGACAAAAGGAACATTTTGAATATAAAAGGGAATTCAGGAAGATCACAAAGAAGTGAAATCACTATTACAAAGTTCAAAGACACATTGTTCTTCAAATACCAAGAAGCTGGCTTAAATATCACTGGTGACCCTTATTCAGAGGAGACTTTCCAGGGTTTAAGGAAGTAATGGACACAAGGCCATTCTTTTGCCCTCTTTTAGAAACTGTTTGGTTTTGGCCCACTCTTATGTCCACCTTCTTGAGACTACGTCTCCTGTTGTGCAGACTTTCGAATAGCATAAGGAGAGCTTACTGTTAGAAAATGGGTGTGCTGTGACAGGCGCCGAGTCAGCTGACTGCTGGGGACCCTGCAGCAGACTCTGAAGTGTTGGTCCTGCTTCAGCCGCTGACAGTCTGTCTCTACTGAAGACCAGGAATTGGTCCCTGTTCTGTGGGAAGCCAGGAAACCGTTTTAAGTTGGACAGAAGTCAGGCTGCTCACTGTGTCAGGGACATCCTAGCAGCCACCCAGCAGTCACAAGGCGTCCTCAGTGGTACCAGCCCAGTGAAGGTTTCCCTACAGAGGAGGCATCTTCAGGCATCTCTTAGAGAAAACTTCTAAACTTTGCAGGAATGACAGCTTTTACAGAGTACCGAATCTGCTGGGCAGTTTAACTCCGTTAGCTCTTGTCCTCCTCTCACACATTTTAGAGAAAAGGTTGTATGTGGTTGTATACAGAGGAAGAAATGGGCACTTGGAGAGATGAGATAATCTGACCAGGGGTGGAGCCAGAATTGAAATGTAAGATTGCCTCATGCAAACTTCAGTTTCTGTTACGCTGTTCATTGTTGGTATTATTGTTGTTGTTGCTGAATCAATGAAAATAGGGGATGCTCTTTGAAAGGGATCTCAAGAGCAAGCAGTAGAAACTCTTCATTATTAGAGAGAGGTCACAATCATTTAAGTACAGACTGATTCTGAATTAAATACCTCAGATACTTTGCTGTTGATCACATATATAGCAGATCCTTAGAAATTAAAAAAAAGATGTAAACCTAGATATTAGAGAAATATTTGTAGCTCAGTGCAACTTTAAGGGATTTGGCGGGGCAATTTTAAAAGAAAGTCCCTTTATTTTCTTTTCCAGCCTTGTTGAGGCATGTCTGGCAAATAAAAGTTGTATTTCTTTAATGCATACAATGAGATATTTTGATATAGATGATGTATGTTGTTGTAAAATGATTATCACAAACTAATTATTATTACAATCATTATGTTACATAGTTACCTATTGTGTATGTGCTAAAAGCACTCCATATTCACTATCAAGAAAGCACTTGAGGCCTGGCATGGTGGCGCATGCCTGTAATCCCAGCACTAGGGAGGCTGAGGCAGGAGGATCGCTGTAAGTTTGAGACCAGCCTGGGCTACATACTGAGTTCCAGGCCAGTCTCAACTACATAGTGAGACCCTGTCTCAAAAAAACAAAACAAAACAACAACAACAAAGTACTTGAAGCCAGGCATGGTGGTGGACATGCATAATCCATGCACACAGGGTGTTGAGGCAGGAGCATCATCATGAGTTTGAGGCCACGATGGGCTACATAGTGGGTTCAAAGCCAACCTGAATTACATAGTAAGATCCTGTCTCAAAGACAAAACAAAACCAAAACCGAACAAACTAAAAGAATATGAAATCTATTATCAACAATAAGAATAAACTTTTGTCTTACAATTATTTATACTGACACTGTATCCTTTTCCATTGTCCAGTAATTGTTGTGTTTGTGTTCATAGTAGCCATTGCCTACATATTACTTGGGTACATATTTGAAATTTGATTATATTTTAGAGGCAAACGAATCAGAAGCATGCTATCCCAGCATTAAGTCATTCATCTGACACGATACATAAAAACCTGCTATGTGCCGGGGGATAAGGGCGTATGACTGTAAGGAGTGTATTAAAGGAAGACACAGAAACAAACCCGGAATATAGAGGTATGCAGAAATACCAGTTTTGAGAGCTGACAAGAGGGAGTCTTCCTAATGCTACTTTGGGATTTGGAAGTGGGGAAAACAATGTATATTTCACGAGCTATTTTGTGAAAGCCAGCCTGAAAATATTATTCCTCTTAATGTTTGGTGTACATTGAAGATTGACTGCCCTTCCTCTTTCTACCCTCCCCTCCGTTCTTTTTTTTTTTCCTTCCTCCCCTCACTCCCTCTCTTCCTTCTTTCTTTTGTTTCTTTTTAATGATACTGGAGACTGAATCCGGGGAACCCTGAGCTATGCCCCTGCAGCAATTTTAAAGCTTCTGACACAGTTTTTTCCTAACTGTCCAGACTGGCCTCGAATTTGGAATTCCTCTGCCTCAGACTCCAGACTAGTTGGGATTATGAGCATGAAGCAACTTGCTTACAAAGGTTAATTTTATTGTTAGTGCTTTAAATTGTGTTAAGTCGAGTTGTAAATGGGGAGAAGAGAATTCTATTTCTACAACAGACTTTGGAATCTTTTTTTTTTGTTGTCTTATCATCAACTTATCTTTTACATTTGAAGAAAACAGTGACCACACTTGACTCTTTCAGACTTTCTCAGTTTCATTTGGAAAACAACTTGCAAGTGGAGATTTGTGAATTCTGATAATTTCTGGGTAGGTGGTATGGTTATATGATGAGTGAAGTTTATTTATTTTACTGTTTTTATTAGTTTATTATTATTCTATAATATGTAGGTCTCACATAAAGAGAATAAAAATGAAAAAAACATTCCCTTCAATGAAAAAAGTGTAACAGGAAGAAAGTGGTTGGAAAAAAATAAATGTCTAAGTGAATGTATGTATTGTATGTATATGTATATATACACTCCCTTTTTATACACTTTTTTTTCTTCTTAACAGCAGGCTATGTAATACTATATATTCTGTTTCCTGCTTTTTTCATTTATTCTATGTTGAATTTTATTAATAATAAAATATATAATAATATTTTATTATTCTATGTTGAATAGATACTGTGGACAATAGATTGGAATCATTACAAAGTTAATCATTACAGGGTAAACCGTTCCTTTACTGGCAGATGGAGTTGCTTTTAGATTTTTCCCTTTATAAAATACTTCAGTAATCTTCAATAATCATTTCTAAGGACCATTGCTTTGGTTTTTGTGGTATTCATTTCCCAAATCAGGATTATTGAGGCTAATTTGGGGTTGGAGTAGATAGTGTAGATTTTAAGGTCTAGTAGATATTGAAACTTACTTTCTTACTTATTTGTTTATTTGTTTTTGAGACAGGGTCTCCCTGTGTAACCTAGGCTGGCCTTGAACTCACTGTGTAGCCCAGGCTGGTCTCCAGCTCAAGATGATCCTCCTGCCTCAGCCTCCTTAGTTTGCGGATTACAGGTGTGCAACTTACTTGTAAAAAGTTACAAAAATTCCTATTTCAATAAGCACTGTATGTGAGGATCCTTATCTAGGTGTCTCAATCTGGATATTCCATTTGCCTAACTTTAAAAGTTAAATACATTATTTTTAAAGTGTTTGCTGTCCTAACTTCTAGTCTAATTAAGAGATTTTTTTATCACACATTCATAAGCTGTTTGTATTTCCTCTGCTTGAGGGTGTTTATAGATTTGCACCAGTGACAATAGCAGTGCTGAGAACAGAGGAGAGAATGGCTTCTATAGCATCTCTACTTGCGCTTACCTTTTCCTAGGCTTCCGTCTCTTCCAAAGCCCTAGCTTCCCTTCCACGGCCAGCCCACTAAAGCTGTTCATTTCTCCCAGCATGCTGCTAGGACACTGTTTTTCACTGGAACAATAACAGCAATAATTGTTACTGTTACCACACAGGGGACTGAACCCATAGCCTGGCACAGAATGGTCAAGCACTACGCTAGAGAGCTACAACACCAGCCTTTTTAAAATTTTCACTTTGAGAGGAAGTCTTGCTAAATGGACCTGGCTGGTTTTGAATCTGTCATTCTCCTGCTTCAGCCCAGACGGTAGTTGGTATCGAAGGTAGGCATCGCCATGCCCACCTGGAATTATTTTCACTCATTTCCTTTGCCGTCTTTGCTATTTAATAGTCTTTCTTTTCCTTATCTATCTACTTGATGTAGTCCTGTGCAAAGTAGGCCATCAACAATTTTCCTTCTACAGTATTGTAATAAAACTAACTATAAAATTACTAGTTTGCTTGATAATCTGATTTTCAAAAGAGTTCATTTGATTTGAACCCTATTAACCATGTTAAAGAAGCAGCCCCATTTTAGTTTCTTTTCTTAAACTACTTTAAGAAATTCACTTTAACATGCATTTTCCATATAGTGCCTTAGTAAGTTAACTGCCGAGAAGCCAGTAATAATTATTATTTTTCTTGTAAAATAACAGCACAAGAACTATAAAGATTTAAACAGTTTTATATACACATTGAAAACTTTCCAAACTAATACGTAGTCTTTTATTGGGGGGGTGCTTTCTCTCAAGAGCTCCTATTTAAAACCCAAATGGGATTTCAAAACACAAATAAATAAATGTCAGAGCTTCTTGGCCTGTGCTCTGCCATTCTATGCCTGAAATCCTGCCAAAATGAAATTTTCCATTCAAGAAGGGCTGGCATTTACTAAGCTGACTTTAAAAAAAAAAAAAACAAGAAAAAAAAAAAAAAACCAAAGACATACTCCAAAGTCCTGGAAACTTGCTGCAACTTTTGACATTGCTTTCTGGTGGACAGAACGGCAGCCGCCGCAGACATTTTCCATCCCTGTAACACTTGCTGAGAAATAAATTCTCGGCCCTTCCAAAGTCTTCAGCTACTGGGTCTATAGTCTCTTCCCAGGGCCCAGCACAGAAGAGTTAGAGCCGCCGGACTAGAAGCTAGTGTCTCACTAAATATCAAGGAGCAGAAATGACAAGAGACGAACTGTCTCACCGAGGTTGCAAGCAAGGAGAAGAGAGAAGTGGGCGAACAAGGGCGGTTCAAGAGGCCACTCGCAAGAGGCTCACACTTAATTCATTCTTAGCGCTAAGACAGCTGTAGTGAGAACGGCTGCTTCCGCAGGCGAGGACATCGCTGTCACTGACTGTGAAGGTCAAATAGTTAACAGATCAGTCTAGAAGAGCTCAAAGGGGGCTGCGCAGCCCCCCAGGTGGTGGCAGCAGGAGCCCAGCGCGGTGCCCCAGGCGGGCGAGGGGAGGGCGCTGGACGGAAACCGAAACCCTTTGGCTCGAAAACCTACAAGGTCCAGTCCTCCAAGAAGCGCTAAAAATGGACACTGTGGCGTAAACCCGAAGCAGGAATGCCAATTAACGAACCTCTCAGAGACAAAACTCATCTTTCTACCCTCGAACTGTTTCGGAATTTTAAAGCCACTGCCTGGATGAAGCACCGAGCAGGAGATCCTAGAACTTTTCTCCCCACTTTCAGTTCTCCTCCTTTTGCGTAGCTTTTTCTCCTAGGCTGTGCACCCTGAAATTATCCCTGAGTCTTAATTTCGAATTTAATTTTTTTTCCTTGCACGTTATTGCTCCCAGACCCAAACAAAGCTCCTTTTCCTCATCTAGAATTTGCTTCACGGACGGGACAAAGAAGAGAGCGATGCACAAGAAAGTTCTGAGGTTTGGGGGAACTCTCAGGCCTTTGTGTGTCATTTCCCCTTGCCCCTCCACGCCCCCAAACACGTGACCTAGAATGGCCGGAATTTTGTGAATGGAGACGAAAGGTGGATAAGGGGGCGGGCGGAACTCCGCCCCCTTCCTAAATCGGCCAATCACCTAGCGGAGCGCTGCGGGGTCAGCAATAAACAACAATGGGCAGGGAGTTTACGGTTCGTTATTGGCTGAGGGAAGAACCTCTCGGGGGCCTAACCCGAAGCTCCGCCCTTTCCCAGTTACCCTGGATACCCGTGGGGCTCTGGCCGCAGGAAAGGTCTTTGGAAACTGTTGCTTTGATTGCAGGGGCTGGGTTATCCCGGGAGGGCGGAATGGCAGGACATCTTTGGCTCTGTGCCTCTCCTGGTTGCACCTTCATGGAGTAACGGAGAGCCTCACCATTCCAGCCTCCTCGGGGTCCTGGCTGCTCCCGGAATCTCTTCGTTGCCGGGTTTCAAAGGCAGTTCCCGCTCAAAATACTTGCCGAGCGCGGGGTGAGCTCCGATTCCGGTGTGTGTGCCTGCTCTGTACAGTTACTACTTATTCCCCCAGTAATCGGTGCTGACTTTTTGTTCTTGACCTTACCGTGCCCCTCCCGCCAGGGTCCAGACTGAGTGGGCGCCCACACTCCATTCGACTGCGTCTACATAAGGTTTCACTTAGGGAAGAAACTTTGAGCTAGAAATCGAGAAGGGCAGCACGTACCCCAGCGAGCTGTACGGCTGCCGGAAACGTCCCTCGGTCGCCAGCTCTGCTGACCACCGGGGTCACAAGTGAATTTCAATACCACGGCGTCCCCGACCCCTTCCCCGGGACCCCAGCCCCTATCGTGCTGTGGCTTCTGAAGTGACGCTTTTAGCGCTCAAGCCCTGCCGCAGGGTCAGGGCTAGTGGCTTCAAGATGCAGTTCCGACTTTCTGAATGTCCCGGTGGGAAGGTCCTCGTAACGCGAGCTCTCTCCCCGCTAGCCCCCAACCTCGGGCTGTGGCTCTTTGAAAGCTCGGAAGGAAGTGAAAGCGTCAAGTACAGTAAGTGACACCCTCCGCCTCCGTGTATACATAACAAAAGCCCAGGAAACCCGCGGCCCGGGACCTTCGAGCCACCCCGCTCCCCGCTCGCCCCTCCCCGCCGCCGCCGAGTCTTGGAAGCTCTCTCCCTTCCCCGGTGCTCCGGTTCGGACCAGTCCGATTTTTAGGTCTTCCCCAGTCCTCCCTCCCGACGCAACCACCCCTAATAAGCGATTCCTCAGCTTCTCCCTGGCCTTTCCTTTATTTTTCCCGTCCCACGGACGATGGCAGCTCATGGTAGTTGAAAATGGGCTAAGAAATGTTTCGATTAACGATAGCGGCGGTCAGTGTGGAGAAACGAAATAACTTGGGCCAACGGCTTAGTGGGAAGGAGGCTAGAGAGCGAGGTGAGCTTCTGGTCCGGTCGAGGAGAGAAGGGCTGGGGGCTTGGGGGGCTGGGGTGAGGCCACGGGCGCTGTGGACTGCACTCTAGTACTGCGTATTCTTAAAGCGTACAACAGGGCTTTAAGGAAATCAGCCCGGTAGTGGACCAAACACACCCGGAGTGAGGACTGGAGATCGGACCACATGGTTTCAGACGCCTTAACAATAAGCAGCGAATTAGGGAGGAAGTCGATTTTCTCCGTGGCTTTTCACAGCTGCGGACCCCGCGCTGGCTGGAGCTGCGCCGGCTGGGGCAGAGGGGTGCAGGGGACCCGCTGGAAGGGGCCGCAAGCCTCGTGATTGACAGCCCGAAATCTGATCTTGTGAAAGAGACGTGGAGCCAATAGGAGGCAGCGATCCATCAGTTTGCATTGGAGGCCCCTGGAGGAGAAGTAGAGGAAAAACCACCGAATTGAGCTCTGTCAGAGGCGCTTTCGGCTTCCAAGGGGAAGTGCTGGGCGATAATTAATGTTTTTATTAAATTTGGAGGGAATTTTTTGCAGCCGTTCGCCTAGCGTGGCCTTCAGGTGGGTCTTTCCAAAAACTTTTTATGTCTCTCCAGATAATTGCATGGTTGTGGGTTGCAAAAACTATCCTTATGAAAGAGGTGTCTCCCTCTCTTTAGTCCCGTTAGGTGCAAAGCAAGTCTCGTTGATCGCCATTGCTAGTTTTGCACTCGTTTGCGAATCAGAGCTGCCCGGGGTACACCGACGCGCAGGGAAACATCGAGAGTGTAAATAAAATACATCGCCTCCGGTTCGGATTTTTGCTACTACCGAAAATATGTAAATTGTGAACTCTCTTGGCTCTCTTTGGATCCAGGTGAAGGAGGCGGTGTAGGGAGGATTATTTTTGTGAATGGGACTGTCGGAGGGTAATTAGCTATGCAAATTCAAGAGCTTCATTCATGATTTTTTTTTTTAAAAGCCTAAAGCCATCTTGTTCCCCTCTAGGTTGATAGAAGTCCAGATCCCGAGGAAATCTCCAGATAAATGCTCAAAATATAAAATACTGAGCTAATATTTGCGAAGAGCAGCAGAATGGATGGATTTTATGACCAGCAAGTGCCTTACATGGTCACCAATGTGAGTGATCAGTTCGAAAGTTGCTGTTTATAAACTTGACTCCGACGGGGGGGGGG
>NW_022900916.1:17116625-17166602 GCF_012274545.1 Fukomys damarensis | reverse complement strand
TGTGTGGGGGGGCGGGTGGAGGGGGCCACAAGCCTCGTGATTGACAGCCCGAAATCTGATCTTGTGAAAGAGACGTGGAGCCAATAGGAGGCAGCGATCCATCAGTTTGCATTGGAGGCCCCTGGAGGAGAAGTAGAGGAAAAACCACCGAATTGAGCTCTGTCAGAGGCGCTTTCGGCTTCCAAGGGGAAGTGCTGGGCGATAATTAATGTTTTTATTAAATTTGGAGGGAATTTTTTGCAGCCGTTCGCCTAGCGTGGCCTTCAGGTGGGTCTTTCCAAAAACTTTTTATGTCTCTCCAGATAATTGCATGGTTGTGGGTTGCAAAAACTATCCTTATGAAAGAGGTGTCTCCCTCTCTTTAGTCCCGTTAGGTGCAAAGCAAGTCTCGTTGATCGCCATTGCTAGTTTTGCACTCGTTTGCGAATCAGAGCTGCCCGGGGTACACCGACGCGCAGGGAAACATCGAGAGTGTAAATAAAATACATCGCCTCCGGTTCGGATTTTTGCTACTACCGAAAATATGTAAATTGTGAACTCTCTTGGCTCTCTTTGGATCCAGGTGAAGGAGGCGGTGTAGGGAGGATTATTTTTGTGAATGGGACTGTCGGAGGGTAATTAGCTATGCAAATTCAAGAGCTTCATTCATGATTTTTTTTTTTAAAAGCCTAAAGCCATCTTGTTCCCCTCTAGGTTGATAGAAGTCCAGATCCCGAGGAAATCTCCAGATAAATGCTCAAAATATAAAATACTGAGCTAATATTTGCGAAGAGCAGCAGAATGGATGGATTTTATGACCAGCAAGTGCCTTACATGGTCACCAATGTGAGTGATCAGTTCGAAAGTTGCTGTTTATAAACTTGACTCCGACGGGGGGGGGGAGAAGGGAGGGGTAGGGGGGTTGGGATTGCAGATACTTTATCTGCTTTGTTGCCACTGTAGGGCGACTCTGCTTCTAGAAGCCCAATCTGCAAAATGAGCTTACCTTTCAGTGATTCGGATAAGGCATAGTTTTGCTTTTAAGATCCCTTTTTCTGATTAAAGTGCCCAGGATGAGTGGAAGGGCAGCAGCAGCTGCTGAACTCAAAGTTTGTGGCTGGGTTTGTCTGCCACATTGAAAAGAAAGAAGTTGAGACTAATGCTGACGCTTTTTGTTTACATGGGGTGTTTTGATTTTTGCTATTTTTTTCTCATTTTCTCTCTCACTTGTTTCCATTTCTCCACTCCTTTTGCTCTTATTTTTTGAGGGTGGCTTTCTGAGAGACAGTACAATTCATTGCAGTTTAATCTAGTTCTTATTCAGCTTAAAAACAACTTTAAGTGTTATAGCTTAATGTTGTTTTGATGCTGAAATACCATGAATATATATGACTGATAAACAGTAGTATTAGGATCGGCTCAGGGAAGCAACTCTCCCCCCGCTGTTGAATCTCAGCATAAGCTTTCACTGTCAAATAAAGGCAGAAAATTAATATTAGAGTTGATCTTATAAACTTTTATTTATCTGTTCAGAGAGGATCCAGTAGGATTATGTTATGTATGCCTGTGTACTTTTGTGTGTGACATCTGAGGTTTACATTTTTTAAAAGGATTTTATCTTTCCCTTTGTAGAGTCAGCGTGGGAGAAATGGTAACGAGAAACCAACAAATGTCAGGAAAAGAAAATTCATTAACAGAGATCTGGCTCATGATTCAGAAGGTGAGGTTTGATTCTGAGCTGAATCCCCCTTTTTACCTACATTCTTTACCCTCACTAAGAAAGGAACAACTTCAGTCTTATCTAAAAAATAATAAACTTTGAAGTTACTGAATTTAACCAGGACTTTTACCTGAAGTAGTTTACATAACGTGACAGTTTGCATTAGAGAATATTATATGGTCCTGTCACAAAGTAATGAAAGAAGAAAATAAAAACTCAACAATGACATTTTTCTTTTATTCATTGTTTTGTGTTTATACTTGCCCATAGGGCATATAACAAATCCCATACACTGAGATAACAACTTAAAATATCCAACACAGTAGGACAGAGTAAGATACTATGCACACTGCTTATGTTTTTCTTTCCACTTTATACAAGCTTAATGACATAAACTGCTGTGCTTTTTTCCTCGTCATCTTTATACTAAAATCACATACTATTATCAACATTTTCGTGGGCAAGTTTGATGACTATATGATGCAGTCAGAACATCCTGTTAATAGGCCTTATAGTGTTCACTGAATCATACTTAAGGCCTAATTAATACTTACTATACTATTTGGGAAATTAGGTTGTACATTCCTTTTATGAACTGATGGTCCGAGGCCAATGTATTATACATTATTTCAGCCATATGGGGGCATTCATAATAAATTGAAAGTACTTAGGTTTGTCAAAGTTCACTTTGCAGCTTAAATTAGATGTACTGAATAATACTGAAACTTCCTTAAATCTCATACTTTTAAGGCACCTCCTCTCTCCCTGGTATGACAATATACAGTTTTGGACTAGTTAATAAGCCAGTACCGGGATTATCTGTCTTTGACTTTTATAAATATTTAACATACAAAATTTAATTTGTATTTAAAGTTGTTTTTTTGGTTTTAAGATATTAAGCCTGAAAATAGTACTTTGAGAATTAACCTCTTATAACATGTATGTGAGATTCAGGTGATGTAAATAAAATGCTTTCCAGCCTTTCCAAAATTTCCTCTACTACTGTTTTAGAAAGAGCTGAATATATTTAAGAAAGGTTTCTGTGAATAGCCCGCCTTCACTTCAGCATGTTTTGCAAATTCTAGTTTATTTATTTATTTTAGTACCCTGAGTTTACTTATTAAGCTATTTGTTAAAAAGCAAGAAAAAAAGAAAGATGACTTTGTTATTTGATTGAGTAAAGAATTTCTTGAAGTGTTGCTTAATAGGCATCAAAAGTAGGATTACTGTGTGATATTTATTATGAATACTATTTTTCTATCAACTCCCCTTCCCCAAATTCAATTCATATTTAATTCCAATTTCATAACAAACATTTGCATTTAATTATGCCTAAAGATTTTCAAATCTTACGTTTATGTTTTTGAATTGTTTTTTAGAACTCTTTCAAGATCTAAGTCAGTTGCAGGAAACATGGCTTGCAGAAGGTAAGGCAAAAAAAAAAATGCTTAAAAAGGGGGAAAAGCAACTCTGGAGGGGAAAAAAAAAGTCTTGAACTTGCTGTCTTAATGTTCAGCCCAATTAATTGAGCTCTAAAAGAGCCACCTCATGTGTCATGCATACATTAGAGCCTCTGATGAGTTTGTCTTTGGGGACTCTGGGGCTGCACTACCCAGTGTCATCACAAATTACCAGGAGAAATTGCTTCCAGCTCACAATCACATCTGCTTTTGGCAAGAACTAATGCACCAAGACTTCAAGTTCTAAGCCTCTGTTCAGATTTTAATTGCAATTGATCAGGTTTATATTATTGTACCTCGAGAGACCTCCTAGAGCCAGAACCCGGCTGGCTTGCTGTTTCCTTTAGAGCAGCGCATATCATTATTTGGTGTTCTGGTGGAGGACTTTTCTGATGGCAGAAATTAGTTTCTCTGGGTTCATCAGGACGGGATGCTTCAAGATTTAAGTGCAAGTGTCTTCTTTCCACCTTGCTCACAACACAGAACATTAGGTGTGTATCCAATACTTAGGAAATCTATGAGTTTAAAATAAATCTTCGGGGGATTTAAGGACGTTAAAAATGTTTTCTGTATATTACTATGCATGTTGTGTTTGTTGAAACTGACCTTAGCTATTTTGTCACTTTTATAAGGGTTTATTTAATATAACAAAGAGGCATTTAATGGTATTTTAGACTATTTTTTGATTGAATTTAATGGCGCAACCTACTATATCTCCGACTGTGTGCAACTTTATTTATAGAAACAATGAGATACTGCCTCAGTAAAAGCTTTATACATCTGCAGAAATGTCTAACATTGAGAGATTTTTCTTGGCATCTAAAATTTAGTTTTCCTTTTGGATTGGGCAGAGTAAATGTGAAATGTTAGTTTTATGAATTGTTGTGTAGGAAACAGAAGAGTAAGTAATAGATACTTAAGCACTGAGTATAATTGTGTTACTTGTGTGTTCACATACCAGGAGAAATCTGCAATTTCGGAGACAAATTTTTAAGGTGGTTGAAAGGAAAGAGGGGGTCTCTGAATGGGAACTCAAGTGTTGCTGTGGCTACTTTGAAGAAGACTGATGTTTTATCTGTGGTCTTCTGTGCTGTTGACTAAGTTGCTGTTAGCATGTAAAATAAGTTTCTTTGTTTTGCTGATGTTCTAGTTCTCCAAAGAGCTTTTGCAATCTTTATGAATCTTTTAAGTTAAATAGCTCTCCTGTAGTCCTTGGAAAAGGTGATTTTATTTTTATGTTAAAGAAAGGTAAGTATTAGTGAAAGTTTTAAATATAATTAAAGGTCATTTTGCTTGTCTTTCTACATGAAAGTTATTGCAATTGATTACTTATTATTGCAACATAAGTCATATAGTCAAACGTAACTTTTCATGAAAAAAATTGCAGGGAGGTTCTTGTGTTAACTTTTATCTATTAGTAGAGCTAAATTGGAGGTTGTGAGAATATTATATTTATGAGAGGACTTATTTTCTTATCCAGAATAACTTAAATAGCTATTTTAATTGTTGTGGAAGGTTTGTTAAATCGTAAGATGTTTAAATGCGATTGATTCCAAGTCAGTACACTTGCTGGAAGATTTTGAATGTGCATAGCAACTCTGTTCCTGGGATTTTAAAATGTGGAATCTGCAACAGACTCCAACCATTCTATAATCAGCATATATATAATAACATATATTATATTATATTATATTATATTATATTATATATATTATATATGTATTTTTACTTTTGACTTGTGGATAGCTTGGAAAAGTAATTTGAATAATTTATCTGAGTTTATCTCTTAAAACTCTGAATGGAATCTTCTTACCCATGATTATTAACATATCTGTGAATCAGATCTGCAGATTTAGCTTTATATAAAATCTGGAAAATGACTAATGTATTTGGAGGAGCACAGACTTTAACTTAGGAAAGAATTAATAAGCTTAATTAAATTCAGAAATTAATCTTGAGTGTTTTATTAATACCCAGGTGTGCTACTATTTACAAACTATGGATAAGCTTGCAGTTTAGAATAATTTAAGCATTTTCAAAAATAGTTTACATTAATTTATCCAGTCATGATGTAAGCAAAAAGTTGTTATTGTAATTTTAAAAATCTGATAATGAGAAAACTTTTTCTTCTCCTGTTAATAAAATTCACATTGATTTTTGGTCTTAGTAATGAATATATTATTTGCACTAATATTGTGATGATTTATCCCATCTCTTGAACCATATTAGCTAAGAAAAGATGTCAAAACTGCTCTAGTTTTATTTGCAGTTACATTTGTCTATTTTTCCCCCTCTGGAAATCTAGAAATTAAAACATTGCTAAATCAGAAGACTATGAACCATTTACATATTTCTTTTTGCAATGCTCCACAGCCAGGACAGTGACCATGGAATTTTAAGACATTTTGACTCTTAAAAAAGATCACTGTCAATTATAGAAGCTTCTCCCATGACTTAGAATCCCACTGCAAAGTTAAACAGGTCTAAAAATCTTATTAGACATGAGAATCAAGTTCATTGTAATGTGTCATATGACAATTGTGTTTGTACAAACTCAAGTTCCTAAATATTTGGAAATGATATGTATTAGAATGTTGAAATATTTTCCTGTAATTTTTATATAAATTTGACCAAGTGCAACACCTAGATGAGTCAGGAGTGAATAACTATGAATTATAAAATGTATTTTATCTCTAAGGGAAAGTTGGGAAATAGAAGGCAGGAGTATTCAAGGGTGGGGGGTCCAACAGGTATTTTCAATTCACTAAAATTCTTTCTGAACATCACTTTCATCTTCCAACTTCTAAAAAATCAAACTTAATTCTATATAGGGATTGAAAATATGTTTGTGAGGAATGTAACTTTAAGTTAATATCACTTTCAGAGTACAATCTAAGGTTTATCCTAAATACCACAAGTTAAGGTAACCATTTTATTCTGAAGAAAACTGAAAAGCTAATATTTCCAATGGCATCAGCCGAAAAAGTAGAGAGGATGTTTATTTAAAAGTTTGCTATAGCTACTTGATATTGTAATTTTATTATTCACCATGTTTTATTGATTCTTTGTCTTTTGAGTTAGATTGCTACTGACAGAAAGGCAATTGCAATTATTTGATTCCATAAGTAGTGAGTTCAAGTATCAATCCTATCAGCATCATGGTAACTTCTTGCTTCTTAACCTGTTTTGCATGTTTTAGTTACCTGTGTCCTAAAAAGTCATACTTAAAATGGCTTCTCTTGTATGGGGAGTACAGAAATCCAAAGATAAAAACTGATTTAAGAAGAGATTGCATCCCCCTGAACTTGCTTATTACAGCTTACTAACACAACTTACAGAGAAATAACAAAGTTCAGTATAGGTCTAATGTACATACATAGCTACTTTTGACTGTTATTTTGCTGTGGATCTAAATGTCTTGGAGGTTCCTTTTCATTGATAACCTTGAGGAAAAAGTCAACAGTAATTGGCTGACATCAGGATAGCAATGTTTTCCAGTGGTGTAATAAATCAAGTTTCACATTTGCAGTCAGTTTTATCTCCAAGAACAACCTGTCTGCACTGAAGTTTATAATCACCTCATCCAAACAAGGTTTATTGCCTTTTGGTTTTGTGTAACCTTCCAATATTTATCAAATTAACTTAAAACTAGAGATGTCATTACTTTTCCTCAATTCACTTCAAGCACCAATCCTAAACTTATATTCATTTTTATAATGTCTCTTAAATTAACTAGTGTCACTAGCTGCATATTGCATCCACGATGCACAGTAGTCATAAGACAATTATTTTTTATTTTTTTAAAATTCTGTTTCTTTTTAAAATGGAACATAACATTGGATGTGCACACGCTTTTTTCTTTTTTGCCTATGTGGTGTAGTAAGGAATAAAAACATCACAAACTGCATTATTTTATGTAATTTACACAAACTGGGAGGCAACAATTAAGCATTAAAGAAGTCCATGCCATTTCTTAGAATTGAGTAAAAGTGTATTCACGTATGCGTGTATAGGGAGGCTACCACCTCTCTTTTTGTTATATCAGGAAAAACTATAAAATATGAAAGAGTTCTCTTTTAGATGTGATTTAAAGATAGCAGGTAGAGTAAATACATTTTCCTGCTAAAAATTCATTGGGAATATGTAAATGTTTTCTCATCTTTAGTCTACTTACAAAATAGAAAACAAATTTAAATAAAAAATTGGATTTGATTAACACAGTCTAGTTTTTCTAGAGGGTCCTAATAAATGCTAATGAAATATAACAGCTTTTCTAGTTCAGTTACAGGAAACTTTTAATTTCATAGTATAACTTTGTTTCTTTTGATTCGTATGTATAATCTTGTAATTAAAGATAATAATAATACAGTCAGACCTCTAACATTAGGGAAAATATTTGGCTACAGCCAATGACTAGTTGGCTCCTAGCTTCCTTTAAGTTTTCAAGTCACTGCAGGTCAATTTATTTGGGAATTGAAGCTGTTTGAGATTCAAGATAACTAAAATTTGTATGATTTCCTTTTAGAACATTAACATATCCAGCATTAAAGGTGTTTCTGTCACGGGAAAACGGCCCTCATTTTTGTTTGATTAAATTTGTTTATACTTCTGCATTAATTAATGGTTTTACTCCTGTACAATCATTTTAATGTTAAAACCGGATGTGGTGTAAAGCTAGGCTTAGTGGACTGATGATTATTTTTTTCCATGGCCTAAAGGCTCATTTTTGGTTAAAAGGGATACCACCGTGCAAGGGTTGCTTTTCTTGTTGCTTTAACTTATTTAACATAAAATATAGTTTCTTTAGAGAAATTTGTTTCTAGTTAGTGTTTAGATTCAAAGTGAAATGCTACAAACAACAGAAATAATCTCTTGCCCTCTTCTAATAGAAACTTGAATAGTAAGCAAGAAAAATGAGGAACTCTTTTAATGATTTTTCTTTTTATTTGCATCCTTTTTTTTTTCCTTTTCCTCTAGCCCTCTTTTCTTCCTTAATTTCACACATTCAAGTTCTGTAATAAATTACCCTGTAGACTAAGTATGATGGGTTAACTTGTTCATTTGTTTGCACATAAATGTCATTTATTTAATTTTATATATATATATATATATATCTTCTTATATAACTTGTCATTTATTTAAATCTTTTCTAATAGATGTGAGAGCAATAAAGTTGGTGTGTTTATATTGCAAGTTCAAGTTTACTTGCTTGGCTCTCTGGAAGGGTGTGACATGAAAAGATTGCGGTTGGGCCACATGGCTCATGCTGGACTGTGTTTTTGTGAATGGAGGCAGGACTCCAGTTCTGCCTGCTTGTCTTGAGGAATTGCTGAGGAGATCAGCTGTCTCATTCACGGGCAGAAAGAATGACTCATACATCTTCCGCCTTGTTTGGCTCCAGGTCATTGTTACAGTGGATAGAACTGGTTTTAATTAAATATTAACCCCTTTTATACTTGACATTTGTTTTATTTGTCATTTTTTCACTTTTTTCTGACTTGTTAAATGGACACCCACCATGCACCTTGTTTGTAAGAATAAGGGGACTATTGACTTGCCAGCAGCAATCTTGGAAAAATTTTAAACTCACAACTTTCCTTATGAGGACTATTATTTTATTTAAAAGTTAAAAATAGGCATAAATTAAAGGCAAGCTCTATTTAAAATTACCTGTCCCCAAGGCAGTGTTAGTTAGGAAGGGATATTAAAATTAAAAATCAGAGTTGATGATTCTGTGACATTTAGGTCATGATAATATTTTTGTGAATTTCTTTCCCATAGTACGTACTGCTATGTAGTTAAAAAGAAAATTAAAGAACAACTAAGGATAGTTATCTAGGTAAAGCAAATAGCTGAGAGTGCAGATACTACCCTTTTAAAGCTGCAATCCTGGACTTGATGGCTACTTGTCTATTAATGTGCAATAAACTGATAGGATCGCTCTAGCTATTACCAATAAAATCTACATGCTTAATCTTCCTGAAAGCCTTTTATTGGCCTTTTGGTACATATTTTCTCTCCTTTCTTTTTTTTCCTCTTCCCTTCCTCTTTGATTACATAGTGTGGAGAAACATTTTCATTCCCTGAAGACCATCATTTCAAGCATAGTTTATAATAGATAGTAGTGAAAAACAATTTTTTTAGATTGGGCTGCATTGGTAATTTTCAGCTTTGAAGTTGGTATGGCTTGCAACAAATTTTCAGGCAGCTGTAGTTTTCTTCTTCACAGAATTCTTGTGAATTAAAGAAAAAAAAAGAAGGAAATGTATGATTCGAGTGTGGCAATACTTTGTCATATTTTCCTTGCAGGGATCCAACTTGTGTTTTTACTTAACTGCTTTCCTTTTGCTCCAACTTGAAATTAGAGGTATACTTAAGCCTTTGTCTATTTAAGTAGCATGTGGCTTCATTTGGTCTATTCAGTTTCTTAAGATTAGCTTCTGTGAAAATGTGAATCATGTTTTTTGTTAAAATTCTGTAATACGTTCAAGCGTAAGTGTGAAGTATTTATTCAGTATGTTAAGGAGTTGGAACAGAAATAGCAATTCTTGTTCTTACTCTTTTTACAAATTGTGAGTATGCAGTTATTGTGTGAAGTGTGACTTCTAGAATCTTCTGTCCCTTCGCTATTGACCTTTTTTCTCACACATAACCCAACACACCAACAGGCTCCCATAGAGGACCTGGGTGCTGCAACTTATTTTATGATACTAAGAAAGAAAAATCTGGTCTCTAGGACATTCACAGCAGCCTATTCAGTTACAAATATACTTTTGTTACTCATCAGCTATTTTAAACTATTCCTATAAAGGGATATTACATTTTTACTAGATTCTTGTAAATGTTGGCTTTGTTAAAGCACAGTAATTGCTGTGGTTGATAATGTTGCACCTTGTTAGTTATCCAAACGTGTGAATATCATGGAGAAAATCTTGGTGAATTGATTATTTACTTATTCTTATTAATCAAGCATATATTAAAACACTTGTAATTTTTCTGGTGTGAAGACATTTCAAAGTGTACTTCTCTTATAATTTATGAGTCTATGAGGAAAAATTAAGCTTACTACAGTGTTAAAAACATGTTGCTTGTGACTAAGAGAATGCTAATGTACAAGTCTTAGCTTTCTGGGGTTTTTAGGGTCTCAGAATTCATTAGAAGTAAAGATACTAAACTGGACATCTGTGACTTGAAAGAAAAGGGTAAATGGTAGAAGACTAGAAAACAGAAAACAAGCATCTGTGTATCTGCCATTATGTTTAGATTATTTAATCCTTATCAAAAATGCTTTGTAATATTGTTGTTAAACTTCGGAGCAAAATGGAGTTTAGAGACGTTTAATGACTTACTAAAGTTACACATCCAGCAAGTCATAGATCTATGAGCTGAAGTTTTCCTGACTTTACTATGAGTAACGTCAAATATTAGTGGAATATGAAGAGAAAAATTCTCCCAGGTTAGGTTTGTCAAAAAAGACATCAGTTGTAACTTGAAAATACTCCTATTTTTTTAAGTTTCATTTAGTGGCAGGGATAGTGTGTCCTTTATAAGGTTAGTATTTGTGTGTAGCAGAAATACTTGAGTGTCATACTGCATTTATTGAACTAATAGGCAAGATATTGTATAGTTGTTTTTAAGAATATGTTTTATTTAACTAAATATTTCTGTTTTAAAATAATCTATTAAATAAATTGAGAAAAATAAAATTTTGCTGTACTAAGGATTGAACCCAGGCTTTCACACCGAGATATGCATCCTCTTCTTATTTTCTATATTGAGATAGGGTTTGGCTAAGTCACTAAATTACCCAGGCTGGGCTCAAGCTTGTGATCCTCCTGCCTCAGCCTCCCAGGGTGCTGGGATTACAGGTGTGCTACTGCACTTGGATGTATTCCTTTTTGATGTAGGATTTTTTTCATATAAAATTCTTTTTATGTGGATTTTTCTTAGCCCCTGCAATTATTAGCCTGAAACATTTTTCAACAAACTGATTGTGTTATCATGCCTCATACAGAGTAGGATCATTTTAAAAAATAAACTGGGGTCTGTTTTAATAAGACTTGATTGGATAAAACTTTCAGTATTATATAATACTAGAAAAATAATACTTGCTAATCAGATCATAGCTAAAGTTAATAAGGATGATACTTTATAATACATTTACCAAGTTAAAGTAAGCTGACTTTTGCTTTATATGGTTTATGTATGTGAGAAGACCTATACTGGCACACGTTTTTGAAAACAGGTTAGTTTCATGTCTAACTTGATTGTGATGAATACATTTTAGAAGTGAAAAAGTGGACTTGTGGTTTGATTGCTGCTGAATGCATTAAATCTTTGCTGTTCAGTATTTTTCCTTTACTAAAAATAGGGAAGTCGTTTGACATTAAAACTGATGAAATAGTCATGTTCTTTTGGTTAATGCTGAATAGTTGCCAGGACCATCTTTTACATGAAAAGATGGCATCTGTTTTATTGTTTATTATTATTACAAGTACAATCATTGAAGTGTATTATTTTGTTACATATGTCCCAACTAAATCACAATCCTGCATTTTTAAATCTTTGTAGCATACTTTGGTCAAATTTAGGGTCAAACGTTTTAAATTATGGTATTCTAACTTACAAGAGCTAGCAGTTACCAAAAGCAGTCATTTCTAAAAATGCAGCCAGATGTGTGATACCTGAACATCACTTTATTTTATTTGTGTGTTTATTTATTTATTTATTTTGACATAGTTTTAAAGGCTCGTGTGGTTCACTTAGATGGGCTGCTTAAGCACTGCCAGTGGGTGAATCAAAATCTCTTTTATTCCTTGCAAAGTGAAACCCTGCAGGAAATAGAAATCCTGTAGCTTCTTTATTTTGTGACTCTTTTATTTCCATCTGGCAGGTGAATTTCAGAGTGACTACACCTGCCATATTTCTTACGTATTTATGCATTCCAGATGATATTAATATTCCCTTTCTTTCCCCTCTTATGAAGGACTGCCAATACCATTTAAAATAGGAGCTCATGGACAAATAATTAGAGCTGTGATCTTAGCTTAAGAAGGCCTTGCCTGACAAATGTGACCTGACGTGCCTTGTGCTTTGGCAGTTTCTCTCTTAATTTTTTTATTTTCTTCTTCAGCTCAGGTACCTGACAATGACGAGCAGTTTGTACCAGACTATCAGGCTGAAAGTTGTAAGTATAGTATGAGTCATCTCTTGTATTTTTCTGCGTCTTGTTTCTTTCTTCCTTTCTTTCTCTTTGGTTGGTTTCTGCTCCTAGTGTCTCTCAGTAAGCGGTGCCCACTTCCCTTGAGCGTGCAGTCACAGTCACGCGATGATTTTATTTGTCAGTTTGTGACATCACCAGAGGCCCTGTAGGACCTAAGTAAGGCTTCAAATAGTGGGCAAGGAAAACTGATTTACTTAAAAGATGGTTCTGTTCTCCGTATTTAGTATACTCTCTTGGAGAGGAAATGGTGTGATCCATGAAAGTGCAAGTGTTTACTTCCATTTTGCCAATTTGTTCACAAGGAAAAGTGTAGATGCTGATGGGAGGCAGCAGAGTTAAAATCCATATGAGATTAGTTATTGTATAACTTGTACAATAATCTGGAGCAAACATTCATTGGCTTACTGTGCTATTTCACATTCGTGAACTATCATATGCCTTGGTTTAATTTTTAACCTGAAGTGTTCTTCCTAACACGAATAGAAGGAGCCACTGTCTTCTTTCGGAAACCCTTCTGTGTTCCTCTTTCTGAGCCTTGCTCCAGGCCCTGACTGTCAGAAAATGCATGGGAAGTGACTCATGGTATACTCGCCCTCCTAAATTGCACAGTGAGCATCGTACCCTTAAAATCATAGTTGCCTCCAGGTTTACTGCTGATTTTTATACTTGGCCATTCTACCAGCTAAGTGCAGCTGCTGACCTGAGAAGCCAACAGTAAAGAGAAGGGTACATAGTATTCTCCCCTTTTCCACAGGGGAAGCATTCTAGAATATTCTGCAGATACCTGAAACCATGGATAGCACAAAACCTGTTATGTATATACTGTTCTTCTTTCTAGACACATACATACCTCTGATAAAGCTTAATTTATAAAGTAAGTATAAGTGAGAGACTAATAAAGTAATTAAAAAGAAAGAACAATGATAACAATATGCTCTAATAAAATTTAGTCATTCTTTCTGGAATTTTCCATTTAATATTTTTGCACTCTGGTTGACACGTATGAACTATAATATGTTTTGGTTTAATTTTTAGCCTGAAATGTTCTTCTTCCTGGCTGTAGTAACACAAATGAAAAGAGCCACTGGCTTTTTTCAGAGCCCCTTCTGTGTTCCCCTCACAGATAATAAGAAACTGCAACAAATTAAACTGTCTATAAGTGGGGACCATAGTAGATGTCACTTAGATTATGAAACTGCCTTAATGAATTTTCTTTCTGTTGGTGTCATTTAAATCTCTAGTGTGTTTCATTTTTTTAGACCACTGACAGTATCAGGCAAGGCAATATTAATATCCTGTGACTTACTAAATCCATATTTTTATACTGTAACATCACAAATTCAACATCAAGTAACACATTTGTTCAAAATGTTTTTAACTTTTATTATTTGGAATCCTAGAATGTTGTGGAAGGTTTCTTCTAGATTTTTTTTTAAACCCATGCTATGTATTTTAGTTCAGCTTGATTTTTAAAAAAATATAGTAAAATACGCATAACATAAAATTGGTCATTTTAACCATCAAGAAGTGTATGGTTCAGTGGCTTTAAGTGCATTCTCTTGTGATCTCATCACCACTATTCATTTCCAGAACTTTTCCATCGACCCACACAAAAACTTTGTGTGCATAAAACAATAATTTCCTATTCCCATAATTCCCTAGTCCCTCATTGTTCGGTCATCTTTATTTTTGATCTGAGAAGAGAATTTTGCGTTTTTTTTAAGTATCTGAATACAGATATTTGACATACAGTTTTAAGAAATGCATTCATCAATGGCACAGACCTTACTTAGAGACACTAAAACCATTCCCAGGAGGGCAATGGCTAAGGACAACAGCTACACAAGGCCTCCCTTATGATTAAAGTGTGGGCAAAGAATGGCTGTATTTCCAACATTTCCCTTCCTGTATGGGACTTGAATTCTCCTTCTAAAAGCTCAATCTGTTATCTGAGTGAGATAATTAATCTCATTGAATCTTTTTGCATCTGAAGAAATTAGTAACAATTCCAATACAATACCAAATATTTGGTTAAAACAAACTACCTACAGGTAATTTTTTTACTCCTTTTCTATTGACTTTTTTCAGCCTTTCTTATTCCCGAGTATTTTGTTTCGTTGAACTCTCTCTTCTCTTGGTCAAAGTGATGTTATGCTTTTCCCTTTCTCTTTTTCCTCCTTTGATATCCCACCTTCTCTTTCCACTGGGCTTCTGTGCCCAGACTTTTTCTCCTATTTCACATGCTGCCTGCCAGCGCTGTGCTGTAGAACCCTGTGTGGATGGAAATGATCTGTATCTGTGTCACCCCATGCTGTACCACTAACCACATTGGCCTCAAGCCTTTGAGATGTGGCTAAAGAGACCATAGAAATTAATTGGTAATTTTAGTTCATTTTGCTTGCCTTATGTTTTAGACACCTGTTGGGTACTGGTTGCAGTAATGGTCAGCATAGTTCTCTAGAGCAGTGCTGAATACATTCTTATTTCCAGCCTGATCCTCCCTGAGTTAGTTACCTACTGACTGGACATCCTCACCTGACCCCCCCCGACACTCAGACTCACTCAAATTTTCAACCATATGTTGGTATAAAACATGATGCACACAGCAGCCGCAATCTTGAGTGTGACGCTCCAAAGGCAGTCCAGGCTTAACGAGTCCAATGCTGAAGTCATTATTTTTTCTGACCAATATTTCTCATCTGTTTCTTTCTTTGACTTAGTTCACATGCACATTTGCCTTGAGGAAACTTCTGAATCAACCTTTGATTGGTTTTCTCACCTTCATTTTCCCGCCCTGCCCAGTCCATCCGTTGCAGAGGCATTAGCACTTAAATATCTGAACTTATTAGTTTTCTCCTTAAATTTACTATTGGTTAACTCCTACCTTTTCAGTTGTACAGAAAATTGCTCTATAACCTGGGCCTATCCGTTTTAACTCTTGCCACTTTGACACCTATTCCCTCCCATTCTCTGCACTTTCATCCTTCTGAGTTTTCAGTTCTTCGAAAAGATCATGTTGTTTTCTGCCTCATTTTCAAGTTTTCACTTTGGCCTTGGAAGTTTATGATCTTGCTGTTTCTTACTCAGCTTAGACTTACTGAGGCCTTTCTTCGCCTTTTCTTGCCACCTTTAACCCTGAAGAGTTATAGCTGGACTCTACCTTTGCATCTTGTATTTGTTGTGATAGAAAATCCTAGATCCACGTCTGTCTTTGATACAAATGTGAACTTCATGAGAAGTGGGCGTTAGTCAGGCTTTACGTGTCGCCGAAGCACAAAATGTGAACTTGTCATCAGAATCCTGGTTAGCTTCGTAGTGATTATTTCTTGAGTAGCTTCAAAGTTTTGATTTTTTTTCTCAAGGTGGAACTGTATGGCCATGTTTAAAAATAGTATATATAATGTTAATCTGATAAAACTGTTGAAATAAAATTTAACTACATAGTTTTAGATTGATAAAGTTTTATGGTTTTTAGATTTGTGAATAAAGACCGCTATAATTAATGATAAAAATGTGTCTGGAATAATCTAATAAAAATGAGATTGAGGTATACTTTTTTAAAAAGTTTTCATTGACTATAAAAACTTGTTCAGGTGATGCTGATCAGCTAATTCATGAGAGAAAAAGGGATATTATTTGAAGAGAGGATAGAAGAGTTGAAGAATTCCTGGATGGAAAAGGTTATCAGCTATTGAAATCCAGAGGTTAAGCAGTTTCTGAAATGCATTTTACAAACATTTGATTCTCGTCTCTGAGGATGGTTAGTAGGGCAGAAAATTCCTAACTCTAGAAATAGAAAGAAAACACATCCCCTCACTTTGGGGCCCATCTATAAATTCTGGGCTACTTTTTTCAAAGTGAATAATCAGATTTGATAAGATCCCTGGAATAAAAAGCTTCTGTTTTCAGTTGAGTCCTTGGGAAAATGAAGGCTAGACAAATAATAGTAAAATTCTGTTCAATACAGGATTACACGAAGAATATATGTTTGAGTGTAACCTGTTTAAATAGGTGTAGAAGAATAGAGGACAGGACATTGAACAATTGTGAGAAGAATATTTAACCATAACACTTGGGAACGTTCTAAAAATATTCCTGGACATTTCTTTTTTTATTCATGTATTATTTCAGCAGACTGGGACTGTGCTGTTATACTTTAGCTTACTAACTTTTGAAGAATGCTAAACTTTGAAGCAATTTTGGATACAAGAAACAAATAGAAATAAACAACTTCCTGCAAGTCCATGTCAGGGAAAATTGACATGTTTGTGTACATGGTATTTAGCAATACTTTTTTTAATAACTTAGATGTTGCTGGAACACATGGTATTACTTCAGAATATGCTTTTGTCTGGAGTATTTAAAACATAGATGAGCTTTACCTTTCAGAAGTTGGTACAAATTTGTACATAAGTAAAAATTGAGTTTTTATAAGTAAAATGAATCTTAACTACATCTTATTTTTAGTCATGCATTTTTATATCACTAATAATTTAAAATTTACCCTTTGTTTGGTGCCATAAAATGAGTAGTATTTTTATAATCAACTTGTTTCCATTTGTTTATATTGGATTATAGGGAATCACATGATGGATGAAATTTACATTTGCTTTTTACATTCTCCCAGAACAGTCTCAGGAGTGTAGACAAGGTTATGCAAAACCCCCAGTAGGGTAGATCTTTGTAACTCTATTCTTCTGCACTCAAGAAGACACTGGAGTGCAGGGCAATTAGAATGATAGTATTAAGGAAATAATAAGCTTGACTCTTCTTTAATATATTTATAAAAATAAATATTTTCAAACTTCTGTATTTTGTCTGATATTTATTATTTATTACATGATACCAGTGGACCATCCAAAGATAATCAAGATAAACTGGTGTGTGGGGATACAACTGTTTAAAAGCATTCATTACAGTACATGGCAACATGTTCTTCAAGTAAATAAGTCATAGCTGCACTTTATTTTCTTAGGCACTTTTTTGAAAGACTAGCACTTGGACTTACATTTTTTTTTCACAGTGCAATGGGAAAAAAGTATCTCAATAAAAAGTTGTCACAAATATGCCCCTCCCCCCCCCGCCAGTACCGTTGTACTGGAGACCAAACCCAGAGCCTCACCGGTGTTGAGTACACTCCAAATCCTTCTTAAATTCTAGTTTGAGACAAGTTCTCTCTGGGTTGTGTAGACTGGCCTTGAACAAACATATGATACTCCTGTCTCAGTCCCTTAGCGTCTGGAATTAGAGGGGGGTGTGTGATTGCACCCAATCTCTCTCTCTCTCTCTCTCTCTCTCTCTCTCTCACACACACACACACACACACACACACACACACACACACACACACACACACCACTCTCTATATCTCCCAACTTCTTCCTTCTGTCCTTAATTTTGGAGCCATAATTAAACATGGTCACCTTAGTCAGACTCACACTATTCATTGCAAGGATAGATAGTTCTTCCTCTCCTCACCTGAATTAGTAGTATATGAAGTCAGAGTAATAGCTCACATTCTTGAGAGTTTATGTTTCCCTTATATATGGTTTTTGCTGTTGCCTTTATTCTTTTGCAGCTTACATATTTTATTAAGGCAATATATTCATAGAGTAGAGGAAAAAATTGCAAAGAATTGTTCCCTGTTCTACCATCCTTCATCTCACAGTCCTTCCAAATATTTACTTTTTACTTTTCAGTTGTTCTCTGTTCTGAATGATATGCCGGTACTGGAACTTCTTGATTCATTGGTTTTAAATCTTCTCTGTTACCCCGTTCAGCACTTTGGACACGCTTTCATTGTTCTACTGATAATGATTAGTTAATGCTACATTGGTCCAGTAACCTCACTCACACCTGCGGGTGAATAAGAACAGTTTGGGAAGCCAGTTCAAATGCAACACCAGTGACATGTCCTCGTGTTGTTGTTGGTATACCGGGAAATCTGAAGAAGAAGTCGATATCAAGTGATGTTTTAAATAGCTTCTTCATTTTTATCATCTTTGCTAGAGTTGTGTGTATTTTCCAATTCCAAAGACTATTTTCAGATTCTTTTCTCTCATTTTTAGCTTTGGGCCTCATTTGTTGATTGTAGTTCTCTGTCCTAAGTAGTAATTTGTAAATATTCCCAGTGCTGATTAGAGAGGACCAAGGCATCAATGGCCCCACTGCTCGCAGTCTTTCTGGCAGGGATTCTCCTCGTTAGCTGCTCTGCTCCTCAGCCGGTTATGATGGTACCTTGGGTCTGTCACAACTTAGAGCCAGCCAGTTTGGTGCTCGGCTGTTTGACAAGGACTGCATCTTGCAAACACAATAGAAATACAGTGACAAATAGGCTTCATCTTGCAATAATTTTTCTTTTAGATAATTTAATAATACATCAAGTCTGCTAGAAGAAAACAATTGTACATGTTGGGCATATCTTCATTTATTTATCTAAAAATGTGATAAGGAGCTAAATAATCTCCCAGAGCCAGGGCACATTATAATTCTGTGACATTTTTTCTACACTCAGTGGGAAAATGAGATAACATCTAATATGTGGTATACATGTTTGGGTTTAAAAGTGAACTTTAAGCCAGGTGTGGTAGCATACACCTGTAATCCCCACACTCGAGAGGCTGAGGCAGGAGGATCACCAAGGGTTTGAGGCCAGCCTGGACTACATAGTGAGTTCGAGCCTGGATTACATGGTGAGACCCTACTTGAAAAATCCAAAATAAACAAATAAATTTTAAAAAGTGAGCTTTAAGAAAAAAAAAAGTAATAAGGGTATAACAGGTTGCTGTAAAGGAGTATATAGAAAATCTCATTAGACTCAATTTTAATAAAATATACTCAAGTAGATGCTTTATTTTTTTATTTTATCAATTCATTATTGTTAAGATAAGTAGGTCAGATTGAATGCTAAGGTGAAAATAAAAAGTAAACTTAAAACCACTACAGAAATTGGTTTTGTCATTCCACTATAGTTAAATTTTTGAGTCATGATTCTAAAATATGATAAATGTTTTAATTATAAAATACTTATTATAATAAAAGATGCAGAGCAATTAATCCCCTTGAAATATTCCCTTTCCTTTGATACACACTTTTGCTTTCATTATCACCACTTTCTGAAGCAGTTCTGGAAGTCCTCTTTCGTGAGTGTCTTTAGTTGCACTGTCCTGACTACCTAATGTCCTCCATTGATTCAAAACATTTACCTTTCATGCAGGCCCAGAAGTCTCAGGGTGCCGGACCTGGAGATGAGGTCAATGAGGATGCACCGTAAGATTTTTATGAGCCTGCTTTTCCATTCCATAATACGTGGTGACAGCAGTCACCGTATTTTTTATCCCATCTTGTAAAATACTCACAAAAGAGAACTTCTAGACTTGGTTTAGAAAGTGGCAAGAACAGCAGAATAAATGCATTCAAAGTGAGGGGGGGAGAGGATTTTGGGTGGATACATGGCAGTGTATCTGTTAGTGTAATAGATTTTTGAAATCTAAATATCCACTGTATATTTTGTGTGTGTGTGTGTGTGTGTGTGTGTGTGTGTGTATGTATCTCAACCTGAGTCTTTGGCTTTTTCTTTTTAATTTTATTTAAACTTCTTTAATTTTGCTCTTTGTGTTAACAACATATCCTAGAAACGGACTTCTAAAACTTGCTCAAGGGAAGTATGTCAACAAATACTTCCCCCTCACTGTGCCTATATTTAGTGACAAATTGTGAAAAGTAATCTGTGCCAATATTGGTTGAAGTTCATTCAACATTAAATAAGTATATTGTTATTAGGCATAGAAGCCAAACTCTATTTGTTGAGAAAATATACAATGGTAGAAAATTGTTTGCAGAAGAAAATTTATAGTCTGTTACAATATTTTTAATATAAACATGTACACTTACATATTATGATGTGTACAATTTATTAGTATTTGAAAATAAATCCAAAGCAATCACTGATTATACTTTTGAGTTAGGATTTCAGTGACTTTATAAACTTCATGGAATCAAATAAAGAGGAAATAATATGAGCTAAACAAATACGTGTAGACCTTCATGTTGTAGTTGTATGCTTTGTGTCTGTTATGGGTCCTTAACTGTAGTATTATTTTTTTAGTTTTCCTTTTATAACAATAAACATCTACTTAAGATTCACAATGCATATTTGCTTTTGTCTGTTATTGAATTTTCTTCTAATGAGAATTTGTGCTGTGTCTCACTAAGTAAAAATGTTGGTTTGATGTTGTTGCTTTTTTAAATCTAATGAATTATACCCCAACAAGGAGTACTTGCATTTGACAGGAGCTAAGGGAGATGTTCACTCAAGAACTCAATTATTGACAATATATCAGGAATGGCTGGATAAAAAATCCTCTTTATACAACATCTAATAAAGCTTTAAATAAGGGAAATATTTCTGTGCAGTGTTTTTTGTTTGTTTCTTTTTGTGTGTTCACTGGCTTTGTATGGAAGCTTTTGAATATTATTTAAATCTAGGGCTTAACAAAGAAAGTTTTTTATTATTTTTAATTTTTTTACTGTAGATGAAATGTTAATCTAGTCAGAGATTTGTTCCACAGTTTCTCCTAGTTTTTGGCTTTACAATTCTGTTAGGAGTGATTTTGAGATCTTGTAGAAAAGGTTTGAATTGTGATGGTTTCTACAGTTTGTATTTCAGGGCAATCTTGTATCCATACTTATTTATGTTTTTACTTGGTGCTGGGGACAAACACAGAGCCTTGCACATGCTATCATTCAAACATCGTATTTATTTCCATAAATGACACTCTGAGGCAGGATAAGGATAACTATTCATGTCTGTGATCACACCTCTTTGGCCTCTGCTAAAATTTCTGCAATAGGAGAGTAAGCAGAAAGTCTTGTGGCTTTTTAATAGTTATGTGCTATAGTTTGCGGTTGTTGAAGTTTCTGTGTGTGTGTGTGTGTGTGTGTGGTGTTGGGGAATCTATCTCAGACCCTTGTGCATGACAGGCAAGTGTTGTACCACTGAGCCACACCCTAACCCTACTTACTGTAATGTTAATTATTATGATATGTATTGGCCTACTAATGAAGATCATATTTATTCCTTAACCTTCAGATTTGATGTCACTTATTCTTTATTTTGATCAAAATCAGTGGTTCTTATCTGCTAATAGATGCTTTCTGTACATCCCAGTAGTTTGAATCATCTTGTAAAGAATGGCTACTCACTTTTTATCCAATTCTCATGTTGTAGGTACTCACTGGATATTGAATTGAATGAATAGCTTCTTGGGCACTTAAGAAAAAAATTTTTTAAATCCATGTACAGAAAAAGTGAGTTGTTTGAAATCTGATGCAAATATCTGTTTTTATTTTCCTGTATTTTCTTTTTCTTTGAGGGATAATGGGAAGCTGTTTGCCTTTTGGTAATTTTAGAGCTAAACCTCAGTTATCAGATTAGGGCTAATAAATATTTGATACTCCTATCTCACAATACATTTCTCGGTAATTTCTATTTAGCAGTAAGACTCTGAAATATCTCGGCATTGTTCTCATCTCATTTTGTATACAGAGAAATCTGGGGCATAAAACAATCAAATTACTAGGGCGTGGGATGACTGAGATCCCACAGACAGAACTCCAGCTCACTGTTACTCAGCCTGTGAGAACTTCTTTCCCTGACATCCAGGACTTGGATCACTCTTATAAACTTTCAAAACTATTTCTACTCTGAAAAAACAAGGAGGAAAAAAAAAAAAAGAAAAACAACTACATGGTTAAGGCTGTGGTGCAGCTTGGTGACAGACAGTTCATGTGCCATGTGTGAGGCCCTGAGTTCCATCCTCATCTATCCTCAGCACCCCAAACATATAAATAAAAATACAAAGGAAAGAAGACAGGAAGGAAGGAAGGAAGGAAGGGAAGGAGAGTTTACATGGACAGTAAAGAATGGCCCTTCCTATAGGACATGGACAGCACTTGAAAATTCTTCTCATCAAGGTATCATAGATTGAGAGGCCAAGAGGGCCTTTCAGTGGGGTTTGTCCTAAGAAAAATATTCTGTGAACTCATTTGGGATAATAGCTTTAGGAAATAGAACAGGAGGCCTTTGAATTTGGACACTCTACAGTGCTTGCATTTCTCCGCCTTGAAATTTTTCCCTTATTTGCTCAGAATTTCAGAGAGCCTTATGAGGACGCTATGTGTCTGTATGTGCTTTATGCCCAGGTTTTGATGTCTGGCATGTTTCAGGCATGGCCTGAGAAGAGCTATTTGGGTGATGGAGGCAGCAGCAGCAGCAGTGTTAGAAATAGTGCCAGTCACATTGGGAGCATTCATGGGACTCGCGATGTCGGAGTGAGAATTTAAGGAAGTCCCAACCTGAAGTTTGAAGGAAGAATATAATTAATGACATAAACATTTCTCATTGGGGATCAAAGGCAGGGCCCTATGCCTGCTAGGCAAACATGCTACCACTGAGCTTCTTCTCCAGGGCTTAACATTTTAAATTTAAATATGAAATACTGAGATCACCAAAATGTTACTAGATGATCTCTGGATTTAAAAGAGGAGATTCTATGCCCTTAGTTGTGTGTTGAGAATATAGCAAACTGTAAAATATGAATGGAGACACTTCTGCTGATTAATGATTTTTTCTTTACCAAATTCTCTCATGCACTTATTTTCTGGGAAATGGGAGGGGAAAGGAAAGAAGGGAATGGAATTAATATGAGAAAATGAAAAGTATTGGAAACAGGATTTGTAGATAGGGAGGGCGGCAGGGGTTGAAGGGAGAGCAGGGGAATGGGGACAAAATAAGAACCAAGATTATGTAAAGGTCCAAATTTCCAACAGTGAATGTCATTATATTGTATAGATTAAATGTACCAATAAAATTAATTTAAAAAAGAAGATATGTTTAGTTGCGTACAGTGATGTATATCTGTAATCCCAGCATACTAGGAATTTGAAGCAGAGGAAAGTTCAAGCCTAGACTCCACAATTTAAAGATTGAGTGAGACCCTCTCCTAAAATAAAAAAAATACCAAGTATGTAACTCAGCACAATGGCCCTGGGTTCAGTCTCCAGCACCAGTGGCAGGGTGGGGGATGGGCTGCCTCATGAGCCCCAAGACCTATTTGCTGGGGGAGAGGATGAATTCAATTCTGTAATCTCTATGCCAGGCTTTTGATTATCTACTTCATCAATTTCAGTGTACCTACAGGTAATTTTTAGTTTGCTGTTTATAGGGTTTTTTGTTGTTGTTGTTAATTACCATCAAGATCTATTAACCCATACAAAATCATGAGTACATTTTGATTAGAAATATACACCTCTCTTTCTCTACTTTTTGCCCTGAACTTTTCAACACTGACATTTAGTCCTAAAGGAAAAGATGCTCTTCTTAGAAACTCTCTGGCTGCAGAGTTGCCAGCAAAAGTTCTGTCAAACCCTATCAAGGACACAAGACTGGGTTAAAAATGGCTCGTTCTTAGCAAGAAGTATGGATGGTATTGAAGTAAACCTCTCTGTAGCACCAGCTTTTCCTTTGAAATGGTGGTCATGCTGTGAAGTGAACTTTTACCACTGTTTGCGGTTGTTTTTCTCTATCCTCACGGACACAGCAGCCTTATTATGCTGATCTGATTCCACTCTTCAGTCCTTGGCCCGGAGGCCAGGGAGTCAGGTGATGCCCTTGTCTCAACTCACAGGTCTGTAGGGAAAGCCAAGTAACTGGATGTCATTGCTCTGCTTTTCTGAGTGTTTTTAAATTCCTAAGACTCGCTCCGTTCTTATTTTCTTCTGGGAGCATACAACCCTATTTTCTTTTTGGAAAGCTCAACTTTCATTCACGGTTTTATTGCAGATTAAATGCTGGTACATTAGAAGGTCATCAGCTAATCAATACACTTCAGTCATTGCATCTTGTGATAAAGCTATCCCATTGATCAAAGTGGAAATTTAGGCTCTTGGCTTTTAAATGGTAACTTTAGAAGTTTCGGATACTTTGCATATGGGATGTGTGGACCTATCCTAATGTACAGACTGAGAAGTGAACATATGAATTTATGTATGTGTAATGTACATATAGGCAGAACCACCAATACAAATGGCTCTATCTCAACCTTAAATAAAATATTGCATTCTCAATTTTCTTAATTTTTTTGTCAAATTCCTGTCATCAGTAACACCCTCCCTCATATATATTATTTATTTATTTATTTATTTATTTGGTACTGGGGATGGAACTTGGGACCTTGCACTTGTGAGGCAGGCGGCAGGACCACTGAGCTAAATCCCTAGCCCTGTATAACATTTCTTTAAAGTACTGTCTAGAAATACGCTGATGTAAAATTTCAAATAACTGTAAATATAATAAAATGGGCATGCATGTTGTGATTACAAAATTTTTAAAATATGCTTTCATTTCATGTTATTATATGGTTAAGAGGATAAGAGTTTTGTTAAGATTTGACATCTTTATTTTGACAAAATGCAGCTTGAACTTTTACTTACATTCCTACCATGGCTTTTTCATTATGAAAAAGTAAGTTAAGCCTATAAATATTCAGAATGACAATCACTGTACTCGGTGCTAGGGAGTGAAAGAAGCACAATGCTAGCAGTAACTCTCACTGCTACTTGTTTCATAATTTAGAGTTTATAGGACATTTTCACATCCCACAGTTGAGCTGTTAAAATAATCTAGGGATGTAGGCAGAAAAGACAAGGATCATGCCAGTTTAGTGTAGCTCCTAAGACCCCCTAGGTAATTCACAGCAGACCCAAAACTCCTCTTGCAATATTTTCTCTTGTACTCTTTTGCTAACTTGTCATTCACTGATTTTCAGAGATATATAAGTATTTTTTGCTACATTTATATATAAATGCATAACTTTATATGCTTGAGTAATACAATAAAGGGGAACATGAAAAACTGATATGTGCTATTATTTATAAGATTCTTACAACTTAATATAATACTCACATAATACACATATAGAAGAGATGGGTGGAGTAGACAATATTCTGAGTTCCTTATTACTCTATGGAAATCTTCATCCTTGTGCTTTGAATTGTAGAAACGTGGTTAAGGCCCTATGTATATATAGGTCTCTGTCTCAGGAATCCTGCACGTTTGCTTAACAAAATAATGATGCTCCCAAAAAGGAATTTTCAAATTTTGGTCTGGACACTGTTTATCTTTGGGCAATGTATAATTAGGCCAGAAACATTTGCTAATATTTGCTGAAATTAATTGAGCATCACATTTGCCGTCATATTTTGTCTGACTACCTTTAAAAAATACTTCTATATTTTTTATAGTTTTGATGTTATGGACATGAAGCTGTATAAGAAGAACATGATGAGATTTTTCTAAGGAACTGAGTACAGTGTGCTGTATAAGAGCAGAGCATTGATCATCTGAATTCATATCTTTGCTGTTTGCTAGGTGTGTGACCTCAGACAAGTAACCTGAGAGCTCTGTGGCTCAGTTTCCTTCTGCATTAAAAGAGCTGCATCATATCTCGCCTAGGTGCTGGAATGCTAAATCAATATATCTCTATGGTTTTGTACAACATTCTGTGTATTTTTCAGAAATGATATATTTGGCACGTAGAAAGCACTGTGTAACCTTTTGTGACAAGATAGTATAGAAGTACGTAGTGTACCTTTTATCTATATCACAAGTGCTTTCTTCTCTTACCAATTTTCCTTTCTATACTGTCTTATTTTTTGTTTGTTTCCATGCTCAGGAACTCTGTGTATAAATCGCACCTATGGACTGTGTGTTCACTTACTATAAAAGAGTTGCAAGAACAAATTGGCTTTTTCTGATGAGCACACTAAGTAGTCCAGTGCATAGCCATGGTGATACTGAAACTTTGACCATAGAAGATCATAAGCAGAAGTTTTAGCTACAAAAATTTTGATACTTGTGATACAGACCTAGCTAGGGGATCAGTTAGCCTCTTATGTTTAAGATTATGGGTTATGAATTCTGGGTGATCAAGGACACATTAATTTGTGCGTCTGGCAAAATTGCTTGCATCTTCAGTGTTTTTGTTGGTTTTGAAGTTGATGTATTCATTGAAAGAGAAAAAAGTGTTGATTTTTCAATTAAGATGTAACCTTTACAATGCAAAGCAATAATAATTACAGTGTTCACTCAGCCTGAAGAAAAAATTTCACTAGATAAATAGCAATAATCAAGATGAGAACTACATTAGAAGGGTGCTAATTTTATGATCATCTCTATTTAAATAATAAAAATGAAGCCACAGGACCCTTGCTGTAACACTACTTGCACTGAAATAGTATTCGGGTTTAGATGTGTTTCTCTTGAAGCCCATTGAAAAGTAATTGGTTGCTTAAATTGTAAGATGACCAAAATCACCCTGATAAAATAGCTACTCTTTCAGTGAATCAAGTATTAAACAGTAGTTAGGCTTCTACAGGACCAGATATATTTAACCCACTATGTAGTTGAGACTGACCTGGAACTCACTGTGTAGCCTAGGCTGGTCTCGAACTCACAGTGATCTTCCTGCCTCAGCCTCCAGAGTGCTGGGATTACAGGCTTTTGCCATCATGTATTCACTTTTAAAAGATGTTTTCTTTTGTAGTACTAGGGATTGCATCCAGAGTGTTCACACTGAGCTACATCCCCGGTCCCTCTTCACCTTTTTTTCTTTCTCTTTCTTATTTTGAGATAGCCCAAGTTGCCTGGGCTAGGTGGGAGCTTTTGAATTCCTTCCTCAATACCCCAGCATGCTGGAATGAAAGTTGTGTACCACCATGCCTAGCTCAACAGATTCTTATGTTATCAGCTTAAAGGAAAATCAGTGACCACGAGAAAACAAAATAGAATTGTAGTTCTAACAAGTGGATTCTACATGCTAAATTTTAAGAAAAATGTACCTGTTTCCTTCCTCAGAATGGAATTACTAGCATCAGAAAATTATATAACTTTGAAGTGAAATATTTTGAAAGTACCTGTAAGCATAGAAAGCAATCTGTGAACTTCAGAGTACAACATGGCTAGCTTCAATTCAGTCCTACAGTTTAATATTTTTGTGATTTTGATCTAATTACTTAACTCCTTTGAGCTTTGTAAGTAAAAACTGAGAGTAGGTGGACGTAATAAGTGAAGGAGATTTTTTTTTTTGGTCAAAATTTTGGCATGTAAGTTAATACTGAATAGCTCAGTATCCTTGGGAAGTAATAAAATACAATCATCTATTTGATGTATGTACTGTTTTGAGGCCAGGTGATTTTGTGAGTATAATAGTAGTAATGAAGATTTGGAACACTGAATAGCTCAGTATCCTTGGGAAGTAATAAAATACAATCATCTATTTGATGTATGTACTGTTTTGAGGCCAGGTGATTTTGTGAGTATAATAGTAGTAATGAAGATTTGGAACTGGTAATGTCAGGGCACAGTTGGAAAGAACTGAAGATGATTGCATTTGATGTAGCGATGAAAGAGTTTGGGATGTCATCATTGCTACCAATGCCCAGAGCACATCTCCCATAGGTGGATGTGTCATCCGTTACAGACCAGAGAACCAGCCATTTTTAAGCCAAAGTTTGGAGACTCCTAGCAATTTGGAAGTTACATGGATTATGTGCATGGTTGTGATGTCAAGATAAGATAAATAAACATTTACTATGGGATGTAGTTCTTAGACATTAAATATATATAAAGAAATGTGATTCCTGCTTTTAGAAAGCATGCTGTAAATGGAGACAAGAGGGGAGAGAGGTGCTGTGACTTGTCAAGACAAGGTGGCCAGGGAAGTTTGGGTAGCACTTGAAGTGCAGGCTGCATAAGGTAGGCTCCAGGCCACCAGCTACTAATGCCTAGCTGATTACCTTGGTAAATCATTTAATCCCTGGATATGTCCACTTCCTCCTCTGATGGAGCTTGAAATAGTAAGGATGGGGATATAAGCATAAAGAAAAAGTAAGCCAGAGCAGTAATGGGTATTAACACAGCTACTATTATAGTAGAAACAAAAAATGTTACCTGACTACAGATTATTGTCATAGGCACTAAATGCTGTCGACTCTGTTTTATTAGATCAACACAAATTGATATAGTTGAAAAAGGCCTCATAAAGAAAATGAAGCATGACCTGGAACTAGAAACCTAAATTTATGAAATCTTAGGAATTATACAAATCTAGTGATTACTCACCCAGTATCTCTGTGTTTGATAGGATATAAAAGCTAATTCTTAGCACGGTGTTCCCTGTACATTAGGTCCTCTTTGAAGTATCCCATATCCCTCAAGAGATCTAATTTCCACAACAACCTGCTTTAGTGGGAACTCATTCTTGGTGTCTTTTCTGGTGAGAAAAATCCAGAGCAGAATAGTCAGATGCAGGACCCATAGCAACCTGTTATAGATCTAGCTCTAGACAACTCCTACCCACTCGGCTATACTGTCCTTCAGTTAAAGTTGTGTGCCAAAACCAAGGTTATTAGGGGCAAAACAGTTTGCCCACAGAGCAACAGAAGTGGCAGCGAATCCTCCTTTGTACCCCATTTTCAATATATTTGTGCTTATCACACATTAATTCATTCTTCGAGACTTGTGTGATTTATTCAGTAATGAAGAGAGCACCTATTAGGAGCCCATTAGGAGCACCTATTAGGAGTGTTAATTTCACTGCAGTAAGAATGAGCATTTCCTGTCTTTCGCAGAGAATGGACACAGTGTTTGACTATGGCAGTGTGCAGTGGACAATGGTGGGCATAAGAAGTTTCACAGGTCAAAATAAACCAAAATCTGTGAATTAGCAAAAGTCAGTCAGATATATCCACATCTATATCTAAATCTATAGCCATCTCTATCTCTAGCTATGTATCTATCTGTCTTTGGGCCATTCAGGAAATTTCTCAGGATGAAGTTAGATGTTACAGGATTGGAGAAGAGAAAAAGGATAAAAACAATACCAGAGCGGTCTAATGTAGTTTTTGTAAATGTACATTAGCATATAGGCACACTTACACTAAACCGTATTCAAAATAAACACAAAAAAGAATATATTTTAAACATTTCATAATTACATAATAATTCAAAGAAATATTCACTGGTAGAGAATTGATGATAGGTTGTAGTAGAAGAGGAGAATCGGGCTTTTTCTGACTTAACTTTTATCCCTATGCACAAAGCTCCTATTTACAAAGCTCCTATTTACTTCAAAGGGTTGAGGAGGAGAATGCAAACCAGGCCCATTATGTTGTGATCATGCGATTGTTTTGCAGGTGGTATCCATGTGTTTTTCCAAAGCTCATCTTTTCTATTTGCACACTGGAAGGGGAGCGGAGTGCTCTTTCATCTTCATGTTTTTTTTTGTTTTTCCTAATTTCTTGGAACTATCAGTTACAAAGAGGATTGTATAAATCTTTGTGTGTTTAAGCGCTAATGTAGGCTACTGAACCTATCAGTGGGCTACAGTATTTGAGACACCTAATAGCCTCCTTAAACCCAGAGTTACAGAAAACACGTCGGCAGAGTTGTGCTCTAAAGAATTAGCTTACAATTCAGGAAAGAGCATAAAAGAGAAATATAAAAAAGAAATCCATTTAACACACAGGTCTCCTACATTGTGTTGTGTTGGTAAGCAACACAGCAGCTCATCCTTGTCTACTGTACTGTTTGATCACGGAATGATAGAACAGTGATTGTCCTGTAGTTAATCTGTGTTCTATATCAGGCACTATAACACCTTTTCAATCAAATGGGCTAACATGTAAGAATCTGGAAAGGTTAAACTTAAATAGGTGCTGTAGGTGACACATCAATAAACGTAATTTTGACAGTTTAAAAGAAGGCAGTTAAACATGAGAACACATCCGTGATTGGATGTACCCACTCATTTAAAGAGAAATCCATGTATACAGTCCTCATAACCACATCTTAAAATTTAAAAACTCACAGATGTATAACTAAGATTTATTTGAGTCAAATTTATGTGGAAACTGAATCAAATGCAGAAATTATTTTCCAGTTAGTTCCTGTATATATTATGAGTACCATAAAACTCGCATTGTGCAAGAGTTAGTGTGATCTGAGATGGATTTTGATGTCTCCATAAAATGCTCTGCCCAAGACAGAAGTAAAGGGATTTGTAACAATGAAATATTATTGCCTCTGTGATGTGATTTTCCATTTCTGATAACACCTGTCCACTACTGCTGCCTACTTATGCTCTTCATTTCATGTTTGATGTGGTAATCTAATTTCTTATTTACAGTTTAGAAAGTCAAAGGAAAAAATACATGTTGCCATGACACTCCTGCTTGGGAACCAAATTTAGTAGCAGGCGAGATGTCTTGGTTCCCATTAAACAGGGCTTGGTTCCTGAAAGATCAGAAGGATTTTATTCTGTGGCTTGTTGTATAATGCATCCTCTAGGACAGGCTTTCAGGTATTGTAACAGGGAGGCTCTAGATTTTAAAAAAGGAAAGGGTGCAGGCTTGATGGTATGTGCCTGTAAACCCAGGACTCAAGAGGCTGAGGCAGGAGGATTGCCACCAGTGTGAGGCTAGCATAGTGAGCTGGGCTACACAGTGAGCTGAAAGCCATCCTTCACTATATAGTGAGACCTGTCTCAAAAAACTAAAATATCTGAAAGACTTAAAGGCAATACCATTGCAGAGATACCTGCACACCCATGTTTCTAGCAGCACAATTCAAATAGCTGAATCTTGGAAGTGGCCTATATGTCCATGAACAGATGACTAAAGAAATGAATAAAGAAAATATGGTGTTTATACACAAAGAACTACTACTGTGCCATAGAGAAGGACAAACTTGAATTGTTTCTAGGAAAATGGATGCACCTTGAGAGCATAATGTTAAGTGAGATAAATCAGATACAGTAGCTTAAATATCTCATGGTTTTTCTTATATGATAAACCCAAAGTGAGCAAAATAGAAGATCATGGGAAATAGGGGGATAAATCTTTTTCCAAAGGGAAGAGGATCAAGAGATGGAGGAAGTAGAAAGGGCGAGGAGGGAAAGGGGAAGAAAAAATAATTAAGCTGTGTAATGCACGTTTGCCATCTCCAAAGAGGAATATAATCATTCTACTATAAATATATACTAAGAAAAAAATGAAAACTGAAAAAACAAAAATATGCACAAAAAAAAAAAGAAAAAGAAAAAGAAAAAAGATTCCTTGATTCCTTTGAACTAGCATCCGGGAAGTTCCTTCAAGAAATGGCTAAAGTATAATAAAAATTTAAGGATAGTTTCCTACACATTTAAGAAGCTCTTGGAATTACTATAAATAGGGTTAAAATTAAGACTATTTCTTAGGTTACAAGTGTACATAATTAATGAATAGTTGTATAATACGTGATTATATATTTTCAGCTTTTCTAACAATTGTATTTCACTTGATCATATCAACTAAGTCAAATATAATTATAACTTTGTATAAATATGTCTCATTATAAATTGCCCCCCGAGTATTGAAGTCAGATGTACCAAGTTATATATCTATGATTAGACTACTCATTTATCAGTAACTGCTCATTCTAAAGACTGTGACAAGGGACAAGAGTAGTATCTTAACCTCGTGAGTGTGTAATATCTATGTATGATATGACCTGGTTCATTTGTGATTTGTGCCTTCTCAAGAAGATTCCAATGCAAGATTACAGGTGTGTTCTTGCAGAAAAAATAAATTAGTGTGTCAAAGAAATCATAACAGTTACTTTAAAAATGTTAATGTAATTGAAGAAATCTTCATTCCAATATTAGCTTTCACAGAGTTATATCCTTTAACTGTGCAAATGTGACCTGTGTATTCACTGATTATTTACATTTTGATTCCTTCAATGGTTGTAAAGCAAAACTGTTTCCTTATATGAGTACCTTATATGGTCACTCTCTCTGTGTCTCTCTCTCTCTCTCCCTCTTTTGAGACAGGACCTCACTATGTAGATCAGGCTGGCCTTGAACTCATGGTGATCCCCCTGCCCCACTCTCCCGAGTGCTAAGGTTACAGGCATTTGTCACTGTGCCTGACTTATGGTGTCTCTTCACTGTTGATTTCATGATCATGGTTAAGTCTATCCAAGTGTACCTTATTTGGTTTCTTGTATCAGCATTTGGCTTGTTTTTGTGTTTTAGGTGAAGGCTATGCTTGGCAATAAAGATTTGTGGTTTTTTATTCTGGTGCAATTCTTGTGCCATAATTATTAATAGTTATTGTTCAGAAATGAGAAAGAGTACAAGACCTAAAGTTTGATTCCCAATATTGGAAATAAAGAAGACAAGCAGGTCTGATTGACTAAGAAAGGTGGCCAGTCTTTAATGTCTCATATATTTCCATTTAGCAAGATTATCTAGTGTGGCCTTGTATTTACAATCCTCCTGCCTAAGCCTGCCAAGTACTGGGATTACACATGCAAGCCTGTTAGGCAATTCTTAATCTACTAAAGTTAAATGAAAGAATTTTTAAATGGTTAAAATATTTTGGGTAAAAGTTATTTTCTGAGTGGTAATTCCTCATGGAAACTGTAATGATACACATCCAATTGAAGATTACAAGGCATTTTTAAAGGACATCCCCTAAGTTTATTTTGGGATGTGAATTATAAATTCTTTTCACCAAATTAATAGTAGGTTTAAATAAAATGTCTTCATAGGATTTACTCCAGCTAGTATTAATAACTATAACAATTGAGGCCAGGTGACAGATTATTTCTTAAGGAGGTATTTATTGTCAGGAAAATTGCAAAGTTTCCTTTGTAATTAATACATCTTTGGCATTTTGGCAGCCTGTAAAATTTTATTGGCATTATGGAAAGGTGTTTTTTTTGGCCCTAGCCAGTTGGCTCTCTTTTTAGGGGGCCACATTTTCCAGCTGTGGTATTCGGCACATATTTTCAGCTTTGCTTGTCTACCAGTGATGGGGTCTTTTTGAGCAAGGAGCCAAGTAACTCCTAATGTCTGACTTGATCTTAACCACGTCTTCACTGAGCAGAATGACATTGGAATGCTGCAGGTGTATCTCAATGATTTCAGGTTCTTTCATCCTTATCCAGCACGTCATTTTGGTGCTAAAGTAATCAATTCAAGGCTATGCAAATTATAGGCTCTGTTCACATACAGAGTAAAAGAAGAGCATGTGAAATTATGAAGCAAAAAGGAAGGTTCAATAACCTGAAAGAAATTAGAATTTTTTAGAGCAGTAAAAGTTCACCAAATTGAAACTTGAAGATTACTTGAGGGGGTAAATGTTAAAAGAGATAACATACAAACATGTAAAGAAGTGCAATAATCACAGAATTTTGTTAGCTTTGTGAGAGTGGTATGTAGATCTGGGACTTCAGTTATCATAGCCGTGATCGTCTCTGTCTGAGCGCCGTATGCCACCCACATCTCTTACCTCTGAGAGTATTGGAAGACTTGGCCAGGTCATGCAAATGCATGTGAGATGAATTCTGAAATTAGAACTACACTGCTCTAGAACTGAAGACCTCAGTGATGAATTTATTTACATAATATAGGCATCACTAATTATTTATTTTATTGCTTTTAAAAGAGTACTAGAGAAAATGGTTATTTTTTATCAAAGTATTTATTTGGCTGTTGGTTCTGAGTGAATAAAATTTGTAAATCTCAGAAGTGGCTTGTTGGTACTTAATATTCCAAAGTGCTAATAGGCATTTTAGCATTTGGCAGCCCTCTGTGGCAATACAATATTAACTTAAATTTGTTTTGCATGTTAGTGTGGCCCATAAAGTAATTCATGTAAAACGTTAGGTTGATGCTTTTGTGTTTTTGAATTAATTGAAAGGCAAAATGGAGATCAAAGTTATCATTTAAGCAAGATATCTTGATCTATTACAGTCTATCACCTTTACCTAGTCTAGTCTATTATGTATGGTCTCCTTCCTTTGTTATAGTACTGAAGTTTAAAGATTGTGTGTCCCACTTTTTTTTTCTGAACTATGGGAGATCTATACAGATTGTGGACCAAGGGCAGCACTCTGGGATTGGTTCTGAAATGCTGGAGAGGTGAGGGACACAGGGTAGATGAGGGCCAGTTTTACACGTTCTTCCTATAGGAAGAGCAGGTCTTCGTGGTCAGGCAGTAGCTAGGACGGAGCCCCCTTGGTGCCTGGGTATTCTGCAGACCCACCTGTCACAACATTCTCTGGAACTCCTTCACGCTGGACTGAGAACACCAGGAAGGGAGGGATCGTCCAGCTTGTCCTCAGCTAGGAATAATAACAGATAGTGCCCATTGCTTCCCGAACATCTATTATCTTTTATTTGAAAGAAATTCCAGAATTACTAGGCAGAGAACTATCCTTTACTTTTGGAACTTTCGCAGGGTAAAAAGAGTTAACCACAGCAAAGCAAAGTGAGACAATTTCAGTAGAGGAGGTGCTTTCTGTGTCCACAAAGATCATTATTGGTGAATTTAATGAATAGAGCAATTTTTGAGAGATATGGATTTGGATGGGTATTTTGATTCGGGAACTTCATTTTCAATTATTAGATCTGTTTCTCAAATAGCTGCAGCTTGTTCAGTTTTGTTCCTGCCAGTTGGATATGAAGTACTGTATGTTTGGGCTCACTGTACAGAATTTGTTTCCAAAAAAATTGTGTCGTGCTGCTTTCCATCTACTGGACCAGTAGGGGTAGGAAGATCTGATTTGAAGCCAATGCAGAAAGCAAAACTGAGTAGGTTTGGATTGTTCATACATTAGGCCTTCCTTTCCCTGTTCTTACCCTTTTCCAGATGGAAGAACCAGTTCCCTCCCAGGGCAATTAGACAGAGAAGATGAAGATCATTTAGTACCACTCCTGCTGAAGTGCCATTATATTAAGTTTGGGTTTTAAAATTTAGAGGGATGAATCAACACAGTGTGTATTTGGTCTCTGTATTTTTCAATTAATGATGCTTTTAAAATTGGGAAAACAACTTTCCATCTTTTGATTTTGCTTTTCGTTTTATTAATATGATAATATCTTACTTTCCCACATCTAGTAGAAAGTAGGTGGTCCATGTAATCGAATTTAAAGGAGACTGGGAACACCCTTTAAAGCATCAAGCGGTTTTAAATGTCAACCGTATTGCACGCGCATCTTTCTAATGTGCATTAGGCACCCTCCCTTCCTAAATAAAGTATTTCAACACTATTTGACTTTTTCATGGTGATTAAGAATCACCGGTTTGCATGCCAGTTTCTGTTCTCCTCTGAGGTGCAGCACAGGCCTCAGTTATTACTGAGGCGTAAGGAGCTCTGTGCGTCTTTTACTAAATGGTCTCAGAATTTTATGCCCTCAGAGTTCTCTGCCATTGTCCTTTGCTGTGTTCATCAATAAGCAGGTTTTACACCCAGCATTACATTTTAGAGCTATAGGGAGCGTTTTTTAGCCTCCATTTTTAGGAGGAGCCCAGAGAGGCTGCACAGTTAGCCCATGTTACTGGGCTAGGTAAGTTTGGGGTAGAAACCTAGGCAGAGGTTGTATGACTGTGTGACTCCCAGTGGAATGTTTATCGTATCATATCAGGCCATGCTGTTTTGGGCTTCATTCAGGATATTTTTCCCTAACAGATTGTTCTTTATGTTTGATATTTTTCCCTCTTAATATGTAGTTCACCAACATAAAGAGAAATCAGGAGCAAGATGAAATACAAAACATAGTGAATAACAGTGAGGACCAGAAGTCCTGTTTCTACCGTAAATCATTTTTCTTCCTTGAGTCTTGGTTTAGCTTCTGTATAAGGAATTGTTTGGACTAAGAATAGCTGTAACAAACATTTTTCGAGTACTTACCATATGCCAGTTACGAAGTTCTCGTGTGTCCCCTCACTCAGTTCTTCCACAAACCCGGTGAAGAAAGTGTGAAGTCCTCATGTTACAGAAGGGGAAACTGAGTAACATAGAGGTCTTTTAGCTAGAAAGTGGCAAAGTCAGGACTGTCTCCGAGGTCTTAATCAGTGTGCTTTTGTTTCTGGGAAATACACGTGTTCTAGCTACAATGCCTAAAGGTGAGGGTTTGAAAAGTAACAAGGCTCACATGTAGCATTACAAAAGACCCACTCTCTACTCTACACATAGTGCTTCACTACATTTTGTGATGAGGCAGGGGCTGTATTACCCCATCTGGCAGATAAGGAAGTAAAGCTCAGAGAGGTCAAAAGGGTTATCTCGTCTTGTAGTTACTAAGTGGCAGTGGCAAGACTTGAAACCAGGTTAGGTACCTGATGGCTTTACCACTACTTGCTATGAGCTGAAAATGAGTACTTAAGTATCTAAGGCATCAGTCTCAGTGATTTTCAAATTATTGATTTATGATTAGAGGCAATGCGTGTGTGAGAAAAGAGGAGAGAGCATGTGTGGACATGTGTGTGCCCATCTTCATGTGGACATGTGCATGCTAATGCCTTTTTTGCTAAGGTAAGAGGCTCATACGGCAAGGAGATAAGTATGCAGAGTGAGTTTAGACCCAGAGATCCTGGAAGGTGGAGTGGTGAAGGAGGCAGAGTAGCAGATAGGAGAATGCAGATTCTGGCCAAAGGTGCAGCTGATAATGGGCTCAGTTAATGGCTGACCCGTTTTTCAAATTGAAAAGTGGACCAGTATTGTTGGATAATGTGCTTTTTAATTTTTTTCTGGAGAAGATATAAATCTGAATTTTTTTATCCATTTTTAATCTAGAATGGAATATTAAGTTGAGGTTTAAGTCATTACTACTAAGTGTATTTATTTGAAACCATTCCGAACTGAATAGAATCTCTGGCAACCTCTGATTTAGACTGTCGTTGGGGCTGGTGGTGCAGTGACTTTCTGATGACTGAGAGTTGGTGCCATCTTTGTATTCACAAAAACTTTCTTGACGAGATGAAGGCAGACCCAGACTCAGAAGAGCTATCCGTTTTATTCTGTTGATTAAGACATTATCGTAGTACTTTACAGTGTGGAGAAAGTTGTTCTATGGAGTCCACTTTTGATAAGTAGCTGCCTTGTGAAGCCACGCATGTCATCATCAGAAGGCTCCACTGGGCAGACTAAGGAGTCCTGGCTTCTCATTGCTGATATGAATTCCATTTCCAAGCCTGTGGACGATCGTGGTGGATGGGGGATGCAGTCCAGGATCACCTCCCAGACTTTCCTTCTTTATTCATACGTGCCCCTTCTCATGATCTTTCGGAAATCTTTGAAATACAGATTGCAGTTTCTGTTATTCATACCAGTTCCATATTGACAAAAAAGGAAAAAATAGTTGGACACTCTCTTCTGAGAAGTATGTGACTTCATTCAAACCCAGTACTGGTTTGCAAACTGCTCAGGAAATTCTTTGTGGGTGCTAAGGATCCACTTCGGGGAGCAGGGCTGAGGTCTCTGGACAATGGCAGAACCTTCCCCTGGCAAGAGGAACTCCTTTGGATGTTTTACACTTTGGGCCTCCTCCCAAGTTTTTTTATTTTATTTATTTTTTTTTGCTACACAGGCTTAAAGAAACATAGGCTCAATCCCCCAGACTTGAACATATCTAATGTCTGCTTCTGTTTAAAAACTCGGAGATTCATAAAAAGGGGAGAGAGACTGCCTTCCTTTGCCCTTTTCATTACTAGTAAATAACCTCTTGTATATTGTCAAAATTGTATGTAGGGGCAAACTAGGCTTAGGATCTCTGAGAGATGATAATATTCTTTTAAAAAGTTTATCATATTTCTTATAACTGCTCTACTTAAAGAATCTTATTTAAGCAAAAAAAAAAAATCAGCTTGCAGTGCTGTGGTCGAAATTCCTGTCTCAGAAATATTATAGGTGAATATATTTCCAGATGCTGCATATAATGGAAAATCATGAAAACTCGAATCAGGGTCTCTGTCCTTAAATGTGTTTCAGTTTGCATTTTGATAGCAGTTTAGAAATGTTATCGCTTGTTTCGTCACAGACATAATTCACATCTTTCTTCAGGCACTGTAAACAAGAGAAATGGCTTAATGGCCCCATAACGGCACTCTGCTGATAGCGGAGATTAGGTGCTTTAGTAATGGATGTCGGCGTGTGTATGTGTGAGTGGTATGTGTACACAGTGGGGGTGGGGAGGGCTTGGAAGAGGTAAATGGATTGGGAAAGAATCTTTGAGAGGCTCAGAGGCAGCTCAAGTGCCCTCTGCTTTTCTCTGTGTCTTGGAAGATGGATTTTATATAGCATGTGACACTATTGTCTTTATTTGTACACAAACCTTCCCCTTTGCTTCTCGAATGTAACTGAGCACTAATTGAGGTCATTGCCATCCATTTATCACCTGAAATGGAAGTGATATTAACTTAAAGTGAATGCTTTTCATCTACTGAATAAATTCCAGAAAAAAATATATATGTATGTATGAAAGGCTGCATACATTTTCATGCCATGTTTGTACCTGGCTTTAAATAATCTAATTTATGTGCCCCATTTAGTTTTTCCCCTTTTAAGGAATTTTTTTTAAAACTCTGCTTTAGCCAAGTGATATTTTTTTACAAGCACTTTGATGTCCATGGCATGATTTGTTTTGACTTTTTCAGTTATATTTTTTAAAAGGTGTGAAAAATTCTCCCATGTTATACGTCACCTTGGCCTAAGTAAATGCTTTGAAGTTCCTCAAAACTCATAAATTTGTAACGTTTTAGTCTCAATTTCATGTCATTTTTCATTAGCTAATTCATGCAATCCCTGAAAATTGACTACATAAATGGAACACCTTGGGTTTTCAGAGGCAGAGCAAACAAAGTGTTAATAGGTTAAAATGCAGTTTCCTTTATTGATGAGGTTAGTGGTATCTTGCCACTCTTCCTTTTGGCCTTTCATATTTTCTTTCTCCTTTTTTATTATATTACCATATTCTGGAAGAGGTATTGGCAGACTGTCCTCTCTCAAGGATCAGATTGTAAATATTTTAGGCTTTGCAGGTTATATGGTCTTTGCCCCTATTTGATTCAGCCACTGTAGCTCCAAGAAGCCCTGGACCATCCCCTAATAAGTGGGTTGGGAGAGTGTTCTGTCAAAACTTTGCTTATGGAGACAGGTAGGATGCTGCAGGTGGCCCCTGGGGTGTAATTTGCCAAGCCTTGCTCGAGAACATCATGCAGTAGAATATTCTAAAGCACTACTACAGACCAGAAATTCCAACCTCAGGGGAAGGAGACTGTCGTCAAGCCTTTGTATGTCTAGCTAGGTTTCCTTGATAAACTATAGACTTGCTTCAAAAGCATGGTTCTATTTAGAGAAGAATTAAAAGTGTGATGTGTTTCTTTTCTCAGGGTAATTGCTCTGTATTTACAGAAATTACTACTCTATTTCACTCTTAGAATAAGAGTTCAGGAGGAAAGCAAAGTGAAAGGTCAGAGTCAAGACAACTTGTCACTCTGTTTACCTTCACTGTCCGCATACAGAAAAAGTCCCTTCCCTTACTTGTGGCACTTTGGTTATCACCGTGCAGGAGCTTTAGATGTTGGATAGCAACATTTTTCCTTCAGTAGAATATGAGTAGTGTGATTTTTTAAAAGTCTTTGGTCACAGTAATAAATTGAGAGACAGGAAAATGTATGCAAGCAAGCACGTATGCTCTGAAAAGTTTTGTTTTTTGTTTTTTTTTAGATACAAGTGCCAAGAATATATTAGGTCATGTACACAAATGTAAGTATCACATACACATGAATTACACAAAGAATCCAATATACTTGCTATTAACTTTATTAGCAAAAATATTTTTAGAGGCCTAAGTAAAGCTCTAATTGGACTCCTAGGAGGTCTTGATGGTACGGGCCATGTCTTATTCTTCCTCTTCATTCCATCATTCCACATTTTCCTTCCCCTTTCTGCCTCTACCATAGTGCCTAGGATGCAGTACATTTATTAATTATTGAAGGAACGAATTCATAAAGACATATCCTGTGTAATGTTATAGCAATGCTCAAGCATGAAGGAAATTGTGTATATGAATAAATTTGAATTATATGCTGAAAGATTTGAGATTTAAAACCAAAGCCTGGGGCTCTGATTCTTAACCTGTTACAATTTAGTCTTAGGTCTTTAGTTAGACACAGTGCTTTGCTTGTTTATGCCTGCATTAGTCAGCTTTTGGTAACTGTGGCAAAATGCCTGAGAAAATTTAACTTAAAAGGAAGAAAGGTTTCTGTTCATACTGCCTGGGCCCTGTTGCTTGGTATGTCATGGTGGGAACACATGGTAGAGGAGATTGCTCACCTCATGGGCACAAGGAATAGAAGAGGAAGAGGAAAAGCTGGGACCCCAGTTCCTTTGCACAGACATGCCCACTGTTCTCTAACTCCCTCCTACCAGGCTCTGCTGTCTGGCTGGATGGTACATCATCTTCCAATAGGGTCACAAGCTCAGGACCAAGCCCCCAACACAAAGAGTACCTTGGGGAAATGCAAGACCCAAACTATCGCAATACTTTTTGAATAGAACTGAAAAATGGCAATAATAATAAATGCTTTGACTTGAATGATAATATTATGTAAATTTGTTTTTTTTTAACATATAGGAAATAGAATTTCCTATTAGTATTTCAAACCGAATCAGTTTAAATTGGCACTTAAAAGACATCTTTCTTAAATTTATGAGAATCCATCACCTTTACTATGGACATAAATAGAATTTGATTTATCTATTTCATTGTTTGTTCTCTGGACTGAGATTTACTGGGCATTTATAGCATAGTCTGTTTTCAATTTAAGGATGCAACTAATACTCTTATGTCATGATCATTTAGGAAATTGTTCTCCTTTGAGCAAGTTTTAAATTCATTTTCTCCATTTGTATTTCAAGTGTTCCAGTATGACTTTATATGTACATCCTTAACCAACATGTGGTTGTACTCTGTCACTCTTCATGCAAAGCTAAGGGCATTTCTCTACTCCAGCAAAAACATGACAAAATGTGCCCTTTTTTAAAAATGTAGGTGGAAAAATATTGCAAGCAAAATGTCTCATAGTTCATAGTTCTGACATGAAAACAATTAGTGATTTATCTTAACAATGAATACCATGACCCCAGTAAACTTTTGAATTAAGAAGTGGTTAAGTTTATTTTGGAAGTACATATTTTTAAGTCCTGGTATTTAGTAACACTTAAATTTAACCATTAGAAGAATTCAGTCATCATTAGTTAGACTTAAGATGTGGTTTTAAAGGTCAAGCTTCCATCAAAGAAAAAATGCAAGACCCATCTCTAGAGTGTTCTTTCTGCCTCTCCTCCCAAAGATCTGATTGTGTGGAGGAGTTGCAGATCATAAAAGTTTGCATGGAAAATGTATTTGAGGAATGCTTGAGAAAGACTGCGGATCTCATAGATAAATTATCTGAATTGTCTGAAGTCAGGGGTAAGGACATAATATCATTTTGAATAATGATTTCTCGGTAAATGAAATGAAGGAGTTAACTCACTTGATTTGATACACTTGAAGAAGGAAAGATTCACTTTAATTAAAAATACAAACAATGCAGATGCCTGTAGCTCTCTGCTCCAGACCCAGTAAGGATGGTACTGTAAGTGAAATGAAATGTACCTAGCAGCCCCAACAGCAGGCTGGAACCGTGTTCAGCAAAAGTAATTTAATTAGTGTTGATCATGACTCCAGATGATGGTGATTTGATAAGGAATAATTTAGTACTTAACAGCCTTTTACATGCACCAACTCCATGTGGGAAGGTAAAGCAAATTGCACAAAATGAATGTGCTGCTTTCACTAGTGCCTGTGCCAATGAGCTGGAAAACCGCCTGTGAGCAGACGCTCAGACTCTCAGCCCTGTGATGAAACACTCAACATGTTTTCAACTCAGTCCTCTCTGGTGGGAGTCTCTAGACTACCCTGACTTAAGAACAAACAAGAGAAGTCATTTCTGTGACATAGGATCTCCACGAAGCAGGAAATAAAGCATCCTAAGGTTCTTGTTCAGCAGGTTGAGGGTCTTCAGCCTGGCTTTCTCTTTTATTCCTCACATGTAGCAATTAAAAAAAAATCCACATCAACTCAGATTCATTGGATTACTAATTTGGCTTATGATTTTTAAAAAAAGAATCATTTTTTGGGGCCCAAACATATCGATTGTATGAAGAGAGTAGAAGCCCTCAATCACTAGAATTGGAGCACCTCTAGTGGTCTTCCAGTATTGGCATCTGAGGAAATGGAATACACTGCTCTCTATATAATTATGTTTAAGAAGTTTTTTGAAGTGTTAGACCTCTTTGAATGCAGTGTACACTGGACCTAAGTGTTGCAAAGCATCACAGTGGCTTGAGAATTTGCCCAATTAAGAGAATTACCTAGACACTTTTATAGCATACAAAGTCTTGATACATCTGACCCTAGTGAGTCAGAATTTCTGAGACTGGTATACTGTTTATTATGGCTGCCGTAAACTGGGTGACTTAGCAAGTGAAAATGGATTTATCAGGAATGGGTTCTGGAGGCCTGAAGCTCAGTGTGTGTATGTAGGGTTCTGAGGGCTGTAAGGGAGAACTTCCTGCTTCTCTCCTACTTCTGCTGGTGGGCTGGCTGTCTCTGGCTGTCTTTGGCCCTCCTTGACTTGTAGAAGCTCTATCTTCACATGCTGTTCTTTGCGTCACGTTCCTGTATTTCCACCCTTTTTAGGACACTAGTCACATTGGATCAGGGCCCACCTTAGAAACATCATTGTAATTAATCTTCCAAATAGGGTCACAACAGAAGTGAATTCTTTCCCTCTCAACTAGTTTTGCCTATTATAAAATTTCTATTTTGTCTATTCTTTTGTGCTTGGCTTCTTTTACTAACTCTATGTGAGGCATCCATGTTTTCAGATGCATTGGTAGGTAATTTGTCCCTTGTGGTTTCTACAAAATATTGATTTCATTGAATGAATATAGAAGGATTTATTTATCCACTTTCCTACAAATGAATGTTTTTGAGATTTTCATTTCTTACTATCATGAATAAAGCTTCTATGAATATTCTTATGTATGTCTTTTGGTGAAAATATGTATTCTCTTCTCTTGGATATAAACCTGTAAATATGATTATTTGACCATAAGATACCTGTGGAGATCAAACATATTAAAAATAAACTTTTGTGGGCTGGGGATTTAGCTCAGTGACACCACACCTGCCTCACAAGCACAATATCCTGAGTTTGATCCCAGGCACAGGAAAAAAAAAAGGAAAAAAAAATTTGTGGATGTGATGGTATAGGACTGCAATCCCAGCCCACAGGAGGCTGAAAGGCAATTTGAAACCAGCCCAAGCTATACAGTGAATATGAGGCCAGCCTGTACCACATAATGAAATGCTATCTCAAAAGAAAAAAGAAAAAAAACCTAAATTCATTCTTATATCTATATCCCCTCTTTCTTTAAAAAGTGAATTTGCCATTTATGCTAAAATTTATATTATTTTGATAGAATCTAAATATTTCATGTTTGTTGTAAATGTTTCATATTGAAGACTAAAAAAAAAAAAAAAAAAGGTTGTTAGGTTTTTCTTTTGGGGGGAAAAGCACCAGGGCTGGCATGTTATGCAGGCCCCCTACCACTTGGCTACTTCACCAGCTCTTTTAACATTTTTTTTTTTTTTTACTGTAGATTGAGACAGAACTTTGCTAAGGTTTATTAACCTGGCCTCAAATTTGCAATCTGTTAGCTTCTTGAGTAGCTAGAATTACAGGTGTGCACTACCATGCTTGGCTACCTCTTTGTTTTTGAACCTATGAAATATACATATGTCTATGTAAATATACATATTTACAATACATATTTCTTTTGGTCTTTATATTTTATAATCTGACCTCTGCACTGTATTAAGCCTGCATGAACACAGGCTAACCATAACCATACATTAAGTCATATAAAAAAAGAAAAATATCTCCTGATATAGAATAATTATTTTATGGTAGATTACATGTAACAAATAACTTTCATATATCTTTCAGATTTCACTCTTACAATTCTGGTGGGCAGGCACTTTAAATTTTATTTTATAAATAACCATAATCCTTAAAGATGTTGAATCTTTTGACAAAGCCATCATGAATCTCCCCTGGACTTCCATCTGGGTTTTCTTTGTCATCATCCTGCTTTCTTTCCATTAAACCATTACTACTGATGTAGTAGAGACATTTTCCTTTCAGTAGTGCCTAACTTTATATCCCAGTCTTCAGTTGATTCTTGGCCAGTTATTTGTTTCTCTCTCTCTCTCTTTTTTTTTTTTTCTGTTTCAGTTGTTGGAAATGTTTCTGAAATGTTTTCAAAATTTTCTTTCTGAAAACTAAGCTTGTCACATTGTTGATATTTGCTAAACAAATAACAAGTAATTTGATTTACCATCAGAGAAAATGTGGTCATATATTTTATTATGCAATAAAAGCAGAAAGGAGGATACAGAGATTCTCCAGAATCTTTTTTTTTTTTTTTTGCCACTGAAATTCATCAAATGTGGTTTTTGTTCTGTATTTAAGTTAATATGAAATGTTAATGACATTTTATCAGGAGAAGTAGCCACATTTCATTTTTGTCGGTAGTTTCATTTTGTTCTATTTATGTTTCAGTGGCTTTTCATGGCCTACCACTGAAAATCAAGAAAGAACCCCACAGTCCATGCTCAGAACTCGGATCTGCCTGCAGTCAAGAACAGCCCTTTAAATTCAGCTATGGAGAAAAGTGCCTGTACAATGTCAGGTAAAGCAGCGAGGTCTATGTATATTAAGTCATGGTTCTTTCTGAAATAAAAAGTCCAAAATAACATAAAACTCCCCGTCATATTTATGAGTTACATCTCCGGTATGTAACAAGCTAATTAGGTGATGTATTTAGCAGAACTCTAAAGAACCATTTGCTCTACAATCACACACTTTTGAGAATCATCATTTTAAAGCAATAATTTTCATCCAAATCGTTATTTGCTTTTTTTCTGTACTGATGCATTCTGGGTTTGAGAAGAGGGTCATATTTGGCACAAGCAGCCTTTGAAAGTTTCCATTAGAATGAGTGCATTATGCACTTTAGATAGAGAGTTGGTGGAAAAAAATGAAACATTTGGCAAGTCTGAGCAGTACATTAGTTATCTGACAGGCTTTGCAGATGATCTATAAGATACGTTCATGGGCAACTGCAATAAAACCAGAATTTTGTAGACTAATCAGAGGCTATTATCTATTAAAACGCCAGCCATTCTGATGATAATAAAGGGCGGTGCAGTCAAAGTCCATTGTTCATTTGTTAGAAAATTTGATAACCTATATGTTCATTAAAAACTCTTCACAGTAAATTGCATGCTTTTACTTTTCATGTGGGCCTCTAATTGCATAAAGAAAAAGTTGGCTCTGTCTATTGAATATTACTCTCAGTTACAGGAGAAACTTAGTTCTTAAAAGGACTTGGTTTGAAAACTTATAAAACTGATTTCAAATATTTGCCCTGTTCTCCAAGTTATATCAATTAGACTCATAATGCATTATGAGTCAAAGGCATTTCTATTTCTTCACACATTTATAGAATTCATTCTTTGTATCTGAGAAGGTTCTTGAAATTCAGATTCCTACCAACTCAGGGCAGCTGACCAGTGCTCAGGTATTTTATTGCTACTTGTTTTTGCAAATTTGTCTTTTATGTTTGCTTTTTGAAGAGATTCACCCGACCCAGGAAATTATGAGCCATCTCAGGTGAAAATTTAAAGATGTCATTAAAAAAACGATTTCATAACTATTAAAGGCATACTGAATTCAGAAAAAAATACTATTGATCAACCTGAGTTTTATAGTTTAGTGGGGTATTTTTTTGACATTGTCTTTATAAGGTGCTGTGTGTCCCCAGCATAGGTATTTAACAGACTGACGAATTTCCAATTGATGAACCAGTTAGACAGAGAATTGTCTTTGCATCTCAACATTGATCAGAACTGTGACTGTGAAATCCCTTTTGTTTTATATTTGACTTTCATAAATTAACAATACAGGAATTTCCTGAATATTTTGAAGCTTTGAGGGATCAATAATTTTCACAATGATATATGGTATATGTAATAAATTCTAGTACTTCTATCTTTATGCAAACAATGTAATTTAATACAACATTGCATGACAGAAAAAGCAATAGCTTAGGATTGAAAATGTGTCTTCTGATTTTTCATAGAAATAAGTCAGGTGAGCCATTTTATAAAAATTATTTTCACTCCGAAATAGTAGTAAAGGACATGGGTGAAACCAAACATAAGGGTCTTTATTTATGTACAGTTGACTTTGCTTTAAAGCTATGGGCATGCATGTAGCACATACTCTTCTATTTGGACAAAGTATTTTTGCATTTGAATATAATTTTTATATGAATGAAGTAAATTATTGTGTATGTCAAGGCAAAAAGGCATATTCCTTTCTAAGAAAAAATAGGTATTTGGTTCTTTTTATTCCTTTTGCAATACTGAGGCCTGGACTAGACAAGCAGTCTACCACTCAGCTACATCCCCAGCCCTTTTTTATTTTATTTTGAGGTAGGATTTTTCTCAGTTGCCCAGCATGGCCTCAAACTTGTGATTCTCTTTCTTGCCTTAGCTTCCCAAGTAGCTGGGATTGTAGCATTGTGCCATCACTCAGATCTTGATTGATTGATTTTTTTAAGAAAGTATAGTGATTTAAGCTGGAATGTCCTTTTTGTTCAGACATTTAAATAAAATTCATTTTTTCATAAAATATAAATTATGTATTTTGTATATATATTTATGTCACTACAAGATTTTGTACTAATTATTCTATCTTCTGTTTAAGAGCATTGTGAGTTTGAAGTCTACACTTTCTGGGCTTCAAAAATAAAACAAAAACCCCACAAAATTTTCATTTCCTTAGGTCCTAAGTTAAAATATCTTTTCTTCCTTGGAATAGAAACATTTTTGAAAATGATGCTTCAAAGCAACCAATGTTCTTCTCTTTTCCCTTGTTTCCTGGGCAGTGCCTATGATCAGAAGCCACAAGTGGGAATGAGGCCCTCCAACCCCCCCACGCCATCCAGCACACCAGTGTCCCCACTGCACCATGCATCTCCAAACTCCACTCACACTCCGAAGCCTGACCGGGTCTTCCCCACTCACCTCCCTCCAGATAACAGCTTCCCCATGGACCACAGGTAAACTGCACAGACTGTGCTGTCAAAATCGGTGTTTTCATTACTGCGCGAAATTCCTTTTCGCAATTCTGAAGGCCGATAGTAGTTGTAAGGAGAGCCAAGTAATTTTGCACAATAATTTGTAGAGAAGGTCATTTATAAACATCCCTTTTATAAACATTTAAATGGAAAATTAATCTATATACTGACATTTGAACATTTCCCTTTCACATTGCTTGAATTAAATTGCTTCACTTAAACTTTACATCAGATCATCCCATTTCTATGAGCATATGTGTGTACTTGTTCTGTAAAGTTGGAGACTAATTTTAGTAGGTGACTTATGCAGTTAGGTTCTTTACCTTAGACTGAGTGATTTAGCTATACATAATTTTACATAATATAACTTATTTTATTAAAACTATTTACTGGCCTTTCCAAGGGAAGAATATATAACATCAGTAAACCCATGACTCCGGAACCTGATAATAGGCAGTTAAAGAGATAGAGGCTGAGATAATACTCCTTACAAATGAGCAAGACAAGAGCCAGACATAGGACTGGAGACAATGCTGTAAAGTTACTGACTCCTAGAAATGAAGAAATTCATATTTCAATAAAATATTGGAAAACTTTTAGAGGCTTCAAGAGATGACTTAAATACAGGTTGATAGTAGCCAGCAGAATTCCTTCTCCCTTCCATTTTGCATTTGGCTATAACCACTGATGTTCTGGTGAATGTTCTGCAATGGATTTTGTGGGAAAATCATGAAGATCTTTTCTGTAGCGTTTGCTGAGTTGATGGTGTGAATCCACTCCATCGGTGACTATGAGCTGTCACTGTTAAAACTCTGAATGCCAAGTTGGAAAGAGATATGCAGTAGCAGCCCATGGTACAGTATTTTATCTTCTAGATATGGAGTCACAACCCCAAGAGCATAATTAATAGTGAAGTATAGTAAAATAATTAGGAAGTGGTAAATTTTCAGTTTCTATATCTATTTTTAATTATGAAATTATACAATTCAATTTTTAATGGCAGTGCTTATCAAAGAATCCCTGAGCATTTAATCCTAAGTCAGAACCATAGTTTTCTCTGACACACAATTGTAACAATAAACTCAGCCAAAGGAATCCTCTGGACCAGCGGAGGGAAGGGAAGCAGAAGACGGGCCACAGGCAACTTTGTAAATACAAGGGAGCACTCAGATCTGCTCTTTTTGGGTTATTTCATGGGCTTGATCTCAAATTCAGGAACTCTTTGGTATAAAGGAGTAAGATGAAGCTAACTTTGTGTCCATGACTAAGTCCTCTGGTGCTTTTGTTATTAGATGTTTCCTATTTTCTTTCCCTTCTCACCCCGCAGACTTGAGTCTTTGTCAGACCGAAATGGTATGTGCATCTGTGTAAACAGTTTTGTAAATACAGATGAAAGCATGCTTATTGCAGGGTGGGCCATTAAACAGACACACATTGTATGGGGCTAGAAGGAAAAAGTATGAAGCAAAGAAGCGAATTTTATTTTGTCCGCCTCCATTAACTTCCCAGAGTTTTTGACGGCCAAGGCGCTCATGCTTCCTAAGAATGCCAGAATTTCAGGGATAGCATTTGTGTTTTGTGCAGCCTTCTTATCTCTTGTGGAAGGTAACTGCTGAATAAGCATTGTGGCTCTTTTTAGGTGACCTAACTTGAAATGCTTTAGCCAAATCCATTTTAATTTCTCAACTTGAAGTCAGGTATTTGAGACTGGGAACAGCCGGCCCGGAACAACAAGAGGGAAGCTCAGGGTCTTTTCCCATTGCCCCCCACTGGGGTTTGAGGACAGTACCAGCTGGCCAATCCCAGGAAAACCTTTGAAGCCTTATGTTTCTGAGGAGGATTCTTAGAGGGTTCTGGCCAGCAAAAGATAGCCCATTGGTTATAAATGGCAACTCTGTTCTGGGAACAGATCCTCCCCAGGTAGGGCCCTCCAGCACCCCACCTCACTCTGGGAGTGTGCTGGGGCCAACTGGCCGGGGCTCTGCTTCCCTCCCTCGGCCTTGCTCCACTCCTAGGGCCAGCCCTTTGGCGTTTTTTCCTGAACCCACTGTGCAAGAGCCCTGTCTCTTATCCTCTGTGTCCCCCCACCATTTACACCCTGCGTTTTCTTTATCCAGGCGTTCATCAACATGTTCTCCTTACCCATTAACTTTCTCCCAGATTTTTTTTTGGGGGGGTATGTTGAAGTGAGCCCAGAGCCTTTACACTGAGATACATCCCCAACCCTTTTTTAGTTTTTATTTTTTGATAACATCTTGCTAAGTTCCTAAGTTGTCTAGGGTGGGCTTGAACTTGTGATTCTCCTGCCTCAGTCTCCCAGAGTGCTGGAATTCTAGGACTGTTCCATCACCCCCAACCCAGAAGCTTTCTCTATTACCTTTTCCCTAACCATTGGTCACTGGATCATAAGAATAGCATCGAGATGTACAACCTTTTTTTTTTTTTTTTTTTT
>NW_022900916.1:17028258-17116290 GCF_012274545.1 Fukomys damarensis | reverse complement strand
TTTTTTTTTTTTTTTTGTACAACCTTTTATGAAACGTGTGTGTTTCAAATATACACCATCCCCAGGAAGTAGCAACTGGAATCAGGTCAACTCGTATAAACAAATGGCTTCATTCTTTACAAAGCTTTCAGTACAAGCATTATTAACTTCCTTTTAAGGTTTCACAAGTGAGCCCGTTTCTTATTTTATCTTCAAGTTACAATTTTCTGATTCACTCCTTGACAGTTCTTAATGATAATTTCTGTTTCTTTTTTTGGCTAATGAAATAAGCAAGACAAGGGAAATAAATGCAGTGCCAGTCAGCCTGAATGTTTTGCAGTATTTGAGTTTCTAAGTTTACTGTCTGCAGGTGTAGGTAGAATTTCAGTGCTTTCTGTGGCAGCCGGTGAGCCAAGAGTTAATAGAGTGTTCTTAGAAATGCTACAACAATTGCTTCACCATCCTTTACCTTTTACCTTGTTTTCATTTAACGTTACCAAAATTAAATGCTAACTTTCCAAATTAAAGTCTCAGGAATGCTTTTAGTTGGAGGGGTTTGATAGGTTTATATTTGCTCATGGATATGTTTTATAGGTTATTTTTAAGCACTCCCGGGGCATTTTTAGAGCACTTCTAAATCTTTAATTAATCCACATCTTTGTGGTGGGTCAATGATATTGTGGATGAGAAACACAGAGCAGAATGATTGTGTGATTAGCCAATCCTTACACAGCCTAACGGAGAAAGGCCTTCTCCCAAGACCTGAGAACTTCCGGCTGACCCACAGCCTGGCCCCAGGTCTGTGCATCACACAGTATCTGTCCTTTCAGTGGCCACTGTATATTGATGCTTACTTGTATCAGTTTGATAGTTTGTTTGAATACATCGGAAGCCAGTATCTCTGCTGCTGTTTGATAGGAAAGAAGTAGCGTTTGGACTAACAGCTTGGAATTCAGTCTGTATAATCTTGAATTTTATTTCTCACTAGAACTCATTGTTAATTAGGACGCTGTTGAAGAATAAAAGGTCCTACCAATTTGTAAAGAGAATCATTGCTGTTTTGTTTCTTTTAGAACTAATAGTCCCAGAACAAAAAAAAAAAATAGCTAGGTTTCTGTTTGTTTGCCGCTTAATTTGCTAACAGCATTAGAGGATAGGGTTTTGAGTATAGACTCTGCAGAAGGGGAGCCCAAGGCATCACACGATTAAGAAGCATCAAGCTACTGACCTAGGACAGAGGACTCTAGTGTTCATTAAATATTTATACTCTGGCTCCGTTGGTATTGTATTCATCGACTAAGCAGTAAAGATTGTAGCAGTGTTTCAAAAAAATATCTTCTACCGTTTCATCTGAAACTCACTCTCTTGTTGCCCAGATTTCGCCGCCAGCTCTCTGAACCCTGCAATTCCTTTCCTCCTTTGCCGACAATGTCAAGGGAAGGACGTCCTATGTATCAACGACAGATGTCTGAGCCAAACATCCCCTTCCCACCACAAGGCTTCAAGCAGGAGTACCACGACCCAGTATACGAACACAGCACCATGGTTGGCGGTGCGGCCAGCCAAAGCTTCCCCCCACCTCTGATGATAAAACAGGAACCCAGAGATTTTGCATATGATTCAGGTAGGCCCATGCTTTGATTTAATTACCTGAAACATCTTTCTTCCTCCCTCGTCAATTTGCTTAATGTTGTTGTCCACCTGGGGTGGCTCTTGACTTTTTTTTTTTTTTTTTTTTTTAAGGTAGGTCTTTCAGATATTTTAGCCCTTATTTGAAAATTGCTCTATATGTGAAGGGTTGGACTATCAACCAGTTTTGCCACAAACCAATGTCTGGAAATGAAACCAGTTGAATGAAAAGTGCAGTTTATAAAATTATGCACTTATATGTGAATTTATAATCTAAGAAGGCTAACAGTGCATTACGAAGTATTTCATAAGTAGTTGTTAGGCTTTTCTTGATTCTGTGCTTTGTTTTTTCTACTTTTACTACTTCAGGGCTATTGGAAAACAATGTTTATGTAAAGTGATATTCCTCTGTATTGCTTAAAGTAAATTATCAGTGTCAAAGATTCCAAGGTTCTGTATACATGAGGACAGAAATAGCAACATACAGACTCGTGGTTCCTTCATCCAGCACAGCTCAGCTTTGTCTCAATGAGCTAAACAGCACCACAGTGTGGTCTGTTAAGTAGACAGAGGGGCTTCCCGAGAGTAAGAAGGGCTTAAAATTGATTCCAAATGTTGCCACCAGTTTGCCAACATTTAATTTTAAGATGTTAGCAAAAGTACTAAACTCATCTCCACTGAGTTTTTCCTGGGAAATTAGGACATCTGCTTTTCACACCTCCCGGGTATTATTAAAACATGTATGGAATGGAATAAAAGCCAATGTTTATGAGAAAGGTACCCTTACACCTAATTATCATTACTGTAACGACAGACAAGAGATGATTGTGGACATGGAAATATTTGAGAACAGCGTTGTTCCCTTTTGTCTGGAGGCAAAGGTATGGGCATTCTTCATGAAAGAGCTATCACTTCCCCAGTAATACAAGATGGAGCCCTAGGACATCAAATGTCTCTATCCCATTAGGCTTTGCAGCCTCCCTCACTGGACAAGAAGTTCCAAGCACAAGGGAACTGCCACCCCTGAAAGCACATTTGCTCCTCAGACCTATAGGCCAGCTGGTCCTGAGTCCACTTCCCAGACCTGAGCAGTTCAGGAAGGCCTTGTTTTCTGAGCGTGGAGCACATGGTTTTTGTTTGTTTCCAAGCCTAAAGGTGTGGCTGAAAGACAGCTGTGCGTGTGAGGTGAGGGTGAACTTTGATGTATCCTTGTGGGGCACAATGCTGAGCTGAGAAGTGGAGGGAAACTTGAATGAAGGCTGGACCTTGGCTCTCTCCATACTGTTCTACTCCAGGGTTAACCATCAGAGATTTTCTTAAATGTTGAGTTTAACCTGTCTTTCTGAGTTGTGTCATCCTGATATGTTTTCAGAGATGGAGAAAAGAAAATATATTTATCAATTTGTTTAGCTGATTTATAATTAAAACAGTGTAACCATATGGCATTATAAGGGGCTTTATTTCAATTCTTCCCAGAGTCTGTAATTTGGGGACTATCTAGAATAATCTCATAGTGGTTTCATTTTAGATTTTTTTTCTATCTGTCCATTAATATTCCTATTAAGAACCTGCAAGTCAGTAGTCTTTTTTTATAAAAAGGATACACTTTTATCTATAAATTTCACAACCTGTCAACTGACAGCCTAAACTATATTTTAATTTGTTACAGTTTTCAAAGTCAACTCATCGATGTTTCAAGATACACAGTATATGGAAATGAAACACATTAGCCAAAGGCTTACATAGCACATTTCTTTGTTCTACAATTTTTTATATGTATAATACCAAAAAATAATGTCCATATGGTTTTCTTTATTCTCTGATTTTCTCTGTGTGTATCTTATATTTGTATCACACACACAGTTCTATGCAGCTCAGTGTTGATGACATACAACTTTTCTTGAGATCTGAATCAAACCGGAGATGTAAGGACTTTAATGAGGTCAGAACATAGGAGTTGGTGCTGTAAGAGTTAAATGCTTTATTCGCCAGCCCTGATATTGTGGACTTCAGAGTTGGCCACTGTATGACCCTCAAAAGCACAGATTCTATCGCTCATGAGCTTCAAAAGCATGGCCTGCATCCTATGTGAAAGATATGTAGGGATTTCTTCGCAGAGTGCCATGTATCTCACAAATGTCTTATCAAACATTTGTTTAATATTTTAGAAGCTATTTGCTTGTGCTACTTTCTCCCTTTTAATTATACTTTAAATTGCTGATGTTGTATAGCACTTTTGAATTAAAAATTCAAAATTCTTGATAGGGTTTATTTTTGTTACTTGAATAGGTAAGTGGTGAAGATGGACCCTTTGGGTTTGATTGAAAAGAAATGTAGCAACTATTGATCCAGGCCTGTGAAAAGTTAATGGTGTTTCAAAGCATATTTTACTGGTCACCAAACTACTGCTCTGAAGTCAACACCTCTAAATGTCCTATATTGCAATCAACAAGTACGATCTCTAGATATTTTATTTTGTCTTTATTAGTTCTTTTATCCTTGTTGAGAACACAGTAAATAACCTTTTAGGAGAGCAAAAGTATTTATAATTGAAGCCCTGATTTATTTCTTTGCCCATTGTGTTGAACAAACATCACATTATTTTATATATGATTTAAAAACATCACAGAAAACATTTTCTAAGTCATTTAACTCAGCATCTATGATCCTTTCAGAAGTCCTGTTGGACTCGTTATTGCTAAATTCAGTGTATCATAAATGTTGTGACAATAAAAGATGGCTTGTAAGGGAAAAAGCAGCATGATTGTGCTCTAATAAAACCTGACATTAATTATGACATGGGAAATGGAAGGTCTATTAATTATAATTATAACTGCAGGAATGAAATTTCAACTGCTGAATATTTAAGATAAAAAATTCAAAATATTATGTTAGTAGAGTAGATCATGATTTTTTTCAGAGACAAGAAAAACATTTGGATCAGAAAACAGAGGACATAAAAAATGGTTCTCTTCTGTTTGCTTCATTTTTTTGTTTGTTTGTTTGTTTGTTTGTTTTTGAGACAGCATCTCACTGTGTGGTCCAGGCTGAATTTAAACTCACTAGGTAGCCTAGGCTGGCCTCCAACTCACTGCTCTCCACCTGTATCACCATCTCAAATCTGGGGTTACAGGTGTGCGCCACCACATCTAGCAAGAAATTCAGTTTGGTGAACTAAAGAACGGAGGTGGTGAGCTAGTGCAGTGCGATCTGCTTGTGCTGTTATAGCATGTTGTAAAGTGCAATATAATGTATCTACCCCTGGTGCATTCCTTCTTTTCCAGCCTAGCAGAACTCTGGAAAGTAGTATATACTCTTTTATACTTGTTGGTTGGCTTTCCCATATCCAACGCGATGTTTTTCTTTTGTGCTCTGCAGCCAAGTGGCCACATAAAAAGTAAAATTTGTATTGAGTGATTTATTCAAAGCACTGTATTCAAAGTCCTTTATGCACTATCCTTTTTTCATAGAGCCATAGCTGTTTGCCCATTTCTATGTGTGCGCGTATGTTTTTGAAAGTTTAGAAAGCCCAATGAAGCAGATATTTTAGTGTTTATAACAACGTGTTTTACTGGAGTTGTATGTGTTGATTGGTTGGTATTGTTTTATTCTGTTTCATTTTATTTTATATTTTGATAGCTTAGATCATTTTTAGGGGAGCTGTGGGCACACAAAACTAAAAATTTGACTTAAGAAAATATCAACACAAAATTTCACATGCTTTGATTAGATAATTTGCTCTCAGGAATTTATGCTAAGAAATAGGGAGAGGTATCCAGTGAATGCTTGAGAGAAACAAGGTAAAATATTGTAAGAATTGATAATATGGTAAAATAAATTATGCCTACCAGCAAGAGAAGTATTCTGTAGCCTTTAGAAGTCAGTTTTAAAAATATTTAATGAAATATTGAGTTAAAGGAGTTAAAAGTGAAAATGTCCATAAGGCACGACTCCAACGTAAGTCAATACAGAAGTACAGGTTGATGGTGTCATACGCGACTTGTGTTTTCTCTATGAAGTGCTTTCGATTTTACTGCTTTCGTAGTCAGACAGAATAAGTATTTTTTATAAATCTGTGCATTTAGACTTGAAGACTCAAGGTGCCTAAGTTAATCACATCATTCCTATAAATGAAAAGAATACTAAGCAAATGATGACACTATAGCCTCGTGTGTTACAAACCAAAATGACTTTCAGTTAGTCTGTGCCCAGACTGCCTTAGAGAACAGAGGGAAAGTGAACACACAACTCGGTCCTTTGTTGACACTGTCTGCAACTCTGCCGTGGGCACTGTGTTCCTTTACACTTTGGGATGTACTAAAAATCTTAACTTGGGTGTTGTTGAGAAGAGTGATACATCAATATTTGCTTTTAGCCCTCATGCTTGTTCCAGTATTATAATTAGTTTAGGAGGCGCTTCCCAAGCCATGCGCTAGAGCAGTTTAATCAAAGTATTGGGAATGAAGACTGGAGAAGAATTCTACAGGAGCAATAAGAAGGTTGCTGGAATAAGACAAAGGAGGAAAATGATTTTTTTTTTGAGGTGTATTGTAAAAGGGAAAGTGGAATTAGAAAGCAGGGGAGAGCCCACGTGTGTTTTGAATTTTCAAATTGTGTTTCTTAGAGCCACCTCTGCTATCCCTGAGGAGGCCTTCTTTCACGTTGGAGGACTGTAACAATTATCTGGTGGCAAATGTCAGCACTGCTTTAAATTAGAAAATTGATGCAGATAGACATTTGATAGAATTATAAATCTTCATACTCATGAAGACTCTTGGAGATCACCTCCTTCAAATTCCTTCTCCACACCCAGTTTTACAGTTGAAACAGCAAGAGCTTTATCCAACGTAACTTCTCATTTAGTTACACAGATATTTTCTGAAACAGTCAAAACTACTAAGACTTTTCTACTTCTTCATTTGGCACACAGTTTAAGATCTGTCTTCCTATGGGATTGTTCGGTGAATTTTTTTTTTTTCTCTGTTAGAGAGTGAACCCAAGACCTTGCTCTTGATAGGTTAGCTCTCTACCACTGAGATACATTCCTACCCCTATATGTCACTGGCCATCTTAAAGAGAAATAAATTACTCTTTATCACATGTGTTATTGACCGCTTATTCTAATCTGGACTGTTTTTTCTTGCTTACAAAGGCTGGCTATATTATTCGGAGAACAACTTTTTTAAAATGCAGGAATGGGGGGTAGTGGGAGTTGAACTCAGGGCCTTTCCACTGAGCTACATGCCCAGTTCTTGTGAGCCTTTGGGCTCAGTCTCCCAGAGTGTTGGGATTATAAGCGTGTACCTCCACACCTGGCCAGGGAATTAGACTTAAAGCTTGTGATTTTCTTAATTTGTGGAAGGGAATAGTTCACATTTTACTGTCACTGTCACTACTGCGACCTAGGAAAATATGAAGCCTCAAATGATAAGATGCAGTATACTCTCTTTTTATAAATGTACTGCAGGGCTGGGGATTTAGCTCAGTGGTTCCGGCACCTGCCTTGCAAGCGCAAGGTCCCGAGTTCGATCCCCGGATCAAGGAAGTGGGTTTTTATAATAGTTTTTCTAGAAAAGGTTGAATAATAATTGGGAGAAAAAGTGACAAGTTTAAGTGCCTGCCTAGCTGCCGCTTTTTACATGAGCTTAGAGTTCGTCTGAGCCGTTTTGCTGGACAAACACCTTTGAAGGCTCGGTGACTTTCAATTTGACTACAGCATTGGGTTTCCAGTTCTTGCCTTCTGAATCCACTTTCGACGAGTAAGCTTCTGAGGTGCTCCAGTATCTAAAGCAGATGGAGAGAAAGTGGTTTAGCGAGGACAACAAGGTAATTTTCTGTCATTTACTTTAAACCTTCCATCGCACCAGCGCTCCCTTTCCGAGTTCCCTGTGCACTTCTTTAGCACTTCAGGGCTTTGGCCAAAGCCAGTAGAAGAATTTTCCAATTTGAGGAATTTTTATCTGTCCTGCGCTTGTAGAAGAATTAGATGTGGGCAGAGAAGTGATGAAATAAATTCTAAAAAACCATTTTCCTCATGTTAAATATATTAAACCTGGAATAGTTTGACTTTTGTCTGTCAGAGCTGACAAAATGTATCTGGTGTTCACGAGGGCCCGCCCTGGCACTACAGTGAAGAGGTTTAAAGCTGGTTGGATTTCCGAAATGGCAAGAGAGGAAGAGTTGCATGTTGTAAACATTATTCTTCGTTTTCTGTGTTGCTGGATACTCATCCTAATCCAATCGTAGGGAAAGCGGTGAGGTAATACCTGCTGCTGTCTCTCGAGAGCACTGCTGGAACTTTGCCTTGCAGAGTTTATGATATGGTTTCACAGTGACGGTCATAGGATGACAGCAGGATTAACATGATTATTTCCCGCATTCGTATAGAAATAGAAATAGGTAGGGCTTTCATGTTCGGTGTTTGGAGATGATTTGTCAGAACCTCAATCTACTGTCCAAACTTAAAAAAGATGGGAGAAAAAAGTAATAAAGTGCAGAAGGCTAAAATTACTTGGTAGTTTGTCTCTAAGTTATTACTGTTGCACTTGTTACCTTTACTAATATAACTGTAGCTCAGACTTTCTGCCATTGGGATATATTACTTTGGAAAACAATTTCTTATTATTTGCATACTGGGGAAGGAATAAATATTCTAGGGAAATTGACCTCGTCGTACATACTTGTGATAGATTTCCTTACTTTATTTTTGATCGATTGGGATTCACACAAATAACCAAAAATATTATCCAGGAAATACTTGGAAAGCAGTGATGATAGTGTAAGATGTTGGAAAATACTGGTAGAATCAGGTGGAAAACAGGGAGTAGAAAGTAAAAATAATGGGTGTTTATTATGAGCAGCCCAGGTCAGTATAAACAAGCAAGCTTTGTTATTTCAAAATTGGAAGGCCCACCATCCATAATTTCTGCCTGTTGAACATGTATGTTACTATTCAGTGATTTCATTTGATTCATTTTATTTCCTGTTCCAGTCATTTAAAAATGTATTTTTAAAAAATATAGTTGTTTTTACTTACATAATTTAAAGTAATAAATCCTATTTGGAATTTTATTTTGGCTGCTGGAGCGGGGAAGAAAGCAGGATAGTGTTTCTCTGATCATATTCCCTAAGAAGAGTGTGAGGAGTCCCATCTTCTTTCACATGCGTGCCTTCTCTTCTGAGCAGCCACAATCCCTTCTAAGGCTTGCCTACCTCTAATAGGACGAAGCAAAGGCCTAGTGTCTAAAACCACCTCTCTAGAACTTTTAACACCTAACAATTTTACTGATGCTCCTTCATTCATGATGGATTTGCATCCCAATAAACCCTTTCTAGGTTGAAGACATTGTAAGTAAAAAATGCTTTCATTGTACCTAGCTCACCCAGTATCCTAGCTTAGCAGTGGTGGATTGTGAAGTGTAGGTTGTTTCCCCTTGTGATCGTGTGGCTGACCCAAGTTGTTGCTCACTGCCAGTGCCCAGTATCATGAGATAGTCTAGTACCACACATCCCTAACCTGGGGAAGGATCAAAACTCAAAATTTAAATCACAGTTTCTAGCGAACACATATTCCTCTCATACTATCATAAGTTTGAACCACTGTAAATCAGAGACTACCTAAGTATTGTTAGGGCGCTGACTTCCTTGGTCAATTACAGATTTTGTATTCAGCCCTTAATGATTCTAAGATCATGTTCCATAGATTGCGGTGATCAGACTTTACACATAATTAATAATGAAACCTACACAGCATATTAACATTTTTTGAAGTGTGAAGAATTACATTTGAAAAATAATCAGATTCATGTCATCATTTTTACTTAAGTTTGTTTGAACCATCTTAAAAAAATAATCCCTAAAAGACTATTGGATATTTCTTAAAGCCTTAAAGAATGAATGTTAACCGATTAGGAATAACTCAGTGTATGTTCACTGATCAGTACTTTTATTCTCTTCTATATGTAGCTGTTTGCAACAAGTATTTCAATTTTTTTTGTACCTGGGATCAAACTCAGGACCTTGCACTTGTGAGGCAGGGGCAGTGCCACTGAGCTAAATCCCGGCCCTCAAGTATTTCAAATTTTGAGATCCAAGATAGGGCCATAATTTTACTTTCTACCATTTTATTTGCTAGATATTAGAAATTAGAAATTAAAAATTAAATTGTCATAATGTCATAGTAGATAGTCCTTTACAGACTTAAACCCAAACACTGGGCTGTCTCTATGTCTCCTCTTGCCTTCTCCAGGCATGGTCCTGCTCCTTTGATCAGTTTTAAGGATATACACAGGGACTGCTGACTGCAATTATTTTTGCACATAACCCCGGGTCAATGGAAGACAGAAATGTTTTCTTTCTTAGAGAGTTAAGATCCAAGTTACGGATGGCTGATAAAGCACATTATTTAGCTAATACCGTACAATTTAGGACTGGCTTTTCACAAATCATTCCCAAAATTGCTCTTTTGGTAGCCTTTTCTCCCTAAAAACTCAGACATTTTAAAGCATTACCATCTTTAGTAACTTCCACAGTGATGATTATAGTTCCATGATCTTTGACTTTTTGTACCTGGTATGTAACACTCCCAAAGGCTAAGTCTTGGCCCTGTTCCATTACAAAACATCATTTGCTTAAAGCCACATCTTCTTCTATAACAAGTCAGCTCTTTTTTTTTCCATCCCAAGTCTAAAGCTATTGCTTAAAGAAATTTGAGTGGAGAATCACTTGGTAATTTCAAAGAATGAGCTATTATTGATCCTTTGGAAAATGTTAACATTATATCTGTTTCCCTAACACCCATATATATTTTTCTTTACTCAGCCTTGATTTGTGGACTAGCACTTAATCACTTAATCTCTGAATTTTTTTATATGCTTCAATTGTGTAAAGTGCCAACCATGTCTTCCTAATTGATTCTGTTGCTATAAAAGAGATCATAGATTGGCCTCACAATTTGCCTTTGCACTTTATTGCCGAGTCTGTCTTGTATAGGTTTTCCTCATTCGTTTCTAAGTGAAAATAGCAAATCTCCCAAACCACTACTCTTGGTCTACTGTATTGGTTTTTCTAAGAAATACTTCAATATCCTCTAAATCTACAGTTACAGTAAGTGGCATTGGCTAGTGATTTGATTTGAGAATTGAGACTACAGTCTGGATTTACTCTTTATGCATTAACACAGGTCAAATGGACAGGGACTGCATTTTAAGTCAGTAATGGAAGGCTGAAGGCTGCCTTAAACCAATCATATCAGTTTTACCCATGACTGATTGGTCCCTAGGGGTAGGGCCCTGTAAGCATTTCTCTTATATGAATGGACTCTATAGAGCCTGGTGTTTCATTCATAAAATGGAGACTGAAAGGAAACACAACACACACACACACACACACACACACACACACACAGGCAGTCTGGCTCTCTGGAATGTCCATTTATACAGAGCTGAAGGGTGTAGTGTTCCATCAGCTGCTGCTTTTGCCAGTTGACTGGAAGTAATGATTAATGCTCATTGGTCCTGCTCACATGTAACCTGACACTATTATGGCTTTCCAGTGTTCCTAATGTATAGTGAATGAGAAGACAACATTCTCAAATCAGAAACATAAACAGGAACTGGTGGGTCTGAATTCCATTCAAATATGTCATTTCAGCCCCACTGTTTGTCTAGCTTGGATTTTGCAGGCAGGAAAGGGGGAAGGGAGGGATAATCTGCTTGTTAGTTGTACTAGCTTGGAAAAAGGGACTTTGAAGGGGGTGGAGTATACTTTTATAGAGTATAATTTATAGTTTCTTTTTAAACACAACAACCAGGACACTTAGAGTACAGAATTGCTTGCTATCAGTGAGTGAAATGAACTTTGAAATGTCTTTTTAAACATTGAGTGAAATATCTTTTTAAACAGAACTGAGATTTTAAATTAAATGAAACATTTTAAAGATGAATTTTGAGTAGTTCTGTGTGTTTGTACTTCACGAATGTGAAAAAATTAGAAGAAAGAATAAATATTTTTAAAATTTTGTGCATATATGAGTGTATATTTTTAGAATACTGTTACAAACTTTTTTATAGCTTTAAAATTTTTTCTATTTCCGTGAGTTGATTAGTAGGTAAGAGGACAAAAGAGATATTTTATATAAAGTATTTTCATCTAAGTTATGAACCACTTGAAATAATTTTCAAGAAATTTTTATCAGCTTTAATAGATGCTTGTGGTTTCCCTTGTGTGTGTGTGGTTTCTATGTAATTTTTTCTAATACAGCTGGAAAATTTTACAAAGATCAATAATTAAATTTAAATATGAAAAGAATCAAAGTGCAAAACAAATTTGAAAAAAATTACAAGCACTTGTCATTGTAATTCAACTGTTGTCTTTAACTTAGAAAAATGTTTTCAAAGTTTCGCTTCTGCAGCCTCTTCTTTTTAGTGGGTATGCTCTTGCAGTTTCTGGCTTCATCTATATGATACTTTATAAATTTACTTTTAACATTAGAAATAGAACCATCACTTTATATAAAGTTGGAAATAATATGTTAAATTCTGGGCCTGGCATCTATTTCTATTTGTGTCCTGTGCAACCCGCTTTATAATCTCTTTGGTCTTTGGTTTCCTTAATTATAAAAACAGGGTTTTAGGTGGTCATAATGGCACACATCTGTAATCCCAGCACTGTGGGAGGTTGAGGCAGGAGCATTATGAGTTTCAGCCCAACCTGAGCAACTTCTTGATTTAGTGAGACCCTCCTGTCTCAAACTAAAAAACGACTGGGGATCTAGCTCAGCTTGAAGGTCCTGGGGTCAGTCATTAGTACAGCAAAAAACAGGGAGGTGGGTTAGAATTACCACCTCTTAGTGGTTTTGTAAGGATTAAATATACTTATGTTTGTAAAGTTCCTAAGGTGGTATGTGGAGCATATTAAATGTATAGCGATAAACAATTTTTATTGTTATGATTTTATAGACTTCTGCAAATTTCTTCAAAGACTACTGGTCATTTAAATCAGATGTGTTATTATTTCTAATACTTAAAAATAGACTGAGGATACAGGATATGATAAATTAGGAGAGATTTCCTTATGCCAAAGCAACCATAATATATACAATTAAAGCAAAAACCTATAGTTTTGCTATTTTAGACCTAAAGGAATAGGTGGTTTGTTTTGCTTTGCTTTGGCGTTGTGGTTTCACTGAAGTACACCTCAGCCCTGCAGACTGAACTTCTTACCAGTATTAGTCATGCTGAAATCAAATATAACAAATGTTCTAAATATTGTAGTGATCCAAGGCAAGATGAAACCAGGAGGACAAAGCTGTCCTGACACATTTGTTTCAAATCGTCTCGATTCCAGCAGGAGTCCATTCAGAATTGAAGCTCAGCATTAAATTCTGCACTTCTTCAGAGAGTTTTGTGTGTGTGTCCACTGTGGCATCGATGACATTCTTTCTCGTGTCTAATTTTAGAGCTCTGTTAGTTGTCAGAGTGCAGTAACTTCTAGCAAGTACCCAAAGTCAAAATCCAGCTTGGGCTTCCTGTCACTTCAACTTTTTTTCTTTTTACCTCTAACTTAATAAAATCATCACAAACTTGTAAAACCCGTAAAATTCTGGGCTCAGTAGATCACATAAACTTATCTTGTTTTGAATATAGTCATTATTCGTGTGGGATAATATTAAAAAAATCCAAGATGCTTACAAGAGAAAATTAGGGTGATGTAGGTTAAATTCTATACTATTATTTGACAATATGAAGCCTTTATGTTTCAAAAATATCTGAATTCCTTTAGTAACGTAACTCCCTCCCCGTGTCCTTCCCTCCCTCTCTTCCTCCCTCCTTTCCTCCTTTGCTTTTTTTCTTCCTTCCTTTGATTTTGAAAACACTATGACAGGCACACAAGAACTAATATAATTATTTCCCTGTCTACAAATTCTATCAACAATAGATGTAGTATATATTGGCTGTGATGGAAGAAATATCTCTGCAGATTTAACACTATTTGTATTCACGGTTTACTGAAAACCCTAAGGAGAAAGATCCCGTCTAAGAGTGAATGAAGTAATACTAAATTCATCATTTCCTTCTTAAAACTTGAGTCATCTCCAATTTTCCTGCCTTCTTCTCCTGAAAGTTCACTAATGAAGATGTTATATTCATAAAGTTTTTATGCTGGACAGCAAATGAGTCTCATAAAACGTGACCGTTTCACATTTGTACTTGTTTCCTTTCTCACATGAATTTAGACCTACTAATACTGTGGCTTATTTTGGAGTTAATTATTTTTACATTTTTTTCTATAATAAAATGGTGTTATGGAATGTTAACAGTTCCTTTCCAGTAGCATCCCTTGTAGGAAACCTTGAAAATACAGTTTTCTTAATTGACGGTACCACATCTATTCGTACAGCAAGTGTAAAAGCGTTACATGGATCGTTTCTGCACTTGCATTCAAACGTATCTTTAGAATGCTTGTGTTATTTATGTATTTTAGAAAATCTCTGGATTTAAAACATAACCTGTTGGATTACCAGAAAATGAGATTAAGTACAGCAGTAAAGTATGAAGTGGAAGAAAGAGAACACTTTTGCTGGATATGCACTTTGTCTTTCATGAATGAGATAGGTGTCATTAGTTCTTGTGATAAGACATTTCTTTAAATCATAGATACATTTAAAAAAACATTGTACCTATTGGGTCTGCATTGAAATATACATACACACAAACAAGCACACATATTCTCTACCAGGTGCGTGACAATTTCAGATGTGTTTCGCATGATGTATTTTGGCTTGCATATTTAATGTGTCAGGTTTTCTCCCGTCATCAGTACACAGTGAACAAGTTTATGCGAAGTTCTTGTTGGCACATCACCTCCGTAAGGAGACCGTCAAGTTTGTAGTCAATCCATCTCTGGCAATTACACATTGATATGAAAGTCAAATCACATTAAAGTAAAACATCAAAATTGACTACTGGGATTTCTCATGTACTGTAAGACATTTGAAATCTTAATTCAATTATACACTGATTATTTAACTAGAAGCATCAAATGAAAAAGATGGTTTTTCCCTCGTTCAGAATTTATAATATAAAATAATTACATTTTGCACACGATTTGATAACAAAACAGTTTCAACAATGTGGGTAGAAATATCTCTTGCAGTTATGACCAGTCTTTTCTCTGTGCTCTTGCCTGATGTAGCTTTTAGAAACTTTAGGCAAATGATGCCCTAAAGGGGAATTTTCATTCTGTACAACTGGGCAGCCAATATGCAAATCAGAGGATCACCTAGCAGAATTACATGTGCAAATTCAAAACTCCACTTTGTGGTTAAGCCCTTGCTAAAGCTTCCCAAATCAGTTTTATGTTTCCCAGCACAACTTTAAATTGAAAGTCAGGAGACAAAGAAAGCAACTTCTTAAAAAAAGTTTCATGACTGTAATTCTTGATTTCATGAGGAATTTGATAGCGTTACTAAAAGGTGAAGATTAACCGAATTGGATAGTTTGTAGTGTTCGTGTATTTTAATTATTCTTAACTTCACCTACATTAACCATTGCATTAAAATGACAGAAGTACTCTGCTGCTTTGAATTTTTGCAGCATATTAGATTAGCTTTCATCACCACAAACTCATCTGTAACAAATTATAGGCAGTTTAATTTCTGCAAGCTGATTTGGCCAGTAGTAATATCATGTTATGGAGCTCTTTGATCCCCAAGTCACTAAATAAATAAAAATCCTTTGTTCTAAATTTATTTTACATAATTCAATTTCTAAACTGATTTAAAATGCTTTAAGACAATGTTATGAAGGAACAAACATCAGTGGATACTATTGTAAAAGAGTAACTTTAAAAGCTTTATCCCACACAAATTAAAAAATATAAGGGAGATTCTAGTTTAAATCTTATAAATTGTATATTTATAACGAAAGTTGAATCAGTGTATTTTAATATCATAAATGAATAGCTGTGTGAATAATATTTCAAAATAAGCACACTAATAAACAAACATCTCATGATTTAAGGATAGCAAATCAAGATACAAAAGTAATTTAGTTGTATAAGTATTTCTGGTTTTAAATACTGTGGTTCACTTTAAATATGTAGACGATTCTATTATTCATAATTATTACTAATAATATTAAATTCTTACTGTGTGTAGGTACTGTGGGAAATATTACAAATGAACCCATATGGTTCTAACACCTCTTTTAAGAATATAAATGTTAGTATTTGCACATTACAGTTTAGATGTTGGGAGTTAGAGATGTTAAATTATTAACGAAATGTCTTACTACTATGAAAAATCATACTGAGATTCAAAATCTGGTCAAATTAGATGGCAGTATGCTTTTTTGTAATCGGTGTGCTGTACTGGTGATGCTAAAATTATAATCCCAGAATACAGAATAGAACAGTGTAAATACCTTACCATTTTTGCATGGCTTAAGGGATGGCTTATTGCTATTTTGTAAATATTGCCAGAGATTTAGCTCAATGGCACCATGCCTGCTTTGCAAGTGAAAGGTCCTGAGTTTGATCCCCAGTACCAAAAAAGAAAAAAAAAAGTAAATTTTATTGTATGCAATATCAGAAATAGATACACACACAAGTCCTCCATTCTCTGCAACAAAACATTTGCCTTTCAAGTGGCCACTTAGCTAGTTTAGATCTTAGTTAAGCATTTAGCAAAAGTTAAAATGTATTGCCAAACTTCGTCAGTTGGATTTTTTATCAGATAAGGTAGAAACGAAAGCAGCAGGCAATTTAATTAGCAGTAATTTTTCTGAGCAAGTCATTACTTTGATGAACTTCAGAGCAATGTTTATGGCCCCTAATTAACCATGTTAGTCATTTGATTGAATAATCACTTTGGAAATGCTTCTACAATTTGATTAGACTCTGACCCACTCTGATAGTCATAAATTAGCTGCTATCACTCTAGGATAACATGACTTTAGTTACTTTATAGGAATAAGCCTCTTAGCCATATTCTTTTCAGGCCTCTGTGGGCCAGATTTTAAGGACAGAATTTAAGCAGTGCTACCCAAGTGTCTCAATTTTAAGGGATGGATATTAATTTTGTTTACTTTAAGGTGTAGTAAATAGGTGTAGAAATTGGAAAAACAACTATATTCTCATTGTCCCCTTAACTTTTCTTTCATTGCTTTAAAAAAAAAAGTTAGATCACATGTTAGGGCTTTGAAATATAATTAAGAATCGGGGATTCACCTTATTATATGTCATTAATTTATGACGAATATCAAATCATTATATTTAAACATTATAGATAAGTAGCTAAAATTTTATGAGAATGCTACTAAGTACAGCAATAAACAACAAATCAGCTATTTAAATAGATGAGATTTTGTGAAATTATACATCAGATCTTACTTTTGATTCAAGTATCTGGCTCTCCAGGATTGTGCTCATTTTGTATTGTTCTTAAAAACTTTTTGTAAGATATTCCTTGAGCTCTGAGTAGTGGGGTTTTCAGGAATGTTTGCATTTCTGCTTTTCCTTTTTTTTTTTTTTTCTGCACCTCTGGGAAGGAGAGAGTACATTTGGTCACACTTATATATAATAGAGTTTAGCCTGTGTGTTCTCTTCTCGCTGCCTCCAGAGCCAGCCAGCTGTCATTGAAGCCATGCTCCAGGTGTGCAGCAGTCAGTAAAAGTATTTTGTGGCCTGGTGTCAACATTGGTACAACAAAATGCTTGCCTCTGAGCAGCTGCTGAGCTGATGGCTGTCATTAACATTATCCCTTCCAGACCCAGCTGCTTTGAGCAGCTTTGGGCCTGGCAATAAATCAGAATAACATTAAAAATTAATTCAAAGTGTCATTGGTTAAAAAGTTGGGATAAAATGGATTGCTAACTATCAGCAACCCAAAAGATCAACTGTGTTTCGACCCTTTTATAAATGCTGATATCAGGAAGCAGAGTTCACTTAGCCTGTTTAGTAACAGAAGTCTATGCTACATAATATTTTATATAAAGAAGACATGTTATAATGAAATATTTGATAGTTTTACAGCATCTTATATTGAAGGCTATTAATTCCTCATACCTTTAAATATTATTAGCATTATAGATTTCCATTATTTTGGACTCCAATAACATTAGATGAATTTTCCCATGGAAAAAAATGCCCATATTTTGATTAATATTCATCAGTAGACCCAAGTATATGTAGTGTCCTTAACCAGACAACATTTGAAACAATTACATTGACTAAAAAAAAAAAATGAAACATACCAAACCAAGGAAGTACTACCTCTAGGCCAAATAAATAGAGAAATAATCTCTCATAATAACAGAGTGTGTATATGGAGAGTAGATTCCAGTTCACTGAAACGTTTCCCATTGTATCTCTGGAGGCTTAGTTCACTACAAGTGGTAGGAAGAAGGTCATGCTTTCTGTATTAAATACCATATTTGTCATATGTGTTTTAAGAGTATATGTTTGCGCATGTTCTTAAGAAAACTTTAGTTATTTGTTCATATGGATGATATCATTATCTTGATCACATATATTTATATATTCCTGTATAACCTATGCTTGTTAAATGCAAAGTTTGGCCCAGATATGTAGGACCTGGAAACATAAAACTGGGGAACTCTCTTTAAGAAAACAAAATAAAGCTGCCAATATAAAATTAAGTACAGAGCCTTGAAAGGAACTCTTACAAAAGTGGAGGGTCATGGAAGTTAAGTTTCATGGTGGTTTCTCCATGAGTCTATCCGTGGTTATGTGAGAAAATCTCCACGTTCAAAATAAAGGAATTTGGGACCAAGTCTTTTATTTTATAGAAACATAGACACAAAATGATTTGTCATGTTATATATCATAATTACCAGTGAGTGAAGGATTTGAATTTTAATCTTTTGTTTGCTGTTCAAAATTTATTTTGTTTTTCCCGTATTTAAACTATAAACACATTCAGTGTGGAGCACCACTATGCTTCAGGTGTAAATACTGAGTTAATTTTGTCAGTGTTGAGATACCTCCTTCGTGTAGACAAGGCCTCACCCTTAAGAGTGTGTTAGCTCTCCATGGCTTGGCAAAATATCTGATGCCCCAACATAAAGCAGGAGAGGTTTATTTTTGACTCATGTTTTCAGAAGGTTTAGTCCATGGTTATCTTGTTCCATGATCTGTAGTCGTGTTATAAGGTACAAACATCATGGTGGAAGAACCTCAAGAGAACTGGTAATTTCATGGTAGGGAGAGAGTAGAGAACGGGTATCAGAGAAGAGGTCTGGACAAGATACGGTCTTTACGGGCGGACCCCATGACCTGCTTTGTTCAACTAGGACCAGACTCCTCAGCTACCATCACTTCCCAAGGATGACATTGTTTCTGTGGATTAGTTCTCTGCTGAATTTAAAGCCTTCATGACCAATCACCCTCCAAGAGTCCATGAGCAACAAAACATCTAGTGTGTGGCCTTCGGGGGAACATTTTAGATACATCCCATAAAGAGGCTAATAAATAACTGCTTTGAATTGTTATACCTGTTTTAGTTTCATCATTGGTTCTGAATATGACCTATGTTCTTTACAAAATGAAAAGTAGTCGTGTGTCTTTCTGTGTTAGTCTGTGTATTTGTAGCAATTGCCTTAAAGAGATTTAGTTGGAAGTTTTTCATAATACTTTCTGTCAGGTGTTCATGAAATAAACTACAAATGAGCCTTTGGTGTATTTTTATGTACATGGTATACCATTAAATATGTACATTGCATTATGATTCTCCTAACAACACTTTAAAATATATTAGCATTATTATTCCATTGCGTGAAGCCTGCCAGCATTAGCCACATGTTGGCTGATTTTCCACTTGGGGACTTGTGACAGTATTGTAACTTTCCAACTAACTGTCCATGGAAAACAACACCCTTTCAGCTCCTGACCAACTAACTAATCCTGTTTCCTCTTTCAGAAGTGCCTAGCTGCCACTCCATTTACATGAGGCAAGAAGGCTTCCTGACTCATCCCAGCAGAACAGAAGTTAAGTATTCTATTTTTAAAATTATTTGTAAAATCGCCAGGCATTCCAAATATAGGGCCACTTAGGCATAATATGCTTTGAGAAAATTCATTTATGTTCCCATAACCATTATCTTAAAACTTTTATCTTTTTAAAGTAAAGGGGAGGTTTTATTTTTGGTGCTGATAATTTGTATTTGGTTGTTAACGTGAGTTGTGCACACAGAAATAGCTGAAAAGTAAATTTTTGTGTCCTTTTGTTTTTCCACAACCATACTTTTAATGTAGAACATGTGATTTACAGACCAGTCCACCTTTCTTCATGCTACTAAAATGCATTTTTAAGAACATTCAGTTTTGCTTTGACAGATGTAAGTCATAGTTACGAAGTGAAATATTTAACTATATATTTTTGTGAGGAAATTAGGAATCTGCTTCAGAGCATCAGGGTAATAATGCAAGATAAATACCAGTAAATCCCTGATCTTCCTCTCTTCCCATTGAATAACAAAACTAAGAAAGAACTGGACAGGGAGAAGAAAATTATTTTATTTTACTTTAATTTTTTGGTATCAGGGATCAAACTCTGGCCCTTGCTCTTGTGAGGCAGGTGCCGGAACCACTGAGCTAAACCCCCAGCCCAAGAAGAAAATTATCAATCTTAGGTCTGCCAATATTCATGTGAGATCTACTCTTGGCTTAATAATAATAATATAAACAACTGACATACCGCAGTGTGCTAAGCATCACCCTCAATTTTCATACATTAAGTCGTTTAATCTCAGAACCCTGTGAGATGGTAGATAGTGATCATTCCTGTTTTGAAGATGAGGAAACTGAAACAAAGAAGTTAAATAATATGTCCAGGGTCAAAGGGCCAAACAGCAGTAAACTCACTTTTCTGCACAGTTTTTGAGTTAATGGCTGTATTTTTTTTTGAGGCACTAGTGAGCTTTGTTTGTATCGTTAATAAATACGTCCCATTTTTCCCACAGGCTGTATGTTTGAAAAGGGTCCCAGGCAGTTTTATGATGACACTTGTGTTGTCCCAGAGAAATTCGATGGTAAGTGTATTCGCTGTTCCCAGTTTTGAGTTTTGTAAAGTAGGATAGAATTATCACTCTTCCTCCTTTCAAAAACTACTTAAAGATTTCTATGCACATAATTTATCAGGTGCTGCATTCTAGCTCTACGTGATTTATTATAAATTCTCTCTTTCCTTCCCTCAGTAAGAGCCCCTTTCCTCTTTGCTGTGAGAGAGTCCACTTTTGGAGCTATAGCCGGAGAGCATCATTCTTACTGAGCTTTGTGCAGAGTAAGAGGGGTCTTTCCATTGCCCTGCTGAGCACATGCAGCTTGTTATTCGAGATTTATTGAAAGCTGATCCTGTAATTAACAAAGCAGAGCAGAAAGCATGCTACTGTGGATGCACTGATGACTAATGCAGCCTCCTTTCTTTTATTGTTCATGAAAAGATGCATTATGGAGCACAGGAACCACATAACTGCCCATTTAGTTAGTGATTGTTAGGCCTTCTTTTTCTCCCCCCAAGAAGATGTACATTACTAATGTGACGTTACTTTGTAATTGCTTAAAAGGGAGGAGAGCATTGCCTTTTTTAATATCACTCATGGTTTCAAAGCAAAGGTCTTAGATATTTTTAAAAGAGCGTCAAGTTAGATAGAATATTCTTTTCTTGACAAGGGTGTCAAAAGTCGGCATTTACAAGGAAGCCTGGGTAAAAAGTGAACGGTTAATTCATTTAGTGGTTCTTCGGAGTGGTCTTCATGTTTCCTGCTTTGATTGTTAAACAGGAAGCGAGCAGGGGCCCTCTGATTAGCTGATTGCAAAAACTTTGGGGATGAGGCTATAATGACTTGGAAGCTCTCAGAGTTTTTAATTGTCATTATTTAAACGGCAGAGTACACATTCAGATTGCTTTTCAATCTCTAATTAGTTACTTGAAGACTACTCTGTGTTCCCAAGCTTCTTGCTATTCTTATACTCTCGTATTTTCAAAAAGGTTAGTAAGTCTTTAGAAATCTGCTGCTTTACCCTCCCTTAAAATTTCTAAATTGTTCGAAGTCACAGAGTTGGAACCCCAACGGGGGTCACATTTTTGCGCTTTATCCTGCAATAAATGTTCTAAGCTTTGTTTCTGAGGTGTGAGCCCTGCTATTTAGCACCATAAGCATAACATCACAATTTTCAAAATAAAACTTTTTCTTTTGAAACAAAGCTTTAAAGCTTCTACTCGTTGAAATGTCCTTCATCGTTTCCTTTTATTTATGCTGAGCTTACTTTGCAAATAATGTTGTAATTAGGCCACATAAAGCGGAAAAATGTCTTATAATGATGAGTAAGATTATGTTACAATCTGTAGGCCAGAGTCACACTAGAGTTTAGGGGACTCTAGTCCCTTTGGTTTTTAAGTAATCTTCAATTTTATACTAATGAAAATTTTTTGAAGAATCATATTTTTCTTTCATTTTGTAAATATTGGAGAAAACGAGGAGAGAAAAAGGAGGGTTTTGTTGTTGTTGCTGTTTTACTTGGCTCATATGGTCAATTTTATAGGTAGAAACTATAAAATTTAAGAATGTTTTACTCTATCTGCATATCTGCTGTTACTCACATAACATTTTGCAAATCTCAGAAGGAAACTTGAGATAAACGAACACTTCTTTGAAATCAATGTGAAGATGCATGCCTATGTTTTCTAGTTAAGAGCAAAATAATATAATGATTTTGACCAGCTATTGACTAAATAATTTTGTAGTTTGGTTTAGCTTTTTAAAATATTGTTTGTTTCATAGTTATTTTAAGAAGTACATTTCTTCTATTAACCAAAACAACATTTTAGAAAGCTTATGATTTGGTTTATTTTATAATTCATACTTAGTGTGAACGGATTCCCTGGAATGTATTCTGACTGAATTGTTTATTTAGTGAAGAAAGGAAATTGATACATTGAAAATGATGTAATATATTTGTATAACCCTACACACCCACTCCCCAGTGTGACCAATTCCATATAGTTGGCTAGGACAGAAGTAAATAATCAGTGGTCATGACATTGAGTATTTTGTTGTTGTTGTTGTTTTGCTTTGTTTTGTAAAGCCAAGATAACTGATCAGATTTGTAGCAGAAGCATTATAATGCTAACACCTTTATTGCTTTTTATCATACTTTTATGCTATATATGAGTATCAAATATAACATAAGAAAATCTTTCCTGCTTAAGAATACAGATTTACGAAAAGCTTTGGTATATGTATTTTTAAATTAGATCTTTAGAAAAAGTTTAGCACGCTAAATTTAAGTGAGTAAAATGCATATAAGATATAAGGACAAACAAGTGAAAATTCTCATTTGATGACAGGTGAAAAAGTGGTATCTCCCAGGTGAAGGTATAGGAAGGAAAGTGTTTATCATAAAAATCCAGTATGGCCTGAATTATCTAGATTTTCAAAACTACTATACAGTATAGCTTTTTTAACTTAGTTCATGATAGTATTAAATTTGCTTTGAAATATGTGCAAGAAAATTTCAATAGTTTTTCATGTGCAGGTCAATAAAGTATTTACAAATTATAGTTTGAAGAATTTAATTTGTACAAATAAAGTGCCCAGAGCTTAAAATTGATTTCTTCCTCTTCAGTGTTGCTTAAAGTAATGAGTAATGGCATTAACAAGAAAAGCAAAGACATATGATTAGACAGTATTTTTTAATTATATGATAAAAAATTAATACATACACAAAATTTTATGTCCGTGACATTTATGGATTTACTCCACACCAGTGTGCACTTATATTGACTTGAAGAAATATATATGTATTTATACAGACTACTAGTTTATAGTCAATCACGTAATTATTTAAAAATCCCTATTTAATGTTAACATTACACTTCACAGAAGACCCCAAAGCACTTCTCTTTAACCATTTGAATTACTAAGTTAATGTGAATTTTTACATAAATGGCGTAATATTGCTGCTAATAAAAGACACTTTAACATTTTTTTTTTTTTTTAATTTAGGAGACATCAAACAAGAGCCAGGAATGTACCGGGAAGGACCCACATATCAGAGGCGAGGGTCACTTCAGCTTTGGCAGTTTTTGGTAGCTCTTCTGGACGACCCTTCAAATTCTCATTTCATCGCCTGGACTGGTCGAGGCATGGAATTTAAACTGATTGAACCTGAAGAGGTTGGTTCGGCAGATTTTTGTTAGGAAAATCAGATATGTTATAATGTAATCAAACTGATATATTTGATTAATGTGCCAAAATGTAACATAAAAATTTTAAATCTGCACAGAAAATTTTTGAATTAGAAAGTGGGCTGCAAAAGGTCTATTTTTAAAATTATTATTTTATCACATGGGGTGTCCAGTTGAATACCATCTTAGAGAATTGATGTCGAAGAAAATCATTCATGGCATCATTAGGAAAAATCTCTAGAGAAGGATGTGACTTTGTGACTTGGAGGAGGCAGAGTTTTATGGTCTGTATGGGGGAAGGGAGAGGTCTGCCCAAGTCCAATTAGTTTTGGAGGTGGAGGTATTTTTCTTTTCATTAACAGTCATTATTTGGACAATCTAGATTTTTATGAAGTGGGTAGGAGAGAAACATCTGAGTATCAAAATCATGTGATGCAAGAGAGGTTAGGGGAGGAACAGCTATCAGGAAGATCAGGATATGTGAGGGCCACAGTGGAAAGTTCACAGACCTTGTGTCTTTACAAGATACAGGCTCAGCAGAGACATTCTTTCCTTTTGAGTGTTAGTGACATCTGTTCCAAGTCAGCTGGACTGTGTATACTCCACTGGAAGACAGGGATGGAGTTTAAAACGTTGCTATCATACATAAGAAATTACCAAAATGAAAGACTCTACATAGAAACAACATATATATATGGAATACACTTTCAACCAACAAACAGTTGAAACATCCGTTCATCCCACCCTACAATACACACACAAATAGAGTGCTTCCAGGATGAACGTCACAGTTAAATGTTTACTCTCCTCAGAATGAGATTTAGATTCAAAGCTGCTGCTGTTACTGCAGCAATAACCTCTAAGTAGCATTTTGGACCTCTATGTAAAGGTGACTGTTATATGAAATTTCTGTGTCTTATTAAAGATACTTTCTCTGCTTAAAATTGACTTTAGTTCATTCACATCAGTCAAGAAAGCAATGGAAGAATTTTAGCTAACATGCTTATGACTCATTATGCTAGAGGCTGTTGAATCTAAACCCCTGAACATGTTAAAAAACTCAATCAGGCTGAAGTACTTTTGAACTAAACATAATTAGTTTCACATTTACTGGACATCTAGAACCTAGGCTACTGGGCCCTTACATCTTAATTTTTTGTTGTTTATTAAATAAAGTATTCAACTTAATCAGGCAATATGCCCCAATTTGATGTTCACAACAAAAGTTATTTAAAATAGTAAATTCTTAGAAATAATGTATTTTAAAAAGGTATTATAATAAGTATGAAATAAGAAGTCTATTTAGAGCAGTTAAGCCTCCTTCATTCATATCAGTACTCCAGTTGTACCTGAGGGTTGGCTTCGCAGTGTCTCTCTTGCCTCACATGAAACACACACAGACACACACACACACACACACACACACACACACACTCACACCCCAAACACGGCTCAGTATCTGAAACTGAAAACAGGTCTTATTTAGTAGATGCTAAATGTTTGGATGTTTAGATGTGTATAGTGTACATAAAAAGAATTTGGCTGTCAAAGAACATTAGTTTTTCTTTACAGATGTACTTAAATGATGGTGAAGGAACCACAAAAATGTGAACCGTAACAAATTAAAACTAGAAATACTCAACCGAGTAATTTGAAAGCCCTGCCACAGGTTGAGAACATGTGCTTTTCCCCTCATGGAAGATGTTAATAACTACTGCATGACTTGATTCATGATGGAACTGATCATATTCAACAGGGATTAGTATCAGTTAAACAGTTATTTCCCTTTACCTGTGATTAAAATAAACTAAGCAGAAATATAATTTCTTATTTTTGTCATGTATTTGTTAAGATAAGAGACGTCACTGAATTATGTCAGTACTTCTCGATCCACTAGGAAGAGTCAAATTTCTGCAAGTGATTCAGTTCTTTATATAGCAACAACTGACTTTTTGACGATCAAGTTTGAGTAAGTAGATTTGACCAGATGACCATTAAGTTCTATCAATTTCTAAGTTTCTGTGATTTCTCTTTTTAATGCAGGAAAGAAAGACAGTTACACCTATCCTGTATAACAAACTCACATTTTGAGAGCTTTTGTGTAGGAGACTCATGAGGTAAAGAGGGGATAATTTAGAGTCAGCAGACTATTTCCACATGGTAACTGAGTCAATGGGAATTGTGCAATTAGCACTGAATGTCTCTGAAAGCTTTTGTTCAAAATGAAACATCCCGTATTTTATGACTGCATCACTTGCTGTTGCAATTGCTTCCATCAGGCAGTGATTGTGGTGTCTTATTAAAACTTCTTATTTGGAAAGGGTTTGTGAAATTTCTTTGGTCTGTGGCGGCCCACGTCTGCCACTACCTTCGGTTACACAGCAGCCCTCTGAGTATGTGTCTCAGCACAACTCACACAGGATGCCCCTGAAGCCACTGTTGTGTTACTTATGAGTTTCATTGCTTCCGCTTTCATTTTGAGGCTTAAAATGATACTGCAGCTTCAGACAGAAGCAAATTATCTGCTCATTGTGTCTGGATAACTTTAGAAAACACATAATCTTTAACATCTCTCTTTTTCAGATAGTTGAGATAATGGGGTAATGATTTTCATATTAAGATCATCAAGAATTTACTTCAGGGACAACAGTTAATATAGGCAGGCATCTATACAACATGCTGTCAAAGCCTCCTGATAATATTGAAGGTTTTTGAGGACCAGGATATTTATGTTCTCTGTTAATTTTAAATTTCTTTCCTGTCTGCATCTCCTAAGCACATTGCTGTCTCATTTCTTTCAATTTCGTAAAGGCTATGACACTAAGGCAAATCTTCATGTTCATGCTTTCTTTTTTTTTCTTTTTATTGAGTTTATTGGTACAATCTAGGTATACAGTACAGTTACATACATCATTGGGATCTTGCACCTTTACATAATAGGTCTTGATTCTCATTTTTTCCCCTTGTCCCTGCCCTCCCTTCACCCTCTCCTCCCTCCCCATTTACAAACACTTTATTTCCATTTTTTCAGTTTCTCATATTTTTTTCCTCTCCCTTATTACCTTTCCCCCACCCTTCCCACTTTCCCTACACCTTTAGCCCTTTACTTCCTATTTCACATTATTAATTATCTCATCAGGATCCTGTGTACTATTATAGTTTTTCACACCAGAGAAACTATTCGGTATTTCAGTTGAAGAAATCTCTGTATGAACATTAAAAATAGGGAACCCTAAAATAAAACTAAAAAGGAAAGTAAAAGAGAAAAGGCAATGATGTAACATCAAAATAATCTTTAATTCTGGAGATGAAAATGGTCCCTGAACATATTTAAATTGCTTCTTGCTTTTCTAGGCTTATCTTATTCTTTTTTTTTCATTATTTAGAGAATACTTTATTAGTTTCTTTAATCAAACCCATGTAGATATGACCTTACATATTTAGTACAATGTGTTACCCCTGTACACGTGGAAAAAAATAAAAATAAAAAAATTAACATTTCTAGACCAATATGGCTATCCATTTCTGTACAATGCCAACTCAACACAGTAAATTGGGATGACTTTTTCCAAAGTTGGCAGCACTCTGAAAGTTTCCCAAAATTCAATTTATATATCTATATCTATATCTATATCTGTTGTTGTGGTACCTGGCACCATTTTTTTATTAGCATATTAATCATCATCTGGAAAGAGAACATTCTAGAGTAATATCATTAAATGTAGCTCTGGTAAAGCATGGTCACTACTATGTATCATAAAGCAGGTACAAGATATTTTACATTCACAGAGGTATGATACAGTACCGTCCTACATCAATAATACTAGAATCAGTTTTGGTTTGAAATTTGCTTTGTCTGCAAATAAGATTGCTACTCGTGTTTTTTTCTGGGCTCCTGTCACATGGAGAATTGTTTTCTATCTTTTCACTTTCAGTCTATGGGCTTCTTATTGCACTAGGTGTGTTTCTTGTATAGAACATATTGTTGGATTTTCCTTCTTATTCCATTTTGCCGGTCTATTTCTCTTCATCGGTGAGTTGAGGCCATTGACATTGATGGTTATAACTGATATGTACTGATTTATTATTGGCATGTTATTGGCCTTTTGTTGACTCTTTTTACTTTTTCACCTTCTCCATTTAGTTTCTTGCCTTGCCTATTTGATTTGTGTTCATGCTTTCTTAAAAATGTAGACTAATAAACCCAGTGCTGAGAATTAACTAGCATTAGAAGAATCAAACTCTAGAAGCCTACCACTTCTTTATATCATTTTTAAAAGCTACATTTCTCTCCTTAGATATCCACAATGTTATCTTGAACTTTGTTTTTAGTATTTTGTTTTCTAGGTGAATCCAGCTGAGTTCCTAGAAAAGAATCATTTATAAATGAATAGGTATTCAGATGGTTGTTTAATCTAAAGAGACATTAATAATTTGTTTTCACATCCCTTCAAGGTTTGCATGCTGTTCAGCTGCCGTGTCTATTAAAGAGTCCTTAAATGCCCATTGTTAAGTTTTTGAAATATATTTTATTTAAAAAGTGCTTTAATTTCTCTTTGCCACCTTCCCCCTTTCCCATTTCCCCAGTACTCAGAATATTTATATTAAATGAAGTTTATCTTTGGAAAATTACTGTGCATGTGCCACTGTGATTATTGGCTTGGATATAATTTTGCCTCTGTTACATCACATCTAACTCTTAAAAATCTATACTCATGCATATGGCTAAAGCATGCTGTTAGTTTCATTGAGAGAATACAAATTAGAGAAAAAATATCAAGGGTAGGTATTTTTAAAATAAAGTAAAATAAAATAAATCCTGGAGACAGGTTATTGCTAATAAACTGAAGAGAAACAGAATGTTCGCTTAACAGAGCTATTTTGATATATATGACATAGCAACAACTTGGAATTTCAAGGAAATGAAGGAACACACAAAATGCTCTCCTGGACTTGCCTAGGTTTGCATGGCAGCCTCAGTTTTTGCTCAGAATAATAAAAGTGGAAGTTAATGAGAACATGAGAGCAGGGATAGCAAAACCACCTACACTACCTTGGATAATGGCTCAGCTAGCCGGGCCTGGGGGTGAGGTAGGGAGATACATAAATTGAAGAAATGTGTTTTTAAATCTCTGTGGATGGACTCTGCCTTAACCTGAAACATTGCTCCTCCAAAGCCACATCTTTAAAACCTCTGAGAGTTTTTACTAAACAACAAAGTGGACATTCTGGTTTAGAGATTTTTGCTTGTGGACTCATACACATGGTGACCTTTTCTACTTCCTTCTTATTTTTAGCCTCAGTTGCTGTTCTCTAGATGAATGCTTAATTCTCCAGTTTGATATTGACTACAATTTTATTCTGATGCTGCTCCAGGCAATAAAAATTATTTGTAGTTCTTTTATTAATTTGCGTCTTATTTTCTCTGCTGCACACAATTCCACTTGTTTATTCTTTGAAGTAGTAATTTAAGGATCTTTTCTTCTTTGGTTTACTTAACTTTAATAAGGCACCTTTATAAAGAGATCATTAAGTTCTTCTTAAGCTATAGTTTTGTCTGAAAAATTAAGAAGGAAAAAGCAGATACTGTATCTCAAATCGGAAAACTTGCCTCATTTGGGTGAACTGTAGTCTGTTCATTCCCGTTGTAAACACATTCCCTTATTTCCATTTAATTCTGTATCCAAAACAATAGTGACAAAGAATTCTATTGTGATATTTCAGAATGATCACTGCACGCTTGGTTTAAAAAGCAAAGCAGGACACAGGAAGTTCAGATCAGGATAGTTTTTGTAACTTGACTCATTATGTCTTTGATTTAGACATGTTTTTATGAGCTAAATAATTAATTAACCATTTTCCTCTGAGATATGCTAAGGTAATACTTAACACTATACTATAATTCTCTTTTGGTGGCAGGTGGCTCGGCGCTGGGGCATTCAGAAAAACAGGCCAGCTATGAACTATGATAAACTTAGCCGTTCACTCCGCTATTATTATGAGAAGGGAATCATGCAAAAGGTGAGAAGCTAATACAGCATTAAAATTCATTGAAATGTTGCACATTAATCTATGCATCATACCTTGAAAACCATATAGTATTTAATTGCTGAAGCAAGGTTTTCATTTTAACAAATGCTTAGCTCTTGATTTTTGTATTGTAAGCTTTTCTGTTTATAAGTTCATGGACACTGGAGAGAAATGTGTAATCATATCATATACAACATATGAGCCTTCCTGGAAGTTCCCACTTTGATGCACATGTTTTTGATTCAGTATTGATATTGCATCTATATATTTCCAGAAGTTGTTATTCTGCTGCATTCTCTACAATTGTATGTAGTTTTGAAATGCTTTTAATTATAGAATCCAGTGAAAATAAAGGAACTTAAGACTACTTTAATTCTTACTTTTTTTCCTTGTTCTGATTCTTAAACCATGAGGATATTTTTTGTTCTCATTAGGAAAAGCACATATTCTTGCCTAGTATCTTGGTGATTTCATTACCTGACATTTTGATATCCCAAACACCTATTTAAAATGAGCATTTGATCTTATTTGGCTGCTAGAACAAAAGTCAATATATTTTATTTCAAATGAGCTTCCTTTAATATTTGGAAGTAGTATTTTTTTCTTTTTTTAGGAAAAAGATTAAAGATAAAATAAATGAGTTACACTTATAATAAAATACAACATTTTAAAGGAAACAATGAACAAATACAGATAAAACATTCGGATGTCTGTTATTATATTCTTCAGCTTTGCATGTATTCAATTTTAATTGCCTTGACTTTTATGATTTATCTGCTGTGGGCATTACAGTTTTATTATGCAGCCTTTGTTTATTTCAGTGGATGTAAATCTAGTTACATGTTATAGGTCCTGGCATATTTTTATGTCATCGTTGTGATGCCCTGAAAATACAAGTCCATTTGCTATGTGAAACTTAACAGAGAGAATTAGCATAGAGATTTCTAGAACATGTGAAATCAGTGCTGGAGTTTGCTAGTTTAGAATTCAGAACTTTCAAGAGCCTTAAAAGATGAGGCTAAATTGTTTTCTCTCCAAAATATGAATATAAATCTTTGCCACCTGCTCCCTCCTTCTTTCCTGTCTCAGCCCTGGTATAATTTTTCTTTCTCCCCCTTTTCACCCCACCGTATTCACTGGTGGTCAAATCCTTTCAAATACGTGCTGCTCCTGTCTTTCTGCTGTCTTCTCCTCCTGCTAAGGCTTCTTGTGGGGCCTTCCCAGTAGCTGTTTGTTGTTTTCTCTGGGTCACATCACATGGTCGTGGCACTGTTGCCTTGAGTTTGGTTTTCCAGCTGGCTGCTCACCACATACCTTCTTTTTTTAAAAATTAATTTTATTGGTACATTTAAGGTATACAATATAATGACATTCATCATTGGAAATTTGCACCTTTATATAATCCATCTTGGTTCTTAATTTTTTCAGCATATCACCTTCTTGAACAGATTCTCCACCTACTAAATGGTGATCATCTTACCTCACTGAAGATTTTCAGTGTGATTATTAAATGAAATAACATACCTGAGATACCTTGTATGGTACCTGGCATGATGCGAGCCCCAAATAAATGGTAGCTTTAGTGCAGCTCACATCCAGAAGTCAGTGTAAGCTATGGCATATGTGGCTTTGATGTCTTAGCCATTAAGCCCCTTACTAAAAGGGGCATTTATAGAGAGCCAAAATTTGTTATAATATCCTTACTTACACTTTAGCTTTCAGAAAATGACTGTATTAGTTAGCTTTACTATAACAAATATCAGGTATAAACCAATTTATATAGAGGAAAAAGGTTACAGTTATGGAGGTTCTGATTTCTGATCAATTACCTTATTATTTTGGGTCTTTAGCCAGTCAGCAACAAACTCACTCTTCTCTTGGCCAGGAATTGACAGAAAAATTGAAGAGATTGGGGGACTCCTCACCCCTTTGACAGCACACTTTTAGAGATCTAGCAACCTTTTGCTAGGTCCCACCTCTGAAAGTTTCACCACTTCCCAAAGGCACCAATTCTGGGGACCAAGGCTCTACCACTTGGACCTTTTACTGACACTTAAGATCCAAAGTAGCAGTGACTTAAAAAGGATCTCCAGGATGTCATGCCTGGTCTTAATATTCTCATATTTTCTCAAATTTACTATACATGTCACCAGTTCTATTTTCCCATTTATTTACTGTTTTATTCTTTATCTCATTTATACATTCTCTTATTTTAACAAATTAATAAGGCAGAAGGCTGTCAAACGGTTACATAGATCTGGAACAGCAGTTAAAAAATGTTGTTGATCCTCGTATTTGTCCCCATTAGGATATAACTGCCAAAAAAACTATTTATGATCAATTTGTCAGTTAATGCAGGAATGTAAAACGCTATGTATAACAGACCCAAAGGTTATCACTGTGTGCGTAGAAAAAAGGGAATGTTATTGAATTGTAGGCTACTTTCAGCTAGTATACAGCCAGGCCCCTTCTGATGTTAACGGCCATCATTTTCCCTTCCTTGCACATGGAAAACCTTGCCTGTAGTCCCTGACATACCCATGACTCCCCCAGGGCTCTTACTGCACTCCTTCTGGAATGTTTTGCCCTTTTCATCTTAATGTTGATATATATATCAAGTAAACTCTAGTATAGTCATTTAGAGAAAGACTATGCCATCTCTTTTATTTAAAAAACATTGTGATGTAGTATTACATATTTCACTGTGTAGGTGAAAATATTTATATGAACATTTTTATTCATTGATTTAAAACTATGTGGATGTATGAAGTTTAGGGGAAAAAAGTAAAAAGACTAAAATAAAAACAAAATGACAATACTTTTAAACTGTAAGAAAATGAAAACTACTAATATTAGTAATTATAAAACAGAAGTATTTATTACACTTCATAAAAAATGTGTGTACTTCAATTTTTAAAAAATGCCTAGAAAAATGCATATCTATATTTTGACAGTAGTTATTTTCTGTGTGACTTCATTATTTCTTTTTGTTTAGTGTGCTATTTCTAATTCAGTAGCCAATATCCTGAGTTACTTTTGAAATTTTGTAAGTTAAAGCATAATTGAAATACCTAGCCTTTGATAACATAGCTTACAAGATATCTCCTTGCTCACTGCTGATTTCTGTTTTTTTCTATCTCAATGTGGCATTTTGGGCATTCTTAGTGTACAGCCCTGTGCTAATTACTAATACTGTAACACATCATTTCCCTTTTTGGATGGCAGCTTTGTTCTAAGCTCAGTTACATTTAACACAATCAAATAAACAGAGTGGTAGCTTTAAAAAGTTAAATCAAGAAGAAAATAGGAAGAACCAATGAATTCAGGAGAGTCCTGAAGAGATTTTTATAACCTTAACAGTGTGGTATATATTTAAATCTCGCATGGTGAAAAGTTCTCAGTTATCACGTCATTTCTAATTATAACTAGTATCAACATGTCAGACCAAAAAAGTTGCAGTAACTACAGCAAATATCTCTCTCTCTAGTCCCAAGCAAAACAAAACAGATTATAGATCCCTTAGAGGAAAGGAGGCCATTTATTTTATTTTTATTCTGAAAAATATTTTTAACAATGAAAAAAACCACAAAGCTAGGTTTTTTTATTTGAGCTTGTTTCTGATTTTGCCTATTGTTATAGTCATTTTACCAGTTCACCTTTAAGAAATTAATTTCCTCAATGTCAGTAATCGACATTGAGAAATGGGAAGAAAGGAGCTAAAGGTGTAGGGAAGGTGGGAAGGGTAGGGGAAGGGTAATAAGGGAAAAGAAAAAAATGTGAGAGAATGAAAAGATGGAAATAAAGAGTTTGTAGATGGGGAGGAGAGGAGGGGGTGAAGGGAGGGCAGGGACAAGGGGAAAAAATGAGAACCAAGACCTGTCATGTAGAGGTACAAGATCCCAACAATGAATGTAACTGTACTGTATCCCTAAAATGTACCAATAAACTCAATTAAAGCTGGAAAAAAAGAGAAAGAAATTAATTTCCTTTGTCTGGATCACTAAAGTAAATGAATTATACCAAGCTCCTCTGTTTGCTCCTCTAGAAGCGTCTTTCTCAGTGCCACAACCAGTTTTCCAAGGAACGATTCCTGTCTCTACTTTAAGGCCAGGAACCAAGCGGCAGTTTAAGAAACACATCCAAAATCATAAACACTACTGAGAGTCAGCACTTTCAAATTTATGAGTATTCAGATTACTTGGATCTGCTAAAGTGTTTTCTCTTATTTAAATCAGGGCCAGAAATATTTTAAATCTGTGTCCAGGGCATCAGGGTTTTTTGGCAGTTGCTCCCTTTCCCCTAAACACATACAGATAGTTTATGAACCCCGAAAGCACTGTTCCCCTGACACCACAAACCAAGTAGCAATGCCTTTAACACATAGGGGCGCAAAGGTGTTGAGTAATTTTCAGCTATCTAAAAGTATAAGCCACACACACACACACACACACACACACACACGCACACATGCACGCACGCACGCACACAGAATTAATTCAAACAGCTGTATTTGTTCACCACCCTCTTGGGTTTTGAGCACTTCAATATTGTCTGTTAATGGGAAGTATATTACCATATTTGTCTCATTCTGTTGTTTATAACTTTCTACAAAAGCAATACTCTTGAGAGTTTAAGTTTGGGGTATGTCATTCCTTATAAATTATACTATGTCTCCTTTATTTTAGACAGTTGTCACATTTCTTTTTCTCATTTCCTCCCTGTGCATTGTATATTTTTGATTCTTTGCACTTTTTTTACACCTCTTGCTTCAATTTGACACGTTGCATACATCCTTAAATTCTGTCTAATGTACCTTGCCTTCATTTTTAAAAGTGATGTACCCAGGATAATGCTGTCTTCTTGATCCATCTTTCACTTAAATAAGGCTATATATCTTTGGAATTTTAGATGAGACTACACAGTGCAAAAAAATAAATAAATAAAAAGGAAGAGGAATGTGCTCCCTGAGAATCAGTGAATCACTATTCTAGTCTCATTAAGAATAAAACATATTTTTCTCTTAAAGTTTGAAAGTTGAGCTTTTATACCCATTCAGAATGTAATATGGAGAGAGAGACATTAATCCTTCGAGATACAGATTTTTATAAGCATGGATATTACCCTTAAGTAAAAAAATCTAATATGAAGTGCCTGCATTAAATCTGATTTTTTTCAAAATAACAGTGTAAAGTTCAATTTTATGTTAAAACAAGAAAACTGCTGAGTTACCAGTAATAGCTGGATTGAAATAATTATCACTCAAGGTCCTCATTTTGGATTTCCCTCGATTGAGCCCTAGTTTATTTTACAAGGGAAGGCTTTTGTGTTTGAATCAGCTGCTACCTGGTTGCCTTCTTATTTTGTTATCCATCCTTCCTGGCATAGTAAATCATGTTTTGTTTTGCTTTCTTTTTTTTTTTTCCTCTTTCCTTTCCCTCCCCCTCCGGGGATGCTGAGGATGCATCTTTTTTCTTCCGTGCTGTCATCAGGTGGCTGGAGAGAGATACGTCTACAAGTTTGTGTGTGACCCGGAAGCCCTTTTCTCAATGGCCTTTCCGGATAATCAGCGCCCACTGCTGAAGACAGACGTGGAGCGTCACATCAACGAGGAGGACACGGTGCCTCTGTCTCACTTTGACGAGAGCATGGCCTACATGCCCGAAGGGGGCTGCTGCAACCCACACCCCTACAACGAAGGCTATGTGTACTGACCCAAGTGACTGTCACGCAGGGCGGCCTCGCCTCTTTCTGCAAGATGCGGCGAATCACAGCGTTCTCTCCAGTCCTTGTTTTATTTTTGTTGTTTGTATTTTATTTTTAAATAATAATACAAAAAAGGGGCTTTTCCTGTTGCATTACTCTATGGTCTGCCATGGATTGCGCACTTTATTTGAGGGTGGGTGGGAGTAATCTCAACATTTATTCTGTGTAACAGGAAGATAAAGGGTGAATGGGCAGAGGGATTTGGGGATTACTTTTTTCTTAGGCTTGGGATAGGGTCCTACAGGTTTTAGGTATGATGAAGTTATATCATGTCTGTTTGATTTTGTAATAACAAGATAATCTTCATTTTCTCTGGGTAACTAGGGTACAGTTGATTTCACATTGTGTAAATATCCACTTGGAGACTATTTGCCTTGGGCATTTACCCCCATCGTTTCTCTGTCTCTGCAGGCGTACAAAAACATCTACTGTAAATCGCAGTTTAATTGTTAGAAAGAACTGTTTTTGCACCTCTTGTAAAAAAGGTATTTAGCGATTGATTACATTTGCCATCATTTTGTTTCGCTTTACACCTAACTCACAAAGAATGACCATAAAAATGGGCCATTCTCTCCAAAGCTGAGTAATTACCATTACTGTAAAGGAGGGGCACAATTTTGAACTCTGGCTCCGAACTGAGTCACAGGCCAGTAGCATTACAAGTATTTGGTGCCACCTTGCTGTTTAGATAAAAATCATACTGTCCTAAATATTTCGAAACCCATTTTAGTTGAATAATGACACTATGGTCCTTTGGAATCTTCATTTAAATGTTAAATCTGGGATCACAATGAAGCAAAAAATATCTGTCTCTTTTCACTTCCTTCAGTACGTAAATACATTATTTAATCAGTAAGAATTAACTGTACTAAATCACTTATTATGCTGTTCTAGATACAGCAAGCACTCTTTAAGAAAAATATCCACTACATTAAATAGGTACTATAGTAATTTTTAGACATGGTACCCACTGATATGCATTTAAACGTTTTACTGCTGTGTTATGTTGATAACATATATAAATATTAGATAATGCTAATGCTTCTGCTGCTGTCTTTTCTGTAATATTCTCTTTCATGCTGAATTTACTATGACCATTTATAAGCAATGCAGTTAACTACAGATAGCATTTCAGGACAAAATAGATGATTCAAACCATTTATTGCTTAAAAAATAGCTTACGCCATGCTATGCTATAAGCAGCTTTTATGCACATTGACAAATGAAGAGTAAGCTTCAGCTTCCTAAGGGAAACTGTGGAAACTTTTGTAACTTTTGGTGAAATGGAAAATGACTTACAAACTGTCAAATAATAAGAACATGAGGAAGTTGCTGTATGACACAGAGCTGGCACTGATATTATCCATCATCTCGTTTTGGACACTCCTGTAAATGTGACCAGATTGTTTGAAAGAAGACTTAAAGATTTCAAGTTTCAAAGTTTATTTGTTTGTTTGTTTTACATTTGGAGGAAGTATAGAAAGCAGTATATCATCCTCTCTGAAAAAAAAAAAGTAAATAGTGTTATAGTATCACTGAGTAGCTTGTTAAAAGATTCAAGAAAGTAATTTGGATTTTTTAACCCATGAGTATACTAGAAGAATGAAAGTCTAGCAAAATGTTGAAAACTTAATCATGAAGCCAAAATAAGCCTATGAAAGCATTTCGTGATGAGCACAGGAAGGACTCTTTAAAAACTATCCCCAGCTACCCGTTTCCCAACACTGCACAGTTCACAGCGATTTCTCTTAAGTTGAACAGTTATTGGGATGCTAAAATCAATACTCGTCACATTAATTCCTATGAAAACTTTGTAATTTCAACATATGTATGTAACCTGTGATTTCAATGATTGTTCTGCATTCACATCACATGTCATTTGGCCCTTTATGGGCTAATAAAGTATGCCTTAAAAATCAGAACCTTTCCCTCCCACTGCGCTCATGTGGCCATTTCCAGCACTTAGAATAAAAGCAGATTAAAAAATATTCAGTGAAAGTTTTATTGGAAAGAGAACTGAAATATATGATTGAGATATTTGGTGAAACTGAAGAAGAAATTTTAAGTGGGTTTTTAAAGATATTCTAAATAACAATCATATTAAGGATGCTTTGTGTTTTTTTTCTTTTACTTCTTTTTAATACTCCAGTTCTAGTCAGTCAGTGAGGAAGAATTGGGCAATCAATTATCTTAAAGTATCAGTGAAATAAATGGTATTAATTATATGATATTTAAGGACAAACTATGTAAATATTACTGTTTAAGGTAGTGACTCACTGAACTAAATTGAACAGTTGACCAACTTTAAGTATATTTCCAATTACATATTGGGGAGTTCAAAATACTGCATTATAAACATTTTGAGAAATGTACCTAAGATTTTTTAAGTTCTATTTTATTCTACTTTTGTTTGGTTGTGTTTTTATGTTTTTTTTATTTTCAGATAGATTAATAAATCTGGCAGCTGATTTCTGCAAGATTCTTGTGTTTTGAATTTCTAATTGAATTGGCTATTTAAACATAAAATTTCATTTTTGAAATTTGTCTTTTTTTACTCGGTAAAAAAAACTAATAGAAACATCTCCATGAGTGTGTGCTTGCCTCTCGTTGACGACATATGAATAACCAACAGGTTGATTACAGCAAGGAATAAAATATACCAAATAACTAATGAAAAATTATTTTTCCCGTTATGCCTATTAAAAATGCTTCGAAATAAAAATCCGCAAAACTGACAGGGCAGAGAATTTTTCTCAAATCATGGAGGATCTCAGAGATCTAATTGACTGTAGATATTGTAAGAAATTACCAGAACAGTAATAACAACATACACTGGCCCTCTTACTGCTCTGGAGATCAGAAGTCCAAAAGGACACTTAAGGGGCTCAAACCGAGATACTCGTAGCGCTGATTCCTATTGGAGGATTCAAAAGAACTCTTGCTTCTACTTCCAGAGGCTGCCAGCTTTCCCTGGCTCCTCTCCACACCACTTTGCCCCCCGCTTCCCCAGTCAGATCCCCTCAGCAGTAGTGAGAGCTCTGCCATTTCCTAGAGACACTTGTGAGTATATCTTTGATCTACCCAGATAGCGCAGAGTAATTTCCCCATCTTCAGATCCTTATTTTAATCACGCATGCCAAGCCGCTCTTTTGACAAACTAATCCCAGGTTCCGGGGGCTGGGGCATGAAAAAAGTTTGTGGACTTGGGGGTAAAAGCTGTTATAGCCTCCCATACAAATGAAGACTCTGGGGAACAAAAGTGCTAATTAATTTACTCGCCGACAAGAGGTTGTATTCAGGATTTAAAATTAGAATTTATTGAGGAATGTTTTTATTTACTATTGAGATATTCACCCCTTATTCTGTGTAAATACTTCTGCAAGCTTGCTACATCCACATTCATCTATTTCATTTGATCACCTGGTAATTACACTAAGTTTTGGATTATTTAAATCCTCTGTTCCCCGAGGTGAACACTATATAAGGAGATAAAAAAACAAGATGTGATAGTAACAGTAATAACACAGTTACACATGTTGTCCAATCTAGATTATATCTTTTAAAAAATGTTAGTGCTAATATGATTTATTACTCTATGATCTAACATGTGCAAATGATTACTTATTAGGTAAGAATAAATATATACAATATTTCTCGTGATAATTAAAGGAACAATTCCAAAATGAATTGACTTACTGTTGAAAGCAATTCACTGCCTCACGTTTGGACAAATCATAGGAGATTCTAAAATGAGCCTTTTCACTATCATAGAAACCTGTTCAGAATTTATAATGTCAAAACATTAAAGAAAAGAAGGCCAACTGAACGGCTATTACTTGGAAGCTTAAAGAAAAAAAAAATCTCAAAATAAGAAATGAGGAACTATTTTCCATTTGCAGTTTGCTATGAACGGGGAAAAGACTTGTTCAAAAAAAGGGAAAAAATTGAAGAATGCAAAAATATGTAAGCCAGCATGAAAGCCAAGATTCAGAAAGACATTGGTGCTGGACAAAACACTAAAAATTTAACCCTTCAGGCAGGGGAAGATTGGGTGTGGCCATCTGTCTGCTTCTTCTTAGTGAAGAGGACCTAATTTATTGAGAACTCAAATAGTACTTTAGTTTGATATCTTTAAATCATGAGACTCAGAAAAAAGAAAGACATTTGTTAAGTAATTTGTGGAGAATTATGATTTAAGAAGATAATTTGATTGGACTAGTGGGTAGATGGATATTTATAGAAATATTGAGGATTTTAGAATGTTCATTTAAAAGTGTACATACAATAGCTATGGTTGATGAATTCATATGAAAGGTAGGTTTTCTTTTTTGCATATAAACTCCAATATTCTTTCTTAGTTCTTTTCTAAAATTGTATTTGTTTTTAATGGGGAAGAAATTTTTAATTCACTTGTGTGTATTCAAATTATGGTTTGAGAAACATGTTATGAAATTCTTGTGATTATAGCAAATTAAATATGCTCAAAATTTAAACCTAAAATAAAATCCCAAAATTGAAACAATTGGACTGTCGTGATCACTAATGATGACACATTTAAAGCTGATAAATGTCATCTAAATTTTTGATCATCTTAATCATTCTAATAATTTATGACCAAGACACCTTAGTAACTTTTTTATTTGTTTGCTTTTGCATTACCAGGGACTGTACTCGGGACCTTGCACTTGTGAGGGTGCCTATGGCACCACGGAACTAAATCCCTGGCCTTATAAATTCTTTAAAATACTTCTATTATTTCCACTTTCTGGTTAATTTGAAAACCAGACACTTTATTTCATTTCATTTTATTTTGTTTCCAGTATCTTATGTCACTTAATTGCTTCAAATAATATGTAAGCAAGAAAACTGGAGAAGAGAACTACTTAAATTATTTTGGTGGCTACCATATGCCAAACAGCATGGATACAGGGACATATTCCTGCCTCAAACATTTCTTGGCTTTGTCTAATGAACAGCTGAAGCTAGTGGCAAAACCAAAATGTCATTATATCAAAATGCCATGTGATCATAGGCAGATTCATAACTTGCACCTATGACCTGACTTAGCTTATATTGACAAAAATATCTACTACACTGACTCAAACTTTGGTGAAATACATTGATTTTTTTTTAAGCATTTTGAACATGCCTTATAGAAAATATAAAAAGGAAATCTAGCACTATTTAAACAACAGCAAATATAGCCCCATAAATTAAAAAATAAACTTAAGGATTTAGAAGTTGAAATGATTGAAGCACATTGTTTTTATTCATTAAAGAAAAGAACAGCACAATGATCCCAAAAGAAACAAATGTATTCATCTTAGTCTTCAGAAAACTGTACACACTGCCCGAGTGATTTACACCCTCATACTTGGCTCTGAACATAGTATGAGCTCTTTGAAGAATTTTTATACATATAGGAACCAAAATCACATCACTCAGAAGAAGCAAAAAATGGCTTTTAATGTAGAAAGTAGAACTGAAAGCAAAGAAACTTATAAAGATATCAATTTTGTAATGTCGTATTTCTGCAAAGCGGATTATGACATTCTTATATGCATTTTAATGTTCCAAATAACTAGTAAAGGTATTTGTCTTACCGAAAGTTGAAAGTGTGAATTTAACTTGCAGAGTTGGTGGAAACAGAAGATAATGCACGTGACATTGCTATTTGAAATGCAAAATGCTATTCAATTTTACAATGAACCATGGAAATTTCTTTTATTATTAAAAATAGGTTTCATTAAATTCTTTAAAATTCATTCTTTAAAAAATTTTGATAAAAATCTTTAAGAATCATTTGCAAAGTCTGCCACTTTAACATTTTAGAGCACACAGTTTGGTGCCACCCATTACACTCATTGTGTTCTGCGACCAACATTACTTATTACCAAAATACTGAACTGTTTTATTCTTAATCAAAATTTTATTTAAAATAATTCAGGAGATAGTTACATATTAGAGCCAGAGATGTAAAGAAAGCAACTTGTGTTTCCAATAATTTAATGGTAGCTCATTTATATAGATTGTCCCTGATTTTATACTATAGTTTGATTTTAAGAAAAGAACTTTGTGTGAAAATACTCTCCGTATAACTCAATAATTGTGGCAGGGCCAAAAAGTACATTTAAATAATGTTTATTGGTTGTCTTGAAATAACTAATCAAACATATTTTAACAACTACAAACAGCCTCTTTAAAAAGCCATATTAAACAATAAAATGGTATTTGCATTCATACTTTAGTTTGAATTGATGGAGTTGATTAACATATCATAAAGACACAAACATATTGAAGCTATAGTTATGATTAAACTCTTTAAGAGTGATATTTTCATATGACATTTTAAAAGAAAAACTCTAAAACAGAAACATATGCTGTATTTATGCTAGTACTTAATGTGCAATTAGATTAAAATGAGCCTCTCTCCACTACCAATTCTCTCTCTCTATATATATATATATATTTACAAGCTAAGAACTTCCTAAATTAAAAGAGAAATTCAATTTATTTCTAATTTTCCAAATGTCTTAACAATTCTTTTCAAACTCTGTTCCTCAAAATATGGTACTTAATCACATATATTAAGACACCTTGTTTAGAATTATTCGCTATAGTTTAAGCTTTCAGTCTATCATTGAAAAAGTCAGAATCTGAAGTGTTAAGATTCTCTTATGTTTAGTTTTTCCTTAAATATATAATACCAGGCCAAAATGAGATGTATTCCAAATTTGTTCATTGTTTTTGGTTTGTTTCATGAAGAACTTGTTGCAAGTGTGCATAGTAAATATTGCAGATAACTTAAAGATTGGCATTCAAATGATGCATGCTTACTTCTAAAATTATCAAGTAAAAAGAAAATTATGAAATAGAATCAAAAGTAAATAGACTTTTCAGAATTTACTATTTACTTATTTTCACAAGAATTTGTGATTATGTAGAAAGCCTGAGGCATTATTTCTACAACCAAAACAGAGAGAAATATGAAAATAAATATTTAGATAATTTTGATCATAAAGGATAAAACCACTGTGTACTGATTCAGTCACTGAGTGTATATTAATTTACCCATACTAGCATAGCCTCATTCATTTAAATTTGTCCTGTGTTGTAAAACCTACTTAGTCATCCAAAATGCAAAGATGAACCTTGTACAAATTGGTAATGAACACTATTCTAAAATCAGCTGGTTGTATATTTAAGGTGTCCAAGTTAAGTGTCCTCATATAATAGGTCTACTCTGTGAATATACTATCGTTTTATAAAAAGTGATCCCTGTCTCCAACTGCATCAGGCTACCACACACAGCTCTAACCACTCCGAAGACTATCATGTGGTATGTCATTTAGTGAGAATAATGTGGTTAGACCCTGTGCAAAACAAAATAAAATAAAGATTAGTTTTAAGATTACTAGTGACAATGAGAAGCCACCACACTTTTATTCAAATGTACAAGTGTTTAATCATGCATGTTGCTATGAAAAACAGGATTTAATCAATGTGTATGGCGCATAATGTAGCAGCATGTGAAAATGTAACCAAGAATCAAGTCAGGGCAGACCTCTGGCTCACCTTTTTGACTGTCTCGATCCTGAGTATTTTAATTAAATGCCCACTTGCCATGTATGTGTAACTCTGGGGTTTATCACTTTTGTGAGGAGATCACTAGATTAACTAGTGTTTGCTGGTTCCAAGCAACAGTAACCAACTCGTTAGGAGGATTGCAAAGCCAAAAGCCTTATTTTGTAGATGATGGAGCTATTTTTGGTCTGTCCCCTAACAACTGGCCTCCTGCCTTGACCCTGCACTGATGCTCACAAAGACCAGCGGAGATGAGTCATAGGATCATTGTTACACTGAGTGATTCCAGTCCTTAATTTACTTGTCCACAGCAGTGACTGTATTATGGCAGGAAACTCACAAGCAATATGTTGCTATGTACCCCAGTGTGCTTAGGATAGTTTCTGTTTGCTTGGAATGGTCTCAATTTACAGTTGTTATCCAAGCAACTCCCATGTTTAATTTCAGAGTTTGGAAAATAAGCTTACTCTACCACCTGAATCTAGGCCAGAAAACCTGGTTAAAATATTGCTCTTGGGTTGCCAGTTAGCTTGTGGCAGGGCAGAAACATCACCACAGGAGGGCGAAGTAGAGCAAAGCTGCTGACCTCATGGCAACAAGGGAAGGAAATAGCCAGAGAGGAAAAGTCCAGGGACCACGTATCATCCCCAAAGTCATGCCTCCACCACCTGTTACCTACAACTAGGCCTACATCCTAGATTTCTATCATCTCTGAATAATGCTATCAAATTATAATCTTACCAATGGATTAATCCACCGATGACGTTAAAGCATTTCTAATCCAGTGGGGACTAACCTTCCAAAACGCCAACTCTGAATGACTGAGATGTTTGGAGGTTGTTGTGGGGCTAAGGCACAACACCAAAGAATTTTTACTATTGAGTCATCGCCCTGGACATCTCAGATAATGTCAATGACACCGAAAGTTTTGTAGGCCTCATAAAATTAACCTTCACCCACCTCCTATATATATATCATGAATTTTGTTTTTTGTATTCTACATCTTACATGTCATCAGTCAAGAAATGATAGGAATTCAGACATATCTTCCTGGATAACTGTGAGGTTGGACTGGATAGATTTAAAAATTTATGAACTTCAGATATGTCCCCGTGAGAATGAGTGCTGCAGTTCTCTGTTTTAAGTAAAAAGGGAATTTAGTAAAATTACCGTGAGTAGATGGCACAACTGATGGAAAAGATAAGAATTTACCTTTAAAAAAATCCTTGTAACAGGAAATACTTGATGGTCTATTCGGGCCATTTTTGCTGAAGTCAGTAATCGCCAAGTATCTTTCTATTCTTAAAATTTCTAACCCTTAAAATTTGGAGCGCAAGAGAGATCACTCAAGTGGTGTCTCTTGATCTGTGCCCATATCCCATGCCTGTAAAAAGGCTGGAGAGACTATCTTCCAGTTTTATCAAAGTCTTGCACACAGTATGAGAAGTGAATCCACTAAGTGGCCACTGCACAGTAGAACTATATTCTGGGAGTCTAGTGTTTCTCGAAGTCACTAAAGTAATAATGTCATCATGCATCCTAAGAATTGGAAAACTATTGACTATAGAATATCTTTTCTGGGACCCTGTAGGGAGCATCTTCCTTGAGAGCATCCAAACAGCCAAGGGATCAAACTTATGCTGCATAGGACAGACCCTGGCATAGACTGGCTTATTGCCCTCTTCCTTCCCCCAAACCTGGGCAAGGCAAGCTCTTCCCCACTCTAGGCAGAGGAAAGCTAAACATGAGGAACAGTGTTTCAAGCACTAAAAGCAAGCAACTTCTAGCCCAGAATAATGTACCTCCAAAAACTGTCTTTCAAAATCGGTACAGAAATAAAGACATTCCATGACAAAGAATAATTTTAAGAGATGCCCAAACATCAGGCCAGCCCCCCAAACACATGCAAGGAAATACTAAACAGAGACAGCAAAATATCAGAAGGAGTGAATGCATCAAGAAAGACAAGCAGCTAAACAAAAAGGAAAAATAAAGGCAGGAAGCATCACAATACCTAACTTCAAGCTATACTACAAAGTTACAGTGATAAAAACAGCATGGTATTGTCACAAAAACAGACGTGTGCATCAATGAAACAGATCGGAGTATGCAGATACAATCACAGATACATTAAGCCACCTGAACTTTGACCAAGCAACCAAAACATACACTGGGGGAAAAAAGCCTCTTTAGTAGAAGGTGCTAGCAATACTGGCTATCCACACATAGAAGATTGAACCTAGACCCGTATCTCTCACCATGTACTAAACTAAAGTAAAAACGGAGTGACAAACTGAATATTAAAACAGAAATACTTAACATGCTAAAGATAAAATAGGTAAAACATCTGACATCATATACACAGGCAAGGACTTTCTGAGAACTTCAATTGCACAAGAAATAACAGTAAATATCAAGAAATGGGATTACATTAATTTAAAAACTTCTGCACAGTAAAGGAAACAACTAAAAACGTGAAGGGACAACCTGAAAAAGAGGAAAAATTTGCCAGCTATTCCTCAGATAGAATTTTATTATTTAGAATATATGAAGAACTCAAAATAAAAAGCTCAATCCACAAAAGGGAGTTACTGAAATGAAAAGATACTTCTTAGAAAAAAAGCAATACATGCCTAAAAAACTGTTCAAAGTGTCTGGCTATCAGAGAAATTCAAGTTAAAGCAACCCTGCGGTTTCATCTTACTCCAGAAAGAATGGTGATAAGCAATAAATCAAATTGTAACAAATGTTGGCCAGGCTGTGGTGAAAAACGAACCCTCCTACACTGCTGATGAGAATGTAAATCTGTACAACTGCTATGAAATCAGTACGAAGATTCTTAAAAAAAAAAAAAAGCTAAAAGTAGAAATTCCATTCAATCCAGCTATTCCCTTACTAGGGATCTTCTCAAAGAATTTAAAACATCATAGTACAGTGGTATATGCATATCAATGTTTATAGCAGCAAAATTCATAGGAGCCACATCTTGAAAGCAGTCTATGTGCCCATCAACGGGTGAATGGAGAAAGAAAATGTGGTACCTATGCATTGCAGAATACTACTGTGCTATAAGGAAGGATAAACTTGAGTCATATGCAGAAAAATGGGTGCAATTTGAAAGCACAGAGTTAAGTGAACTAAATCAGACACAGAAGCTTAAATACCATATGGTTTCTCTCCTATGAGAAATTCAATATAAATAAAGAACAAAATGAAAGATAGATAAAAGGAAACAGATAGACAGATCTTTTGCAAATGGGAAGGGGCCCAAGAGATTAACTGTGAGGACAATGTGGGAGAGGAGGTGACTTAAAAAGAACTAAACATGTCATGTACATTTACCAACTACACACAGTGAGTATAATTATTATGTGTCACAGACATGAGCTAGAAAAATGGAAAGCAGTTAAAGGGCATTTAGAGATAGAAGAAGGGATGGTGGTGAAAAGATGAACTATATGTTAAGTACACATACTGACTCCCCAAACAAAAGTAAGCATTTTGTACTTTGAACATGTACTACAATAATAATTCTAAATAAAGGAATATTCTTTCTGTCCTTCCATTTTCTTTGAATATTGTGATTCCTATAGGACATTAAAGCTTCATGATATGGTACATGTACATTAAAGCAGTGATTAGCAGCAACAAGAAATATTTCTCATATTGCTTGAGTATAACCTGAGAGAAACTATGATGAGAACAAAACAGGTGCTGTATTAGCTTTCTACGTTTGCAGCAGCAAAGTATAAATGGTGCCTTAAAATAACAGAAAAAGTTTATCTCACAATTCTAGAGGCTAGAGGTAAAGAATTAAGGTGTTGGAGGGGTTTGCACTCTCTGAGGGCTGATACTTTCTTGGACTTGAAGATGGCCCTCTTTGCTTCTGTCTGTGTTCTGTTTTCTCTCTGTGTCCATATTTCCTCCTCTCAAAAGGACACTTGTCGCATGGAAATCAAATGACATTCACTAATCTTAACTCTATAAAAATCCTATGTTTAAATACTCACGTTCTGAGGTATTGTAGTTCAGATTCCAGGATATTTGGGTGGGGCCTACTTTGGCCCAAAATGAGTATTTAAAATGTGGTCAGGTAAAAGTGAAAAATCTACAACAATAAAACTGTTAGGAGATAAAATGAAACTGTATCTTTCTTAAGTTTTATGACTGATGCACAGAAATAAATTGCATAAAAATAACCAAGGAATTGCCCTTCATTCTCAGTGGAGATGCTTTAAGAATTTTTATTTTAGTAGTCTTCTTGTTGCTTCACAAATTAACACTTTTCCTGAAATGATGTTATAGTAAAGTGGGCATAAAGGCATTGTTCACATAAAGAATCTAATAAGAACCTAATAAAAGACAAATGGATAAAAGAGTGATATAATGACAACTGTCAAAAGATTTGTTCTGCTCTTTCTATTTTCTGGTTTTTAGAACATAGGAGCTAGCTATGTGCCAGAATAAAATGTATGAACAAAGACTCTATAAAATTTTCTGAACTAAAATGAGAAGTTAGATGAGTAAACGTGCAATGAGCACTAGTTATCATTTAAGCACCATTGAGCAATAAACAGCAAGGGCCTACACAGAAAAAAATCATGCCAAGCAACTCTGATTGCTTTTTTTATTGAATTACAAGATTAGTGGATGAATGCAATGTGGGAGATGTAATACATTTGGATTTTAGCAAAACATTTGATACAGCATCTCATGAACTCTAAAATGAATGCAAATAGTCAGGAAATTTAACTCCAGGCTAAGGAACGGGTGTTAGATGAAGGATTGCAAAGAAAAAAAAGTAATAATCAACTGTGACAGGGTGGCTTGGGAACACATCATTATAAGGTGGTACATTGATCACAGGATATTTTTTCAGTACATATTAACATTCACATGGTTTTCTTGGTAAAAATAAATGAAATAAAAGGCTAAGAAAGCACCCAGTGACTGCAGACAAATATATTCAATCAATCTATTTTTTAGGAAAGAGGAAAATAGATTTGATCTCCTATATTTTTGCTGCTTTTGAAAGTAGTTACTTGTATCACTGGATCATTTAACTCACTTCGTGCCCTAAAATTAGGTCATGGGTACTTTTATTTGATATTTTTCTGTGCCACAAGAAAAGCCAGTTCTCTAAGTCAACTAATCATCCTGGCCTTCTTAGAACAAAGATCTATGAGAGAGATGATGTAAGGCCTCTTGGTTGCCTGACTTTTAGGCTTCAATATTGTTGAAGATACTTGGATCCCACCAGAACATATAAACGCTTGGTGTTAGATTCTTCTCTCAAAGTGAGAGTTAAAAATGATAGCAATTAAATACATAGGGAAGAGCACAAGTATTACCACAAGATTCACAGTTGGTTTGAAATTAGGAGGACTGTTAAAAGCAGTGAGGCCAGTACCGTTGCATCAGTGCCCTGGAACAACTGAGAAATATGTACAGTAAATGCTAAGCACAAGAATAACTGGGAAGGAGAGAAACGTGCAGCAGTGATACCAGAGAATCAAAGAGCAGACAGAAAACGGCAATCACTAAAGAGCTGACAATGTCAGGTTGTCTCCCAAGAGGCATAACACGATGTTTGATCTATTAGGTGAGTTGAAAAACACTCATTCATTTCCAAATACAATACTGAAGTCCCTTCTGGAAGACAGAATTTATTCTCTTAGAAACATTTCTTTTGGAATTACAAAAAGGCAGTGTTGTTAGGCAGTGGGCTGAGGAGCTGTAAAGTCGGTCTGCAGAGGTGCAACACCCGTAAAGGTAAGTACCAACAGAAAGTCAATACTTTGTAAAAGGCAAGAATACATAGTAGTAAGGAGTAAACAACAGTAGTAATGAGTAAAATCCTGGTGAGGGAAAATCCCACACATCTGGAACAAAAGCTTCAAGTGATACACATTGGATGAAGAATTGGTTTGGGAATGGACCATAAAATCAGAAACTCTATGACTTTCTAAACAAATATTTTGCCAGACACAAAAAGTATTCTAAATCTCTCTCTATATAATATAAATATAATATTCTAAACTATAATAAATGCAATAACCTAGGTTAAGAAAGATTCAATTTCTAGTGTACATGGTGTGATTAAAAATATATGAATGGTGAAGTTTAAAAAAATGTGTTATAGTAAAAAACACATTGCTATTAATTCCTGACAAAACATCCACCTTTGCTTCAAGCACACTTATCCCGTCATTCTTGCTACTTCCCTGGAACAATTCTAGAAGTCTTGTTTTGTGTCTTTAGTTTTGCTGTTGTGGCTGCCTCAATGCCCTCAATTGATACAAAACATTTACAGTAATTTATGTTCAGTAAAAACATTATTATGTATTCTCATCTACCTTCGTTATTGAGTCTGGTGACTTCTGGTTCTTCCCAAGTCAAAATCACCTTGAATCGATTCAGGACATCAAAGCAGAGAGTACAGCTCAGGTGAAGACACCGCAAAGGAGGATGCACAGAATAGGTTCAGAAAGTCGCAGGAACGATGACGTGGTGAGAGGAGTGTTTTGAGGGAGTTAGTGGCGATGTGTCTTTTACTGCAATCATGTCTTTAAACATTTACTGTGCGAACAAAAGTTCGCACCTCATAAACTGTACAAATTCACTCTGAGTGTAACTATTGAATCTGCTTATCTCTCATTGGTTTGTGCGGGCGAGTGTCCCTTCACTAGAGTAATGGACATTTGGGCTGGACGATGCTTCCTGAGCAGAACTGTCTGCTGCACTGTAGGATGTACAGCATCTGTAGATCCTAGGTACCATACATCAGCAGGTCCCTCAGTAACTATAACAGCCAAACACCCCGCCACACACACACACACACACACACAAAGATGCATGCATTTCTAAGTGTCTCTAACATGACCTCCTCCCCCAAGAGAAGCTAAAACAAACTTAAACACACTCACCACAGTAATATGAATAGTTAAGGCGTCCACATTCAGAGTGACCTCCATACGTACTCAGGGAACTTCACTTATGACTACTCAAGAGTGTGATGTCACCAGAGCATCATATCAGTTAGAATAAAACAAACAATACTAAGTGGTTTTCAAAAAACAAAATTTACCCTACCCTCTTCCCATGTCCATGATGAGTCAGCTGCAGTCATGTTTCAGCTTTCTTTCTTGGGGCAGTCTCAAGCCAGACCCCTGGAAGATGTGATAAATATGGGAAAAGAACATGGCGTCGATCTGCCGGCTGTTAGAGCTTCTGCTGAGTTATCACACTTCTCCGCAGTGCTTATAAGAATAGTACACAGTTGTACCTGAGTTCTAGAGTGAAAAATCTTTTTGCAGGAAAGGACCTTTGGCCCTCAACACTCTTGCAATTTTAAGAAAAATAATAGTGGAACTCATCATGAAATTTCCTTCAGTGGAGATTATACTTTTAAATGAGATGATGAATACTATATTGATAGGCGTATTGTAAAACCTAAGAAAACATAAACTGAAGGGCTTTGCCTCTGGTTGCACAGAATTTGCTGGGGACAGCAGAGTCAAAAGTGCCACAGTAGAATGTGTCTCACTTAATTCTCTAGTCTAATTAATGAGAAGTTTTTTATTGTTATAAAATATGTAATTCAATCAAATACATAATTCACTATAATTTCTGTAATAAGCTTTGAATATAAAAGAGATTGAGAGGACACAGCACATTCACCTGAGGAACTCACAGACTAATATGCATGAAAGATACAGAGACAACTGATTAATTCCTTGTGCAAAATTTTGTATTATAAATATCCGATAAGTATCTGAGTACACCTATGAGAGCAGTTAATCTTGCTTGGATGTGGACATGCAGACATCTTTATAGGTAAGTTAATATATGACCTAAGCATATAAATTTGATGAACAGTTTCAGGTGGAAAAATGAGACCTGGCAGGTAAGAGGAAGAGAGAGAGGGAAAGGCAGAAAATCTGGGCTCATCTGAATCTTCTGGAAAACTTTCTTAATCTATGCACCTAATTTGCAAACTCCAAAGACACAGTGGAAAGATTGGAAACGTGCTCATTCTGATGCAACTTCCACATGAATGGAGGCACCTTCAACCTGTCTGTTCACCAATATTACTTCGCCTTCGGGATGCATAGGGTTAGGCTCTTTAGCATTAGAATTATGTGGGGTTATATTTTAAGTAGAGATTATTGTACGTTCAGATTCAGCCCTTATTAAGTGAGGTGCAGGAATCTGCATCTCACATAATTGTGCTTCAGGTCACCCACCGGTCTCCCTGACAAGCGGTGAGAAACATGGGGAAGTATGTCTGAGCAGGAGGCTGATGAGAGAGTCTGAGATCAGAGTCTGAACTTCTTTAGATGGCAAGGTAAGGAGAGGTAGCATAGTATACAAGCCAGTGTTTCCCGGGGACTAAGTGCTGAATTATAATCTTTGGAATCGGGATACATTAACAGGAACATGAAGTGACTCTCAGAAACACTATCATGTAAGCATAACTTGCTGGGGATAAAATTCCTCAAAACTTCTTGCCTGCGCAAGTAACTCGTGATAATTTATCAGTGGTCAGAGATGCCACAAGTAATCTGGTTCCTAAAAGTGATCTATAAACACAATGCCACAGAAATCAGACAAGGGATGAGTTTGAGTCTGGTGGGAATCTAGCAAGAACAAGAGTAGATGGGGGTGGACCTCGTATGGCACAGGAAGAGCTGGGCCAAAGCCCATCAGCAAAGAAAACAGGATCCGTGGGAACAAAAGATATCTACCTATGCAATTTTTATTAGGACATATTAATTAAACAGGATAATCGTGTCATTGTGGCATTTTAGTATGTCCATATAATTTACTTTGATCATATCTGCTTCTCAATAACTCTTCCTCACCCTTCCTTTCCCTTTTTATGATCCTTTGCCTCCCTTCTAACAGTCTCCCTAATATTTTCTTGACTTCTCCACCTTAGATTCCACATATGAGGAAAAGTAGGTGTTTCTTTTCTTCCTGAGTCTGTTTTGTTTGCATGGCCTACTTACTGGTAAAAGTAAAACTTAAATCATCCACTTTATCCATCCCTTTAGGTTAAACGATGCTTGCTTTATGAAACCGAATACACTGACACTCAGTGTATAAGTTTTTATAATTGTTATATCCTCTGGGTGAATTGTTTCCTTCACCAATATATAGTGACCTTTACTGTCTTGTCTAACTAATTATGGGTTGACATCTGTTTCATCAGATATGAATATATCTACTTTTTTGTTGCTTTTTAATTCAATTTACATGGAATTTTATTTTCCATCATTTCACCTTTAGTCTGTATATGTCTATTTCTTGTAAGTGTGCTCCATGCAGGCAATCATGATTTGAGTCTTGTTTTTAATCTAATCTGTCAGAATGTATCTTTTAATTGGAGAATTAAGGCCATTTCTATCCAGCATTGTCATTAACAGGTATGTACTAATCCCTGCCATTTTAAAAAATTTGTGATGCTTCATTCTTTCCTAATATCCATTTGTTAGACTTTTCTCCATTTGTGTGGCTTTATTTTAATAATCTAATGTGCTGGCTTAGTAATTATAAATTCTTATAGTTTATGCTTATCTTAGAAGATCTTTATTTCCCCTTTAATTCTGAAGGATAGTTTTGCTAGATTGAAAAATCTAACTGGCATTTATCTTGTCATAGGGCTTCAAATTCATCACTCTATGCCTTTCTTGGTTTTAGAGTTTCTGCAGAGAAATCTGCAGTTATTCTTTTGGATTTATCTTGATATTGTCCTTTATGTTTCCTTCTTACAGCTTTCAACATTGTTTCCTTGTTTTGTATCATTGAAATTTTAATATGCTATGGGAAGTTTCTTTTTTGTTCATTCATGTTTGGGGCTCTAAATGCCTCCTCTACTTGGGTGTTCACAAGTTTTCCCAGGTATGAAGACGTTTTACTGTTATTTAATTGAATAAAGTTGCTTTAGTCTGAATCTCAATGCCCCGTCCAGCATCAAACATTCATAGTTTTGATATTTTAATCATGTCCAAGAATTATTTTATGTTTTATTCATAATTTCTTATTTATTTTGTCTGAATGTGACAACTCATTAATATTGTCTTCAAGCACTGACAGTCTTTTACTTGATTCAGTCTATTGGTGAGAGGTTCTTCTGAAGTTTTTTCTATTGGACTACTGTACTTTTTATTTCCAAATTTGTTTTATTCTTCTTTAGAACCCCTAGCAATTTGTTGAGTTAATCTTGTCATGTCTGTGTTCTCATTAATTCGTTCATTTCCTTAATCATATCCTCTCTGATTTTATTAATTAATTTAAAAATCAATGTTTTGAATTCTTTGGTGTTTTATCCATTATGATATATTTAAATGAAGTCACTAAAGAGTTATAAAATGTTGAGGACTCGTGTTGCCTTATTTTTTCATATTTTTTATATTTCTATATTGTAATTTGCATATCTATTGGGATTACTAATTGAAATCTTATTGTGATTAACATTTCTTTGGCTGGATAACTGTGCCAGATTTCTGGGAGTAGAGTGATTCATTCCTTTATTCAACAAAGATTTGTTCATATATTAGGCAGTTTCTAGCACTGGAAATTTTTCAGTGAAATATGAGCCAAGACACATACCTAATGGATCTTACATTATAATGGGAAAATATGGAATAATTATTACAGATAAATATATAGTGTTCAAAAAGCATTAAACCCTGTAGGAAAAGATAGAGTACAGAAAGAGGGATTAGAATATTTATGTGTGTGTGTGTGTGTGTGTGTGTGTGTGTGTGTGAGACATCATTTTATTTTATTTAAAAAAATTTTAATTGAGTTTATTGGTACATTTTAGGGACACAGCACAGTTACATTCATTGTTGGGATCTTGTACCTGTACATGACAGGTCTTAGTTCTCATGTTTTCCCTAGTTCCTGCCCTCCCTTCACCCCCCTTCTCCCCTCCCCATTTACAAACACTTTATTTCCATCTTTCCATTTTCTCACATTTTTTTCTTTTTCCCTTATTACCTTTCCCCTACCCTTCCCAATTTCCCTACACCTTTAGCCCTTTTCTTCCCATTTCACAATGTCAGTTATCTCATTAGGATCTTATGAATTATTATAGTTCATTCACACCAGAGAAACTATTTGGTATATACACATGTATGACTTATTTATTTCACTTAGGAGTATATCCTCATTATGTATCCATTTTCCTATGAATGAATCAATTTTCTCATTCTTTTTTTTTTTTTTGGTACCAGGGATTGAACTCGGGTCCTTGTGCTTGCAAGGCAGACCACCAAACTGCTGAGCTAAATCCCCAGCCCCTATTTTCTCATTATTTACGGCTGAGTAGTATTCCATTTTATAGAAAAACCACATCTTCTTTATCCAGTCTCCAACTGATGGGCAAATGGGCTGTTTCCAAGTTTTAGCTGTTACAAACTGTGCTACTATAAACATAGGTGTGCATATGTCACTGTGACATGATTCTTTTACTTCTTTTGGAAAGATACCCAGCAGAGGGATGGCTGGGTCAAATGGAACCTCTAGTCCCAGGACATCATTTTAAATAGTTGGAATAAAATGTGCCTTATGGAAAAGAGATACCCGACAAACTATCAGAAGCACATAAGCGAGCAAATTTACCAGATAGATATGAAGGTACAGTGTCTTCTAGGCAAAGGAAACAGTCAATGAGAAGATGCTAAGGTGACGTTTGCCCTCTTCAAGGTGAGTAAAGGGATCAGTATGCCTGGAATGAAGGTTACCGATAGTTGTAGGACATGAGAAACTGCAAGAACGTAGTTGCCAACAATTAAAAGGCTGAGTGAGGAAGACTGAGGAGTTAGTTTTAAATGTGTCAAAATTGAGACAACCCATTTTTTACTAGAGTGACAAGTATTTAGATAAGTAGATAGAATTACCATTTGTGCCCTCAAGTGCTTGAATATTATTTCCTATAAAACTGTTCCAGTAGAAGCATCAACTCTAAGATGGAGGAACTGGCATCGTGGAGTATCAACTTTAGTTCATATTAGGGGGAAGGGCATTAAACTTGATTTATAATACTACATAGTACACTGGGCTGACAACAAAATCAACTGATTTAGGCAAGGACAACTTGTTCATACAGTTTTCCAAAGAAGACAAGAATACACAATTTAGGCATGATTTGATCATTACTACTGGTTCTGGATTCCTCACAACTGTATCGCAGTTATGTGTCAGTTTCATCTCTGAGTTGATGTCCCTCGTAGTGGCAAAACGGCCATGGATGTGTGAGGTTTCACAGTCACAAATCAGACCATCCAGAGAAAAAGTGCTCTATTACCTCAAAAATCTCCAAATAAAAATCATCACCTTGATTAGACAAACCTGGGTGACCTGCTATAAGTGAGTCACAGTAGCAAGGGAATTCCTCTAATCTATTACAATTATAGTACATTCTTGGAATTTTGGATGGTAAATTCTTTATAAACAGATGGATTCTCTGTAAACACTTTGAGAAGAATGGAGGTATGTTGCAGGCTGTATAGGTAACTGCAATTATTTACTACTTTATATTGAATTAAAGTTGTGAATACATAACAGTTTACTTGAGATGAACCTGTGCTATTTGTGTTTATTCTCACAGTACACAGTCTATTGCTTTTTCCAATGTAGACAGAAATATAGAATCAGGCCTTTTGTGTGATTTTTACCTTGCAACTAGCTCCATTTTCCAAAGTGGGAGAACTTCACTTTTCTACTTTGTAGATTATATTCTTTCTTGGATCCAGAACAAATTCTAGAATAACATTGTCACTTTTTCTCTATTCTTTACATGTTCGCATCATTAAACACTTATCTCCTCTGGTCAGTGTAGCCTCATGTTTAAGAACACAGAATTGAAGTCAGGCAGATTGAGGTTCATTGTCTAGTTCTAATACTCAGTGTGCAAATTTGGCTAAATTATTCCACTTTTTGAGCCTCAGTTTTTCATCTGTAAAATAATAGTAAGTTTCCTGTTTGTAGAGGAATGTGAAGATTAATACAATAAGCTATGCTGAGGGATTCGCGTAGCACCTTCTGGACAGCAAGGCATCAACCAATGGTGATTTCTGCTATTTATTACTACTGTGTTAATTAAATTGAGAGAAGTTGTTCCTTTGCTGCCTTCTCTCTCCACAAAACAAAAGCCTTTCCAGCGACATAAAGGATCTTTTTATGTACTCTGAATTTAACAGATGGTTCATAGATGCTGATTTAGTTGTGCAGCTTATTGAAGTCTGATCATCACAGTTCTGTCTTGCTCTTTTGTTTGGACTACGTTATGTTACGAAAGATCGACCCATACTGCTGTCTTTTGAAGAGTCGGTGTTGTACTGCCACAGCTGATCTGTTTGTGCTTTCATTCTTCTCCTGCTTTCTGTGGGGTTTCTCCACTTTTCTGGATATCCTCACATGTTTCTGATGTACTGATTCTGAAAAAAGCATATTTAATTGCCACTTTCCAATATGCACACTCCTTATGGGAATATTTATGCCATTTAATTTATAATAAATATTTATTTATAATAAATACATTTTAAATTGCTAATTGAAATCACAAGTAGTGTTATGTCCTCCTCATTCTTAAGATAATTACCTTATAGTTCTTTTTTATATATTACAAGTTTTATGGTCCATTGCCTAGAAAACTCAACATGGTATCTTAATAAAATTTTTGAACAATCATCTTTTCATTCCCCTTTCTTCCTGTCCTACCTAAAGCACAGGAACAGCACGAATATTACTTGGCACTTGTATGCCAGGATTACAGTTTCCCACTCAGAGCTCCAGATGTAGTAGAAAGATACACTGGCCATCTTTCACTGAGTTTTCAGTACCCACATAAGTCAACAGAAGAGCTCAATATCATAAGCTTGTCAAGTACTAGCAGGCTTTTTGTTATGTTTCATCACACCTTCTGGTTAGGCACATCAACTTTCTTCTATGTTTTTCACGCGAGACCAAAAAATTAGTTCATGAATGAAATCTCTTCTGTCCATATAAATGAAGTCTATAAAATTTAAGAAGGAGAAAAGAATAAAAATGTTAAGAATGCTAAAACATGCTCAGCTGCTGTATAGAGAAAGCTACATATTGGGCCTAGTAAAAAAAAAGGACATATTGTGCTTCAGGAAAAAAAAAATAGTAAAAGTCACTTGAAGTAAATTTATCAAAAATAAGTATATTCATTAGTGGAGAATTATTTAAACTTAAAAAATTTAGTCATCTTAAATTTTTTTTCAGTTTAATACAGCACCAAGAATAAATAGGAGAAAACAGAAAGTCTTTGTAAACAGGGAGGGATGGAAGGGTTGAAGGGAGGGCAGGGGAATGGGAAAAAAATAAGAAACAAGATATATCATGTAAAGGTACAAATTCCCAATGATGAATGTCTCTTCATATTGTGTACCTAAAATGTACCAACACACTTAATGAATTAAAAAAAAAGAGTTAAAATTTTTTAAAATGAATAGATCAACCTCAGGTAGAAACATCATTTTTCTTTCTCTTTTAGTATTAAAGGTTGTATTCAGCATTAGACTGGTGGTACACATTTATAATACCTGCTACCCTGGGTGAGGCAAGACGATCATAAGTCTGAGCCCAGAGTGGGCTCTTGTCAAGATCTTGTGTCAAACCAAGAAGTAAAAAGGGCTGGGAATGTAGCTGATTTTGCTTTGGGTTCCATTCCTAGTACCAGAAAACAAAACAAAACAAAAACTAAGCCTTATTCAGTGGACACAGGTACTGATTCACAAATGTCGCCACATGTTTTTTACCTGTTGTAGATGACCGGTGCCCTGGACACATGTTGATTTTGAGTTGTGACACTTCTAGGATGAATAATTAAGTTTTACAAATTCCAAATGGATTCAGATCCTATTGGCCACTACTGAAAGATCAGTAGATTTTCATCGTTTACATTCATTGTAAACTCATTGTTTTTCTACTTATTTTACAACTTTGGCCAATAGTTTATCACTTACAATATTTTACTAGTGGGCACCAGAAACCGAGTCCATTTTAGACTTCAAAAATCACAATTGCTATTTATATTACTGAGTCACAGGAGAAACTTTCTTGGTCTTCCATATAAGACTTGTGTTTTGTTTTAAAAAATGGATTATTTAGTAGCAATATAAGTGGTATTTTTAAAAAATGGATTATGTAATGGTAATCTAATAGCTTGAAGAAAGTATGGTTTGGATAGCAAATGTCTCTCTGTGCTACTTTGCTGTTCTAACTGCTTGTCACATCAAAGACTGTTAGACACTTTGAAAAGCTTATGGGAATATATTTAAATTATTAAATATTTATTCAGAACTTTTTCTGTGCCAGATCCTGACATGAAATTAGGGACTCTGCATTTGATTAGTTTACTCTTCCACAAATCTATATCCTTGAGTCTTACTGGAGTAGATCTTGAATGTAGGACTAGAACAGGAATCTAGCAGAGTAGGATAGCATAGGCTGAATATGTATATTTGTCAACTTCAGGATAAATCCTACGAAATTTAGTCCTGATCCTTCATCCTGACTGGCAATAGTAAGCTTTCCAAATGGTGTGTTTTTCCGTATCAGAGATTACCTAGTTCTCAATGGCTCCCAGATAGGTGAGGCCATCTATTCATTTTAAAATAAACATTTATAGAACTTTACATCTTTGCATACATGGTGCTAGATGCTTAAAACATAGAGCTGATAAAGATGTGTTCTTTGTTCTCAGAATTTATACTATGATTTAGGCACCTTGCCCATTTTATTATATAAATATTATGACCATAAATGATGGTTATATAAATTAAACAGACTGAAAATGGAGTGAATAACTTCATTTGGCAGTTAGTGAGGAGGAAAATACATGCGCAGGTCAGCAGGTCCTGAAGTTATGAATAGAAATTCACTGGTCAGAAAAAAAGTGGGGGCAAGATAAAAAACATGGAGAAATGAATAACAATGGGCATTTGCTGAATTCTAGGATTCAGAAAAGTAACTATATTTGGACATGCAAAATTGGTGTATTTACATAAAAAACTTTAGAAGGAGGAATGTACCATCAATGTATTCTAAGAAATACAGAAGAAAGAATTAAAAGAATCAAACCACAGTAATACATGTGCACCCATGTTTAAGGCAACACAGTTTGTAGTAGCTAAAACTTGGAAACAGCCCAGTTGCCCATAAGTTAGAGACTGGAAAAAGAAGATGTGATTTTTCTATAAAATAGAGTACTACTCAGTCATCAAGAATGAGAAACTAGAGTCATTCATAGGAAAATGGATGCATATTGAGGCCATACACTTAAGTGAAATAAATAAGACATGTGTAAAAACCTAATAGTTTCTCTGGTGTGAAAAAGTAAAAGTGTAAATAAGATCCAAATTGTATAACTGACAATGTGAAATAGGAAGAAATGGGCTAAAGGTATAGGGAAAGTGGGAAGGGTAGGGGAAAGGAAATAAGGGAAAGAAAAAAAAATATGAGAAAAGGAAAAACTGGAAACAAAGTCTTTGTAAATAGGGGAGGATGAAGTGGGTGAAGAGAGGGCAGGGGTATGGGGAAAAAGGGTGAACCAAGATCTGTCATGTAAAGGTACAAGATCCCAATGATAAATGTAACTGTAGTGTATGCCTAAAAAGTACTGATAAACTCAATAAAAAAAAGAAATATAGGAGAAATTCAGGCATCAGTGGCATCCAGGGGGCAGAGGTAGAGTCAGGAACATGTACAGTTTTAATGGCTGACTGATATGCCCGCTGGGCCCCTGAGTCTGGGAGTCTGGGAGAGGAATTATACTTACCATCAGGAGTGATATTAACAATATGACCTTGAGCTACAGAACCCACAGTGAGCTGCTTTCCGGTGTTCGTCAGATATAATATAATTGGCTTATGTGCAGATGAGACTCCATTCTACTCAGACAACTTTTCTGAGCACTACAGGAATGGTTCACAAAGAATCCCAGGCTTCTATTGTCCTTAGTGCCCATCTCTAAGAATCTCTGTTCATGTACTTTGAATGGGCAGCTCTGTAGCACTGCACTTGAGGCGCTGGTGATCCATGCATACAGAATCTCCTCCTCAGCACTGTCTGGAACTTGGAAGGTAAGTGTCATTGTAGTGGAAGAACCACCAAGTGTATGGATTATTTTTTGAGACAGGCTCTCACTATGTAGTTCAGGCTGGCCTCTAACTTGCCGCAATCCTGGTCCAGCCACTCAGGTGCTAGAATTATGTGCATGGGCTGCAAACCTGGCTAAAGTTCATGGATTTTAGATTGTTCATGAAGTCCATGGATCTGACTGTTCAGAGGGAGGAAATCATGGATGCCGAGGTAATTTAATTTCACAAAGTTCTATGAGAATCCCATTGGGAAGATATGGAATGATGGACTCGTTGAGATGAATTTGCTTATAATCTTTATAATACTTTCCAGATGCAAAGAGGTGAAGGAACAAGGTGAATTTCTGGACCATAATTTTTCAGTTAGCATTTTCATTTCTTTTACTGAAAACTCCTTGCTAAGGAATGGATTAAAGATTTAACTGTATGGAAAACATAATAGATGAATTTCAAGAAAGTCTTTCATCTGGGAATTTGAATGGAGAATCGTGGAACAGAGACTGGTAGGAAGGTACCAGGTCCTTAGAGAACACAACTGAGCGAGTGCAGTGGACATCAAAGCTCACAGTCAAACTCATAGTGACATTTTTCTTGAACTTCCATGCCACATACACCTCACACAAGCCAGCACAAGGGGCCAGTGTCAGATTATCTGAGATACTCTGCATACAGAGGCATCTTTGATGGCAGAAATGAACATAGGGCACAGCTCTGGAAAGGTTCTTAAATCCACTTTTTGCAACTGCATCTTCCTATTTGCTTTATCTATCTTCTGTGTTGATACCTTGTAACTAATTGAAATAATGATTTGCTTAAATCTGACCACCTATAAAGTGCACATTAACAAAATATTCAACAACTGTTGAATAGTCACATTCCAATAGTAGTTGGTTAAACATACAAGAGGAACATAGAACAATGGGATTCCAAATTTCTAGATGCACAAAGGAGTAGATATAAATGAACTCAGCTGAGCAGTCTGCAGCAGTCTTTTCTTAGGCCTGTGGCCCTGGACTGACCCTAACCCAGCCTTTACTGTCACACCTTTCTGTCAGCAGAAGATAAGAGCCATAAAGGTCACTCGCAGAATGGTCCAAGCTGTGTCGCCTCGGTGTTTTTGACCTGGCTTACCTTTCTCTACCTTTCCCAGGTATATTAAGGGCTTTTATGGGCTGTTAACTGCTTCAGAAGAACTCAATCATTTCATCTCTGGCATAAAATATATGCAAACTTTGCCTGTGGGCAGACGGAAGTAAAAGGAAGAATTGTGTTCTTTGTTTCACCTTTAGTCTTAGAATGAATAGCAAGAATGTTTAAGGGAATTGACCAACACAAAGGAGTTAGAGAAGAGGAATATAAATGGTACACACTGCCCTAACAACCAACTGAGCTTGGTGAAGGTGGGGTTGAATCCTTGATATGATAAACGGGGGAGCTGAATGTGACCGCATCAGATTTATTATTATTATTATTATTATTATTATTATTATTATTATTGAAGGTTGTTAACATATACCTTTTGTCAAGGCTAATTTTGACCCTGTGAAGGTAGAAATAAAAGAAAAAAAAACTTTTGGATTTTTTATGTCTGAAGTTCCCATGAATAACTTTCCTAGTTTTTGCTTTTCATTTTTTTTCCTTTTAACTCCAGAACAGATCCTACCTCCACTGAACTTTTGCTACTTAACCTAAGAACAATTCTGGAACAATCAACTGATAATGAGATTTGTTGACCTAGCCAATTTTCTGTGTTTTTAAAAGGTTATGTAATAATTGTATAGATGTTCTATAATTACAGCAACATTCCAATGTTGGTCATTTAGCTGCTGCTGGGCTTGTTTTAATTTTGAGGGGAGGTTGAAAAGAAACATAGATAGATTTACCTGTGCACTTTTGTCTTACACTTTATTTTTGTTAAATTTCTAGAAGTGAAAGTGCTGGAAGTCATAAGATGAACTGTTGTGCCATTATTTTAACTTTGTTGAAGTTTAAGCAACCAGCAGGCAAATCATGTCAAGGTCATTGCAGAGAAAATAAAAGCTATCGCCTTGCATGAAAGGTAATCATGCAAAAACAAATCAATGAAATCTTTTCAGTTAAGGTAAGTGACTAGGCAAGTTGAAGGAGTTTTATTGAATATTAGAGTAATCGACGTATTTCTATCTACAGAGAGCTGTAAATGTACTCTGTGCTTAGGAGGAACATTGGTGAAGGGTTGGGAATGATGTCTTTTTCTCTATGTCTAGAGGAAAAATAAATTTCCTTCTAAAACCAGACAATCACAGAATCCAAAAGGACACACAGACCTACGCCAAACTGTTGGTATCAGGATGGAGTAAATACAGTAGAATAACTACAGCAGGAGAGAGAAGGGATACCACCCACATGTTTTATCTGATGGCCACAGCATAGGAAAGGAGAGCAGAAGACCAGAAGAGCAGACTGTCCGTAGGAGATGGAACAGTTATTCTAGTATGGTTCGGAGAGGGGCAGAAAGTATGGGATCACAGTGAGTATGAGAGGAAAAAAGAGAAACTTAAATGTCCAACATGGGTAGACTGTTTCAATACTTTGCAAAGTCATGTTGCTGTGTCCTCCATCTCTCTCAGGATTATCTGGTAGAGACCCATGGCAAAAAGCTGGAGAATGTGCAAAGTCACTTGAATCCAAGGCTCAGTGGTTTCTGAGCTGTCACTTAAAGAAATCACAAACTTGACTTTCTGTGTTTTTGGATGGCCACCATGTTTTTTCTACTTTGCCCCAAGCAGAGCCCCGTCTTTCCTTGGAGGGACTGATCTTCCTTTGGAATTCACTTCCTCTGGCTGTCTTTCCATCATGGCTCTTGGATATGAAAAAAAAAAAAATCAGAGCTTTTAAAAATTATCTGTTATCTTTTCTTCTTTGTGTTGTTCTGGGAAATGCTTTCTGGTGTAGCCTGCTACCTCCTTAGTGAAGCAGAGTCGTGATTGAACTTGGAAAGTTTTAAATATATCACATACTTACAAAACCAATTAAAAACTTTAAATTTCTAAGTATAACTTTTAAAATAAAATAAAAGGATGAATTATGCATTAGTTATTAGCATACACAGGACATGCAGCTGTGTGTGCATCTGATGTGTGTGTGTGTGTGTTGCTGGTGATAAAACCCAGGACATGGCCTATGCTAGCACAGGTCCTGTCATGGAGTTATGTTCCTGTACATAGTGGGACTGGCTTTGAAACAATAGTTTGACCAGAAGTCCCTAGTATAACATGCTTAATAGTATTGGTGGTGGTTGTATTGTTTATTACTAGTAATGTTTATTTCTAATAGTACATATTCGCCATATATAACGATCACATTCGTCGTAGGGAATTTGTACCTGTGCATAATACATCTTAATTCTTTTTTGTCCCATTCCCCTCCTTTCATTTCAACCCTGCCCCCCCATTTAGAAAAGCTTTGTTTCCATTTTTCCTTCCATTTTCTCTTTTTTCCCTTTCTTATTTTGAAAATATTGTATTACATGGCATATAAGATAAAGCAAATGAACAATTAATTATTTGATCTTTTATGAGCCTCAATATCCTAGAGGACTAAGATTTTCATCTTGGGAGAAAGCAGATAAAATGAAGACAGAAGAGTTTAAATATAATCCCTATAGTATTCACAAAGTGTATATTTTATTTTGAAAACTCAATTTTATTTGCTAAATGTACCTAATAGCCACGATACCTCCACTGACTGCGAGCTGACAACTGTGATCATTTCCCAATAAAAGAAACCATGGCTATTTGGAGATATGATGACCTTCTCTGTGTAGCATTTACAGTATAAGAGACTGGAACAGCTCTTACACAGCTATCAAGAAAAGTATCAAAAAGGAGTACTAGTGACACTCAACAAGTGGTTTGGGAAGGTTTCTACTGCTCAATGTTGAGATAATTTCAGCATAAAAAAGTACTTACAATGAGTAGAATGTGTGTTAAGTGTATTTTAACCCACAATTCTTTTTTTAATTGGGCTTTTTAAGATGTAATTCGCATATTATACAATTCACTCCCTGAAGTGTACAATTAGTCAATGTATTTTCAGTTTTACATTTTATTATCTGAAATGAAACGCTATACTCTTTAGTCATCCTCCTCCTTATTCCTCCACCACCTCTACCCTTTAACAATCACACTTTCATTTTCTGTCTTATTAGACTTGTTCTGAACATTTCTTGCACACAAATTATGACAGTAGGTGGCCCTCTGTGGTCCGCTGCTTTCACTAGCATGTGTTCGGGTTTCATCCAGGCTGAGCCATGTCTCAGCATTCACTCATAGGCATGAGCAAAGAGTGCATTTGTTAATTCATTCACTGGTAGATGCATATTGAGTTATTTCTACCACTTTACTATTATGACTAATATAATTATGAACACTTATGTACATAAATGGCTGTTTTGGGGGGGATATATGGTTGGTTACATTTTTCATGTAAGGTAACTCCATTTTTAATCATTTGATTAGCACATAGACCATTTTCCCAAGTATCTGTAGCATTTTAAATTTTCTTTAACCATGTGTAATGGCTTCAATCTCTTCACACCTGTTTTAATTAGTTGTTATTACATGACTTTCTAATTCTAGTTATCCTAGTACATGTGAAGTATTATCTCACTTTTGTTTTGATTTGTATTTGTCCAATTATGACGTTAAACATCTTTTTACATACTTCTTGATCAGTTATATTTCTTCCTAGAAGGAATACCTATTCATATCTTTTGTCAATTTTTAGTTTGGGCTTTGTATCTTTCTATTATTGAATTATAAGCATTCTTTGTATAGTCAAGGAAAAATCTTTCTCACATGTATGATTTGTAAATAATTTCTTCCATTCTGTGGATTATCTTCTTTTTTTATCTTATCTTCTAAAACAAAAGTTTTACATTGTTTGAAGTCCAAGTTATCTATATTTTCTTTCATTATTACTGCATTTTGTCTAAGAATTCTTTGACAAATCCAAATGTCAGAAAGATTTATCTAAGTGTTTCTCATGAGTTTTGTAGTTTTACCTCTTATATTTGTGTTCTTACTCAGTTTTGAATAATTTGTGTGTATATTGTAAAGCAGAGGTCCAATTTTACTCTTTTTATGTGACCGCCAGTGGTCCCTGCACTACGTGTTGAAAATATTCTTTTCCCATTGGATACAGTCCCCTATGTTGAAAATTATTTGTTCACATATGTGTGAGTTCCTGAACTTCTGTGGACAGAAAGAAAAGAAAAGAGGAAGACAAAAAAAGAAAAAGTAAAACATAAAAGTTACTCGCTACTATGAAAAGATACTGTACAAACAACTCATTTTGGAAAAATGTTTAATAACAGAAAACAAACTTTCTATATTTTTCTATATTACCAATTAAAGAGAAGATATTTAGATTTATAAAAACTATTTGAGCTAGTGAATAAGTAATAATAGATTTAGAATATCACTATTTTGTGATATTAGTGGATTGAATTAGTGGATTTAGCCATTCAATACACTTCCAATACACGTTCCTACTAGTAATACATGGGATAATAAAGATTAATATCCAACTGAGGATCATCTGACAAAAGAGAAAGAAGTTATAAAACAGAATTTTCTGCAGTGATATTGAAGGTAAAGAATTCCTGGTCAGAGTTATGGTGTCATACAAGTGCAACACCAGAGTTCCTTAGCATTTGTTTTGCTCAGTGTTGGGGGAATCAATATTTCCTCCTTTTATAAAGACAGGTGATGGCATGTGATCACTGAGGTGTAGTCATAGAAGACAAGACAGCACTTAGCTTGTGTTCATGTACTGTTCAATACCATGTTTTCAGGAACCGCTGACTGCACAAGAGGCCATGTTCCTTTTGACACACACACACTGACCATGGCTAGACCCTGAGGAGGGCTGTGAGATGAACTGGGCTGAACACCCAGTTACTGTAATATCTTGGAAAATCCCAGGCAAGAACTGCCTGACAGAGTCAGGGCAGCGCTCATAGCCAGAAAAGACGAAAATGAAATGTTTTGACCTCCTCAGTTTGAAGCGATTTCTTTTCAGATAACTGAAACAAGGGAAAAACAGTGAAACAATCTTGTTGGAGCTCATATCACTTTAAATGAAGTAGGCTATGTATGGTTCTTTCTAAAATGAGGTTTGGAAAGCCATAAAATATTCTTGGTTATTGGACAAATTTCTGGTCATAAGTAGCTCCATCATAATAGAAATAAGTGGGGAGCTATTTGTAATATTATTGTAATTATTTCATAAGTAATTACAAATTATTTATATTTATATTTGTATTATTTATAAAATAATTAGAAATATAAGTAATTTGTAATTATTTATAAAATTTTGGAATTATTTCAAATAATAAGGCATCTGGCTAGTGTGAGTGAAGAATGAATTTATGACCTCAAGTCGACCAATTTTAACCCTTTTTGTAATTTTCCTATTATCCAGCATCAAGGATGGATTTGGATTCACTACACTGGAAGATACAATTTTAGATTCTTTCTTATGGTCATGGAAAAAAAGCCAGAATGATCAGAGTTTTCCCCAAATTGTCTTAGCAAGTGTTATTATGAATGACTCTTATGTCCTTGGGATTACAAAGTTCGAATGATATAAATTTAGAATTTCTTCCGTCTATATACTAGACCTCAAAAATACAGAATTAAGTAGAACAGATAAAAAATGAAAATTACATGATATTTAAAACTTGATCTGTGAACATCCCTCATGAAAAATTATAATAGGCCAAAGGTACTCCTCTTACTTTGAACTTGATGTAACTTATGTTCTGCCCTTGTTGAATACACGATATTTGTCAAATGTGCTGTTTGACTCTTCTATGAGCTCCTTGATTTATCTGGGTGTCTTCATAGTTATTGAGAAGATCCTCTCAACACAACGGTAAGTCTGATTATTTCTCTTGTGGTTCTGTTAAATTCTGCACTTTGTATGTTAAGGCTACTTTATTAGATGTGTCCAATTTAGAATCCTTCCATTTTTCTAATTGATTCTTTTATCATTATAAAATCTTTCTTTCTTTTTTAATAATGAATTTTCCTTACCATTAACTTTGATATTAGTATAGCTTATTTAGTTTTGTTCAGTAATTTTTCATGTTTTTAAACCTTTCCAAATTTTATGATTTGAAAGAATGCTTTTTATAAGCAACATTACTTGAGTTTACTTTCTTTGGAGTATTTTAATCTTCAAGCTTAAATTTCAATTTTAATTCATAACATTTGGTGTATTTTATATACTTACATATCTATGTTTCAATCGTTCATTTAAAATTTTGTTCTAATTCATCTGTTTGATGTACATTTTCATTAGTTTATTTTATTTTGTGTGATTATTAAATTCAACACTTATTGTTATACATTCTGCTATTTTTACTATTGTATCTCTTGACACATTAGCCTTTATCCTAGAGATTATTGCTCTTTAACTGATGAAATTCTCATTATCAGTTAATACTTTTCTTTTTCTCAGATACTGTAATGACCTTACAATTACATTTCATATAAAACTTAAAAACATTACTTGACTCATATTATCAAGATTTCACACTGTTACTGTTCATGTAGTTTTGACTATAGGTCTACTCTTATGTTACTCTTTCAGATACTTTTGTGTCCTATGGTTCCCTCTTTTACTGATTCCATCTGCCTGAAGAGAAACCTTGAGGGCTTCCTTCAGAAGACATATGGATCTGAGAGTTTGATCTGGGAAGTATGGGCCCTCTTCTGGCAAAGCTGACCCAGTTTGGATGGGAGCATGAGATGTGGGCAGCCCTTAGAGGAAGCGCTTTTAGAGATCTCTCCTGGTTTTGACTCTGTAGCCCTCTGCTGTCTTCGAGTTTTGATCTTAACACCTAATGCTGCCTGTCAGACCTCCAGATTTTTATTTCGGATGCATAGATTGAGAATTACATTGCTTTATATCTGACAGTATACTTGACTTCTCTATGGCCGAGACAGTTTAGAGGGACTACATTAATCTATGGCAATTAAACTCAAACTCAAGAGATGATTAGGAATTTCAGTGGATGGACCAATATGTACCTCCTAAGTAATGTATGATCCCTAACACTAAGTAAATTACAAAATATCTTTACTTTTGTGCAGTCTATATAATTAATTTTCTGCAAAGATCCTGAATTATGTTGCTAGTTTTTTTTTAAATCCAGGCAATTTAACATTTTTAACACTGAATTTCAAATCCCTTCATGAATGCACATTTTAGCTAAGTATGAAAAGTTACTGAAGATTGTTCAATGGGTTTTGTCTAAACTATTCAGCTGTAACATTCCTTTGAGTAAAAAGCACTTCCTGTTCTCAACATCAAGTTCTTTGTTACAGAGAGTCTGCCCTTCCTCTGTCTGAGCAGCTGGAATTGAAGTTTATTTCGAGTTTTGTACCCGCTTCAAACATTGTTGGCATGCAGGCAAAGCTTTCTGAAAATACATAGAGGTTGTAAATGCCATAAAAATGTCATTTTTCTGCTCTTGAAGCACATATCTGTAAATGACAGGTCACTATTGATCTGTTGGTGGAAAAATGCACAAAAAGTACCAAGACCTGACTGACATCTTAATTCATATATGCCTTACATTTAGGAGAAAAAAAATCACAAATATTATGTACTTTTCATGCAGAGCTCTCAACAAAGCAACGGATACAGTTCTTGTTCCCAGAGGTCCTTCCGTGTTGATTCTTGAACTTCTCTCATAAGTACACCACTTACCAACTCCAACTCTAAAACATACTTTGAACCGAAATCAGGGAAAACGATACTCTACAAAGGATTATACTTAGTAGAAAAACACTGTGCTTTTAATAAGTGGATCTACTGGAGGAAAACGACCCAACTTACAGCAAAATACACCTTTATCTTGTGGAGTCCATCAGAGAGGTGAAAAACATCTGCCTGTCCCTATATCTTTTATCTAATCAAAAGCTTAAATCTGTGCACAAGTTTCACAGTCCAGCATTGTACTATTGCATATTGATTGTACTGGAGGGCACCTCCTTGTGGAGAACAATTGATTTTTCTTTGTTAGCAAAGTGATTTTAATAGTTTTTCTACAGGCTGTCATGTTTCAAGGCCCCAGAAGCAAGATGCACCTGTTACTAGAGCTTAGTGATCAATTGTACAACCCACAGAAAATGTGCTTCTTGCTGTGCAAAAACACCTCCACAGCAATTACTCAGAAGGTGACTTTAACTCCTTTTCATAAATATACTGCCTGGGAGTCTCAGGTGGGTTGCTTGAGCATTTTCACATCTGAGCCTGAAATTAGGTGTTTTGTTAAATCACAACGAAGATAGCATAGCCACAGGAAAAGATCTCTGTCATTTAATGTTACTTCGGTAGCTTCATGCCAAACTTCCTTGCCAAGGAAACTAGCCCAATGTAAAGGTCACTGCTTTGAAGAGTGAGTGATGATAACAATGTTATTTGTATTGCCCTTGATATTTGAAAATGGCTTTTCTGGCTAATTGTATGAAATGACGAAAAGTCAAAGGTAGGATCTGTAGCTTAATTCAGTACAATTGCTATTTGTTCTCCTTGACTATTTGTGACCACTGTGTCCTCAAGCTTATACAAGGTGTCCTCTACTATTTTTTTCTTCTTCATGAATTTGGTTCAAAAAAAGCTTTTCTCTTGTGTATGGAAGCTTTTCTGTGACCTGTAAGCATGCGAATGTCTTTGAAAACGTCTTCTGTGTCTTTAGGAATCTTGTCAGCTGGGTAACTTTGTAGCTGTTGTAGATAAAGTAATAATGTTATTAGCTACCATCGATCAGAAGGTCACAGCGTTATTTTAAGCAACTTTCAGTCAAGATAGGGATTAAATGTCATGCTGTATAAATTAAGAGATTTGTGAGAAATTTGGGGGAGGTTGAGTTATGTCATCTGACTACATTCATATACACATATGTAACAAGATCAATCTGTCCCTTAAGTCCATCCCCTTAATCACTATTTTAAAATGTTCCTTAGCACTCTGATGTAAATATGTAGAATATATAGAAGATATAAGTATAGAGCTCTTTTGTGGATCTCAGCTACATTAAAATCTTTGTCATATCTAGGGGTAGAAGACCTTCTCTCCAATTCAGCAAATATTTCTCAGTGTCTCCCATGTACCAGATGACATAGTAAACATTATGGTAAAATAGCAAATAGGGGGAAAGAATCTTCTAATTTTTACAAATGATTTTTACTATGGTAGAAAGGGAATTGTCACTAAGGTGCTCACTAGAGGACAACATCTGCTCACCGTGGAGGTAAGGAAATGGTTCAAAAGGCAAGGAAATGCTTTTGTCTGAGGGCTAGACACCTAAAGAGGGATATGAGAAGCTGAATAATGTTTCAGTTCCACTTCACATGCTGAAGTCATAAGCCCTCTTGCTTCAGACTGAGATCTGCTGTGGAAATTGGGTCTCTGCACACACAGTCAAGGTTGGCCCTAACCTAACGGGACTGACATTCTTATAGATTAAATTAAAAACAGAGAAATTTGGATGAAGAACTGCAGGAGAAAAACACATGAAGGTTGGACTTAACGCAACCACAAGCCAAGGATTTTTCAAACATCTCTGGGAAAACACCAGAAAGTAGGGGAGGAGCATGAATAGATTTTTTTTTCTCACAAATTTCATAAGGGACCAACCATTTCATGGAGATTCCTGGAAATTTACTAACCTTGATTTCATACTTCTAACCTCCAGAAATACTAAGACAATAAAATTCTATTATTTTAGTATGCATCTTGGGGCACTTTGCTATGGTGGTCCTGAAAAATAAATACAGGAGTTTTAACCAGAAGAATGTTGGGTTTTTTCTGTTTTGTTTTGCTTTTTAGGAGAGGGAAAATGAAAAGTAAACCTTGAAGACCAGGAAATGTTTGTACTATGAGTAAGCAGTGAAGAGCCTTTGAATGCTTTTTTTTTTTTTCCAGTAAGCAGTAGAATGACATTTTCAGAATTGTACTTTAGCAAAGTTAATCTCTTATCACATGAACAAGAATAGCCAAGAAAATAACATGGATCACCTTGAGACTCTTTTTGGGTGGAAAGTCAGCAAAAAAAAAAAAAAGCATAATTGTTTAAAGGGGGTTACCTTAATTTTCCTTTAAAGCTATAACTCTGAACTTCATGTTTCTAACCCACAGGGTTGAGGAGGTAGAGGAAGAGGAATGTGAATCAGCCAACAAGCTCTGGCCATTTTGCCTGAAGAATGAGAATCAGGAATAAGGACATAATATGTCAGATCACTGGAAGGAAAAACATTTTAGAAATTCTTTTCTCGTTTTCCACATGTTCAGTTCTTACAAAGCTAGAAAAAAGTCTAGACAGTGAATTAGCAGTTTATGAGTTCAGAATAAGTTCTCCAGTGAACTATAAAACCACTTAAATAAATTATTCTAAATGTCTTGATTCCAGCATTTTTAGTGAGAGGAGTGGTAGATCTATTGACAATAGTGATATTCCTTCCAGCTCTGATAAATAGTCTTTGAGGAATGTAGTAATTTACTTTCACTTTAGAGTGTTTATTGTTTCATCTTTTTTTGTCAGTGTTTTGTGCTACATTAACAAAATCAAACTTTTGAATAAAGTTCAACTCTTAAATGTTTACCTACCCATTACGAACTCCCTAATTACTTACAGTGTTCACAAAATTTATGTGATACCCACAGTCATGGGTATGAGAAGTATAAATAAATGTGCTCACAGCAGTGCAAGGGAAATGGAGTAAAATTCACAGATTTAAAGAAAAAAATGATGAATTGTACATAAGATCCTAGTGGTATAATTGACAATGTGAAATAGGAAGAAAAGGGCTAAAGGTGTAGGGGAAGTGGGAAGGGTAGGGGAAAAGAAATAAGGGAAAAGAAAAAAATATGAGAAAAGGGAAATAAAGTTTTTGTAAATAGAGAAGGGAGGAGGGGGTGAAGGGAGGGCAGGAACAAGGGGAAAAAATGAGAACCAAGACCTGTCATGTGAAGGTACAGGATCCCAATGATGAATGTAACTGTACTGTATCCCTAAAATGTACCAATAGACTGAATGAGAAAAAAAGAATAGCTACAAGAAAAAAATGAAAAGTTCATAATCAAGTGAAATTTCAGAACGATAAATAAAAATAGGTAAGAAGAAAAGGGAGGCAAGGAGATGGACTGGTACAGGTGTGGGAGGAGAGGAGGGTGAAGGGAAATAAGCAGCTTGCTGGCGATGGACAGGTGCAGCGAAAGAGGTGTGAAAAGAAGAGATCTGTCACGGAAAATTCACACGGAGGCTCGGTTTCTGCCTCTATTTCGGGTGGGGACTCTCATTGCTGATTAGATGAGCTGTTTAAGAGAGGTTAACAGTAATGAACCAGAAAGAGGTGACAGGGGCGAAGTGCCCTTCTCACAAGCCAGGTTCTCCTATGTTTCAACAGATCACTTGCCAAGCTGTTAAAAGGAGACAGGTTCGGCAGACAGTGGCATAGGGCCCAAACCTAGCTCACTTCTGTTTTGGGAAATAAGTTTTTCTGGAACACAGCCATGCCCGTTTATATACGCATTTCTGTGGTTGTTTTTGCAGTACAGTGACAAAGTTAAGTAGCTGTGACAGAGACCATATGGCCCCCAAAGCTGGAGATATTTACTATCTGACCTTTCACAGGAAAAGGTCTTTGACCTCTGCTCTAGCACATTTCTAACATGAGTTATAGAATATTTTCAGTTCCTGAAATCAGATTGCCTGAATTAAATAAATTCTTTTCTTCTATCTACTAACCCTGGTCTTGGACTAGACCTCTGCTACTCTTCTTTTAACCTACCATTTCCTTTTGGTATAAAATGGTTATAACAATGATAACTCATCTCTAATGGGACTATTTCCAGGATCAGTTAACTAAGCAGCGCCGTCTGAGCAGCCCTGTTCTGCTCCCACGGTGGATCATGTGGGGCATCTGCCCTCCCGCGTTCCCACCTCCCCAGGTACCTCCGTGTCCACCAGGCAGGCCCAGAGCCCTCAAATGGCAAAGTTTCAGAGATGTTTGCAGCAATTTAGAATGAAATGACTCGTATCATTCATTTGTTTTAAAATTTATTTGAGACTTATCAAGGTAACGGGAGTTATACTCCAGCATTTTGATTTTTCAACACCATTGCTCTTTTTTTGTTTTTGCTTTTTTAATGACTGGGTTTCATTTTTGACAGATTAGTACATGAATATAACATACTTTGATCATTTTCCACCTGTCATTACAACTAGTGCTCCGACCTCCCTTCTGCTTTCACGTTTGTTGGCTTTTTGTCGAAGGTGTGTGTTAATATGCATATTTTTCTCACATCATCCTCCTGACTTACCTACCCTTATATCCCCCTTCAATTACTTCCTCGTGTCTAATAGCTCTTTTTTTTGTTTGTTTTAACTCCACATTCTTTCCCTCCATCAAACCTAGTTAGGGACCCATGATGCTGGCCCCTTCTGAATACAAAACACGATGTGGGATCCAGTTGGCCCTTGATACTTCTGTTTCCTTGTGGTGAGTCTTCACTCTGAGGTTTCGCAGTTCTTCAGGCAAGGAGTCTTCTTAGTTTCTTTTCATTATTTTACAGACATTACCAGAAGCATCAACACTATAACCAGTGACAGTTTAGGATGAAGCTGCTAAATCCTTTGCCCTCTCAAACTATTTTAAGTTTCATAGTATTCAAGGTAAGGATTGCCATATACACTTAAGAAATAGTTTATACTTTTAATATAAGATTCATTGCTAATATTTTCTGGATATTTCTTTTATTCCAGAAACTGAACAAATCATCCTTGTTGTTATTTTATCTCAACTTCAAAAATTTTCTCAGGTGTTATCATTGCTCCTACCCTGCAATAAAACATAAATATTAATAAGAAAATTACTAAGTTGGACCACAGTCACAACTAATGAGGGAGCAAGGCCTTGGGCTTTTTCATTCCAATGCCCATGCTCTTAGGCCTTACCCTTAATAATTTCTCAGTATCAGTAATCGTAATGCACGGAATTGTGTCCCTTCTCAAAACAAATTAAGCGTGACCCTATTTGGAAGTAGAGTCATGGCAAATGTAATTAAATGAGGTCATATAGAAGTTAGATGGGCCCCTAACCTGGTGTGACTGCTGTTCTCATAAAAGGGGTGTGGGGAAAATATTGCCTGGAAAAGAAGCAGAGGTTGGGGAGCACCAGAGACTACTAGCGAACCACTGATAAGCCAGAAAGAGGCAAAGAAGGATGTCCCCATAGCTTGCAGAAGTGACAAGGTGTGGCTAATTTTATAAAATTAATTTTATTGATTCTCTTTTGCTATACATAATGATCACATTCATCACAGATAATTTGTACTCATACATACTATAAACTGTTTCTTCTTTTCCTCCCATGCTCCTCCTCTCCCTCCAACCCTTTTTTCTCCCCTTATTTACAAAAGCTTTGTTCCCATTTTCCCCTTCAATCCCCTGTTTTTCATTTTCCCTTCCTAGACTTCTAACCTCCAGAAGTGTTAGACATAAACTTCTGTTGTCTTAAGTCGCTTTGTTTATGGTACTTGTTACTGTAGCCCTAGGAAACTAATACTGTATATAAATGAAGAAACTAAAGAAAAAGATACTAAGCCACGAATAGAGAATTTATCTATTTGCTTAGATTTTAGTTTTTATTGGTAAATGTTTGTGGTGCACAATGATTACGTCCCTTGTGAGGAGTTAGCACATGTACATAACACATATGAACTTTTTTCATCCTCTTCTCTTTCCTTCCCTTCCTTCCTCCCTTCCAGCTCTTGGTTCCCTTCACTTTTGCAAAAAAATCCTTCTCCACATTTTCTATTATTATTATTTATTTTACTCTTCATTTACATTTTGGGTTTCTTGTATAAGATAAACCATGCAGAACTTAAGCTTGTGTGCCTGCTTTATTACACGTAATGTTATGGTCTCAAGTTCTATTTCCAGAGTAGAAATTTTTAAAATGTAATATAGCTTCAGAGGGACAAAAGATTCCAAATTTTAAAAACTGTGTAAATCAGGCACGGCAGTGCACACGTGTAGCAGCAGCTACTTGGGAGGGTGAGGCAGGAGGACTGTGTGAGCCCATCGGTTCCAGGACAGCCAAGGCAACACAAGAAGACGTTGTCTTAAAGAAGAAAGACAAGAGAATAAAACGGGAAAGAGGAAGAAAGAAAAGAAAAACATTATGAAAGTGTCGTGGTTATAAAACTGATTATACAGTGAGATGTCGAGATCTGGGGGTAGCTGGTCACAAAGAAAGGAGGTTAAGTTGAAAACTTAAAGTAAATATATACAGATAACTCATTATTAACAAGGCTAATATTTGGGGAGTTGATGCTGATGACCTGGGAGGAAGTAGTTACAGATAACCAAGGGCCAAAACAAACTATCAATGTCAATTGAATTTAGTACAAACTTTCCAGTGTTAAAATGATATCCACACATAGCCTTATAGAAATGATTTCCAAAATGGTGGAAATAAAGCTAGCACAATAGTTTAGGTCTACAACCATAAATTGTCTGATGGAAAAATAGCTAAAATTGTACTCTATGGAAATGGCATATGATTGTTACTTAGCTCATCTCTATTTTTCAGCATCTGAATGAAGTGTTCAGGTGTCCCACTCTACAGTAGGCTCCAACCCATTACTATTGGCCCCATGTGGTTCTTAACACAGACACATTGTAATATGTAGATGCATTCAAAGATTCATAGAAATTCCTGAGCAAAGACATGTTGCTGTTGTTGTTTTAATTTTGATGCACGTGAAAATGGTCAATGTACTCATGGAAATCTCAGTTGTGTCTATAAGAAGCATGTGAAATATGAGGTGTGCAAATGTCCTGCATGATCTGTTCTTTCTCTTTGCCTGTGTAGCCACTTGTATTTTCTTTCTGTCAGAATTATCTACCTGAAAAAAAATCCTACTTTTCCATTAGGGTAAAGTATAATAGTCGCTCCTGTAGTAAGCTTTCCAAAACTGTCTATCCTTGGCCCAATATTTCTAATTATCTCCTTTTGGCTAATAATATAGCTTTTTATATTCTTATATGATCTGCCACATTTGAGTGTTCTATAGAGAGTGAGCTCCTTGGGGTCAGAGAAAGACCTTGTTTATACTTATATACCTAACACCTAACACAGTGTCCGATACGCAGTAGCCAATTATTAAAGATGGAACTCCATAGGTATGGCAGCACAATCAGGTAATAAAAGCAAAAAAATAGACAAGTGGGACTATATCAAACTAAACAGCTTCTGCACAGTAAAGGCAACAACAAATAGCCTGAAAAGAAAAATTATCTGATAGCAGAAAAGCTTGAAAATTATGTATCTGACAAAAGGTTAATTTCCAAGATATATAAGGAACCCCTACTATTCAATATGCAAAAAGTTCAACTTGATTAGAAAACAAACTTAGGACATAAATATACATTTTCCCCAAGACAAAATAAAAATGACCAGCAGGTACATGAAGAGATGCTTAATGTCACTAATCGTCAGGGAAGTGGAAGTCAAAATCACAATAAGGTATCGTCTCATATCTGTTACTATGGCGGCTATCATCAGAAAGTTAAAAGTTACTGTTTTCCAAGATGTGTAGAAATTAGAACTGTGTACTAGTGGGAACGCGAAGCGTTGCTGGTGCTACAGAAAACAGCACGCAAAGTCCCCAACACATTGGAAAAATCAAAGTGCCACATGATCCCTCAATATCACCTGTGGTTATATCTTTTTAAAAAATGAAATTGGAACCTCAAAGAGATATTAGTAGTCCCATGTTCATTATAGCACTACATAGAAGAGCCATGATGCAGAAACAACCAAAACATCCCTTGGCTATCAATGAATAGGAAAAATAAAGGGTGGTGTACATACAATAGAATATCCCCTTGCCTTTAATAAAAAGGAAATTTTACAACATGCAAAAACATGAATGATACTGAGGACATTGTGTCAAGTAAACTAAGCTCATCACAGAAGGACAGTACCGAATAATTCCATTTATATGTAGAATCTAAAGTGGCCAAAAATGGAATACTACTTAGCCATAAAGAATGAGAAATTAGAGTCAGTCATTCATAGGAAAATGGATGCATATTGAGGTCATACTTGTAAGTGAAATAAATAAGTCACACATGTATAAATGCTAAATAGTTTCTCCCGTGTGAAAAACTAAAAGTGTAAATAAGATCCAAATGGTATAATTGACAATGTGAAATAGGAAGAAAGGGCTAAAGGTGTAGGAGAAGTGGGATTGGAAGGGGAAAGGAAATAAGGGAAAAGAAAAAAAATATGAGAAAACAAAACAAAATAAAGTTTTTATAAATAGGGAAGGGAGGGGAGGTGAAGTGAAGGCAGGGGCAAGGGGAAAAAATGAGAACCAAGACCTGTCATGTAGAGGTACAAGATCCCAATGATGAATGCAACTGTACTGTATCCCTAAAAGGTACCAATAGACTCAAGGAGAAAAAAATAAAGTAGCCGACATTACAGAATGAAAGAGTGGAATGGTAATTGCCAGGACTTTTGAGAAAGGGGAAATGGGAAAATGATAATCAACAGGGTAAAACCACAGCATTCAAGAGAACTAGACCCTAGAAAGCTGCTGTACAATATTGTGCCTATAAGTAGCAATACCATCTTGTACACGTGAAATCAGATAGACATTGTTAGATATTATCAGATATTGTTAAATATTCTCACCACAATAAAATAAAAAATAAAAATGAATGAGTAAACACAATTTGACAAAAACATGATTAAAAATGCAAAAGAATTTCTCACTCAGATCTAGCTATTGTCAAGACAAGCTCGGGATACAGGCAGAGGCAATGTTCGTGAGAAAGTAGGAATATTGAATGTCTGTTGTGCTTCTACCTTACGTCGGAGAAAAGTGCCATGAAAAATAAACCCAGCGTGAAGATGAAAAGGTTTGAAATCTAAGATCAAGGAGGTGATTAGAAGAGGCACTAGATTGCTGTCTGTGAATGTAAGTCTCTAAGAGTAAGTGTAAGACATTATAAAGTTCCAGAAAAGCAACTTTTCAAGTCACTAATGCTGAGTTAACCACAGTTATGTTCATTCTTCATTCACAATGTCAACCAGGCGTCGTTTTTCACTTAATTTTTTGTTATCATTGCAGTCAGTCATTGGTCATCATGCACTTTATGTAAGAGAGTGGCCTGGTATTTGCTTTATTTTTCTGCTCCAGATGTTCTCTTTTCCATTCATGGTATCCACTCCTTGTTTGAACCATGCTTTTGTACAGAGATGTTAAGTTACTGCCCATTTGCCTACTGATTAAAGTCATTTTCCTTAACCTGGGTTCTTCATGGCTCCTTCAAACGCACTCATCTTGAAACCGTGCTACCAGCATCATTTCTTTTCTTTCCCAAAAAGTCTTTATGTCATTTCACTTTATTCTTCTGCATGTATGTAATTCGTGAAATGTATCATTAAATCCAGCAGGATTATTTTATTCTTGAATGATTATCTTGGCGGTGATTGCTGTTACCTATCAATGGTGTACTGAGTCTCCTGAAAAATTTTTAGTTTTACGTTATTTATTAGTACATTTGTGCAATTCAAACAGTTTCCAATCATCTTGGGGAGTGGCTGCATGTACAAATTAGAGATTATTCCTTCTTTTTAATCCCTTTCCCCTTCCCTCGCCCCTCTGGTGCTTGCATCTCCTTTTTCATATTTGTTGAGAATTTGTCTTAGCTCATGATATGGCAAGTTGTATTTACATGAATTGGGGTTATCAGGTTCCTGTACATGGCATATCTTTGTCCTTATTTCCCCTTCCTTTCCTCCTCACCCCTCATCATTTCCCCCTTGGATCACTCCCTAGTTGTAAGAGATCAGTCCCCTTTTCCCTTTCTGCCCATCCTTTAACATTTTCTATTCTCTTTCCTGTCTCCTTAATGTCTCTAGGGATCCCTTAGATGATTCTCCCCTCTCTGTAGTTTTATCAAAGTTACTAGTTTTGCCAAATGAGCTCTCCTGGTGGATGAAGCCTAGAGAGCACCATCATGTGAAGTCTGTGAGCTGCTCCAGGACAGACACTTTAGTCTAACTCTCAGGTAGACCAGAACTACATTAATTTATGGTTGCTATGAGTCTCATATCATTTATTCCATAATATTCATGTGGCACCTTTAATGTGCTTGTCAGTTTAACACTTATCTGTAATCACCACAGCATCATCATTGCTCCCATAATCATAGAGACAATGTTTAAACTACATGTCTTAGAATTATCTTTCCTGAGTCAGAATTTGTCAACATGAGGCATGTGTGTGAGACTTAGAATGTGAACAGGAGTGGCTGCTATTTTCCTAGGTCGAGGAAGCCAGGTGCATCCCCACACAGCTTTAGGTTGACTGTTTGCTCAGACTGCCCAGAATAGAATACCATGATCTGGGTAGTGCACACAACACACATTTAGCCTTCACAGCTTTGGAAGCTGGAAAGTTCAGTGTCAAAGTGCCAGGGGGCTCTGATGAGAGTCTCCCAGGTGGAAGCCTGGGTTTTGTGTCCTCACACAGCAGGAGAGGGAGTTCTGGCATTTTTTTTCCAGCTTTTATTGAGTTTATTGGTACATTTTAGGGATACAGTACAGTTACATTCATTGTTGGGATCATGTACCTCTACATGGCAGGAGAGGGAGTTCTGGCATTTTATAAAGGCCCTAGTGGCCCCCTAAGACACATGCGCTGACCTTGTTTAATTAATTATCTACCAAAGCCTCCAAAGTGTAAGTGTCATCACATTTGGAGTCCAATGTTTAATGCCTGAATTTTGAGAGGAAAAACTGAGTTCACAGCAGTTGAGGTATATGATGGGAGGATTCCAGAGATTCTCGAAAATTGTATTACTTTAGTGGAGAGGTTATTTTTGGGAGAATCCCCTTGGTGATTGAAGTTGAGGTTATCAGTAGCAGTTTTCCTGATTTTATTTCCTGAGTCCTCCCAAAGATATTATAAACCTCTAATTACCTGTATTGAAATCCCATATTTAGCATGCACAGATCATTTTGGTTTTCACCGACAGACTCTGCTGGATACAGCAATCTTTAATAATTCAGAATGAAAAAGCTCTCTTGGAGGAACTAGTTCTGTGGATTCCAGACCTTGTTCCTGTCCTCCAGCCAAACTTTCTATTTATACCTCCTCTCCACCAGCCAAACTTTCTATTTATACCTCCTCTCCCTGACTTGGGAGCCTGTTACCACGTGTACTGCTGGATAGGACCCCTGCAGTATGCTTGCCTCTGAGAGCAGTTTTGACAATTTGGCTGTGATCTCTTTGCACGATGGTTTGCATGTTTAACCTTGAGAATGCAGGAATGACAGTCAGCTACTGTGAATTGTGCCCTGGACACACTGAGTGTTCCATATGTTCTACTCCAGCATCTCACTTCACAACAAGCACCCTGAGATGGGCCAGTAGCAGACTGGGTTCTCCCTTCATCCTGGAAGGGAATCCCTGGGTAAGAACATGCAAATTCTCAGACATATTAAAAAGGAGATGGTTGGAATATTGAAGAGAGATGGACTGGATTTGCCACTGCACCCAGTATGTGACATTTCCAATACTGGATCCTGCCTGATATTGTGACAATGTCCTTCACGGATCCCTTGCATCCTGTGAGTCCTGCCAACATGTGAAGAATGTAAGACACTGAGTGCTCTTTAAGGGAGTTACTTCCTGTTGTGCTCACAGCCCTGGGGGCTTGGGCAAGGTCTTCCTCTGTGAGGAGCAGCAGGCCAGCTTACTGCTTACCATGAAGGTGGAAGTGGTAGGCTCTTTAACGTCAGTTTTCCTCTCCTGTCACAAAGCCTACTGAGGTTTAGTCTCCCTAGGTCACCCCATAGTCCTGGAAGGGGTCATCAGGAGAAACTGACACAAACATATTGATGCTTGTGCTGCCTGCTGTACCACGCATGATTAATGAAGTCTTTTGTCTCTAAACCAGGAGTTTCTTGTCTTCTGCCAGAATCTATGAAACAGAAACAGGCCAACTTATTAGTTTTAAGTAGAATGAAATCAAATTCCAGACCTGACAACTGGGACACACAGTTTGCATGCCAAATATGGAAGAGAGGCACACAGATCCATGTCTTTCTCCTGCTGTAGCTGGTGAGCTTTGTAATGACAGAAATCTTCATTTTATTTCATTTATTTTTGCAGTGTAGTGGTTCATATATTTCACAAACACATTAAAATACATTAACTATTTCTCAAATGAATTAATGAAGGGCATGAATATTTTGCTTTATGTTCTTACAAGCATTCATTAGAATACCTCAGAACCTTCGCAGAAACAATAGTAACATATTTCATTTCTGAAATTCTGAGTTAGTGGGAATATTTTTTTATGTTGTGAAGATTAAATAAGCCAGAGCTTAGAAAGTAATTTCCAGGTTATGCGTTCTCAAATCAATTACCTATTTGTCTATCTCATTATTTCCAATGCATTCACTTAAAAAAAAAATCAATCCTAAGAAACCTCTGTTCTGTGGATTATTTTTTTCTTACATTAAGAATTTCAATTTAACAATGCTCAAAAATATTTTCCTTAAAATATTCTGACCATCCCAGTCCAATCTTTGTAGAATGAAAGCAAGCATTTATAAACTAGGTAAGGAACACTTCTCCTGCCCTTCCTTCCCTTCCCTTCCCTTCGCTTGTCATTTTTTCTTGCAGTACTGGGTAATGAACTCAGGGCATTTACACCGAGCTGTATCCACAGCCCATCGATGATTGATTAATTGATTGGGAGAGGGTCTTGCTACGTCACTAAATTGCTCAGGCCAGGCTTGATCTTTCAGTCTCCTGCCTCAACCTGTCAAAGTGCTGGGATTACAGACCTGTGGTACCATCTTCCGTGTTTTAAAGGTTAATGTAGCATTGTTATCAGCTACTATGGGCACAGAATCTTGGATTTTGAATGACACTGATAGCTTCTCTTTCCCACTGTTTTCTCATTTTGGGGTACAACTACCTTTAACTTTATGATGATTCTTACAACCACTGAACATTGTGAGTTTTCAGACTAATGCTTTGTCCTAGACAGCCAATGACCCTTTGTAGTATGTCAGAAATTCAGCACTTACAATTATCCCTCAGGACCTGAGGGGGTTCTTGATTCCAGGAGCCCTGCAGACACCAAACCCTACAGATGCTCAAGTCCCCTGCATCAAAGGATGTGGTGTCTTCATGTGATCTACCCATACCTTTCCATACACTTTCAGTCCCTCTAGAACACTCATGACACCTCGCAAAATGCAAATCTACACAAATAACTGATCTACTGTATTGTTTCAGGAGTAGGAAGAAAACCAAGTCTTCCTATTCCTATTCCTATTCATGTTCGTTACAGCCATTAGAAGCGTTTTGTATCCATGATTGGCTGAATCTGAGGATAATTAATGAAGGGCATGAATATTTTGCTTTATGTTCTTACAAGCATTCATTAGAATACCTCAGAACCTTCGCAGAAACAATAGTAACATATTTCATTTCTGAAATTCTGAGTTAGTGGGAATATTTTTTTATGTTGTGAAGATTAAATAAGCCAGAGCTTAGAAAGTAATTTCCAGGTTATGCGTTCTCAAATCAATTACCTATTTGTCTATCTCATTATTTCCAATGCATTCACTTAAAAAAAAAATCAATCCTAAGAAACCTCTGTTCTGTGGATTATTTTTTTCTTACATTAAGAATTTCAATTTAACAATGCTCAAAAATATTTTCCTTAAAATATTCTGACCATCCCAGTCCAATCTTTGTAGAATGAAAGCAAGCATTTATAAACTAGGTAAGGAACACTTCTCCTGCCCTTCCTTCCCTTCCCTTCCCTTCGCTTGTCATTTTTTCTTGCAGTACTGGGTAATGAACTCAGGGCATTTACACCGAGCTGTATCCACAGCCCATCGATGATTGATTAATTGATTGGGAGAGGGTCTTGCTACGTCACTAAATTGCTCAGGCCAGGCTTGATCTTTCAGTCTCCTGCCTCAACCTGTCAAAGTGCTGGGATTACAGACCTGTGGTACCATCTTCCGTGTTTTAAAGGTTAATGTAGCATTGTTATCAGCTACTATGGGCACAGAATCTTGGATTTTGAATGACACTGATAGCTTCTCTTTCCCACTGTTTTCTCATTTTGGGGTACAACTACCTTTAACTTTATGATGATTCTTACAACCACTGAACATTGTGAGTTTTCAGACTAATGCTTTGTCCTAGACAGCCAATGACCCTTTGTAGTATGTCAGAAATTCAGCACTTACAATTATCCCTCAGGACCTGAGGGGGTTCTTGATTCCAGGAGCCCTGCAGACACCAAACCCTACAGATGCTCAAGTCCCCTGCATCAAAGGATGTGGTGTCTTCATGTGATCTACCCATACCTTTCCATACACTTTCAGTCCCTCTAGAACACTCATGACACCTCGCAAAATGCAAATCTACACAAATAACTGATCTACTGTATTGTTTCAGGAGTAGGAAGAAAACCAAGTCTTCCTATTCCTATTCCTATTCATGTTCGTTACAGCCATTAGAAGCGTTTTGTATCCATGATTGGCTGAATCTGAGGATGCACAGCCCACGGATCGCACACCATGGAGAGCTCTGGTGTCTTTTCATCCCTGATCTCCACACAGTCTCTGGCTCCAGAATTGAGACACGTGTCTGGACAGGTCTGCTTAGAGAGGCTGGGGTTCGGCCTGAAAGAGTAAATCAGTGAGTAAATCAAGCGAAATGAGCCCGAGTGGTGGGGTTTGGTTTGATAGCCTCTGAAGTAAGAGCTTAGCTCTTTGGTTTTTGGAATAGCAGAACACACTTTGGTTTTAACTTTCTAATTTGTGGTTTGAAATGCTCCAAGGTTTAGTCAAGGATTAAGCCTGTGGTTTAACTTCCTTTTTCCTGGGAGTCTGAAGTGTTTGAGTCAAGCCACCAACCCATATCCCTGCAAATGAATCCTATTTGCATTGCTCCTGCGTGTAAGCCTAGTAAATGTCGGTTGCTTCCAGCTCACAGACACAGCACCACTGTGTTTTCCATTTTGTTACCAAATAATAAAACCTCAAATAGAGGTAGCATGTCTGGGCTTAACAGGAAGGATGACTCACACTTCTGACCGCGGAGAAGGGAAACAGCAGCAGTGCACTTAGCTGATTTGAATTGTTTATTACCATCAACTTGGTTACTTTCATTCGAAACTGGTCTCTTCATCATGGTCTTTCTTGGTGAATACTGTTAAAGGATGAAGCACAATTTTACTTCAATATGGGAATGTTTGAAAGGATACACACTATGTCCTTCATGAAAGAATTTCAGCATGAGTATTCTGTAATTATGCGTTCATTTTCCACCTTTTTTGCTTATGTATGAAGACTTTTTAATTAAAATGCAAAACAGCAACAAACCCTACTGCAAAACAGACTGTATATTGGTTTTAACACTAAAGGGAGTATTTGGTTAGAATCCAGTTTAGCAGACTTCAAGTAATGTTTGGCGTCACACCTGGCCTCTGTGTTTCTCTGTTACCTCAGAATTATTCTTTGTCTCCTTTTTTATAGCAAGAAAATGGCTGTGATAGTGTCACTGTGTCTATCTCAAACTAGAGGATCTTGAAGAATAGAATTTTCATCTTTACCTAACTATTGAGAAGAAGTACTATGCTTTCTTGATTGAATAAAATCACAGGACATCTTTGTTCCTGAATCAAACACCAGTCCCTGGGAACCACAGCGGGACTTAGGCCTGGAGCCCTCATGCTACCTGGACCCTATGAAAACAGAGTGGTCAAGGCCACAGGAACCTTTCATGTCATTACCTGAGCTAAAAGAGGGCATCCACTGACAAGATGCATCAATTCAGGGGCCCCAACATGACCCTTACGTGGCACTAACAGAGAGGAAATCCACAGGGTCTGGCGCAGTGTGCAGTCATCTACTTGTCTAAAATGGGGGACACACATTGTTGACCTCAATTCTAGTAGAATTATCATTGCGATTTTTCCAAATCTCCTCATCTGAGCTCTCATTTGTACATTAATTTTTCTTTGGCAGAAGAATTTTTTTTTTTAAACAAAACTACACCCGGGTCTTTCGCTTTGTATTTTCTTTTTCTGAAATTTGAATCTAGGTTCTGCAACCTTATTCCAACACCAAAAATAATTCAGTTGCTTTAAATGCCATATGGAATAAATAAATGTCTTAAAACAAATCAGACTTAATTCCCTGTAAAAATTCTCGGCATTGGTTACTCTGATTAAATGTGTAAGGCCAGCTAAGGCCGAGGCTATTGGCAGGCCTATAAAGGAGAAAGGGAAGGAATTAGAAAGCAAGAGGCTAAAGTCACTTTGCGAATTAGAAAGTGATGGCAGAATTGTTATTTTTATAACTTCCCAGAATAAAAAATGATGGGTCTGCAGCTGAAAATTGGCCAGTGATCACAGGCTGGCCAGCGAGCAAGGGCACATGCTCTATGTATTTGAGAGAGGGCCTCATCCAGAGTTAACTCGCATTAGCACACACTGAAAATAACCAAATTTGGAGGGAAGCATTAGCAGCAGTTCAATGCAATTCAAGGAACAAATATTGATGCAACCAGGACTCCGTCCCAGGCGTGGCATTGCAAAGGCTCTTAAAGAGGTAAAAGAAATCGACTCTGCCATCCAGGAGTTGAGTGTATTAAAGAAGGGTGGAAATTATGTAACATTAAAAATAATACAAAAACACAAACCCTGTTTTAGAAGGCATGATGATGGTATTTGGTGAGGATAGGTTTTCGTGTGTCCTTCACTCTATGTTAACACAAAGCAAACAGAAATCAAAAGAAACTTGTGAAGTAAATAGGACAGTTTTTAATTTACTGATGAAGCAACAGAGCAAACAGGTTTACATCTTTCTCAAAAGTCCTTTCTGCAAGTGGAAAGTCCCGCAAATCCAGGGTCATTCTTCATAATGCACCTTGTTCTCTCTGCCATGCTTTGCGGTCTTTCAGGGACCCCGCCTAGCTCTGAGTTGAGTATCTCGGTGAAGCATCAAAACCAGATGGAAGGAAAGAAAAAGTAAAGTCTTTACATCCCGGGGAATGTCACTGTAGACTCATTCTCTGGCCAGATTTTAATAACCTATCTGTTTGATGTACAGCAACTTTGTTTTTCTTGTACCAACCTATGGGGGAAAATAATTTATTCTTAAGAAAGCTATGAAAGGGAGTCATTCAGTACTTGTTCTGGAATTGTTGATTGCTACCTTTGGGGCAGTCTGCGGGAAGTGAAGTTTACTGAGATTCACTGTCTGCCCTCAACAAATTTATAATCAAATGGGAAAAACAAATTCACAACCATTTAGAACACAATGGTACAGGTGCCATAAAGCAGATGATTATAGCTTTCTATGAGAAGGGAGGAGTAGCGAGAAAGGAGATGTGGAATCGGGATGCCCACAGATGATAATAGTTGTTCTCTTAGTTCTTTAGGACTAAAGGCTTTACTTAGCTGATGAGAGGAAGTAGAAGAAAATTTCAGAAAAAAGAAACCCATTTACAAAGGTGAGAAAAGAGGATGTCACCTTGGACGGATTTTTGTGCACAATGAGTAGAGGTGAGATAATTTGGTCTTTCTTTCCTATATGTTAATTTATTCCAAATTTTTGATTAAGAAACATTTTAAATATGCACAACCAAGTTATACGTATTTCTGAAGTAATCACTGCTGTCCTATACTGAAAATTCTGGTAAACTTGAACATATGTCTAATTTAAAAAACTCAATAATAATAATAATAACAGCAATAGCAATAATTGTTGCCATGTATTGATAGAGGAATTTTCTTCTAAAGAAGAATTTCTCATTCTGGTATGAATAAACTATAATAGTACATAATATCCTAATCTGATAATTGACAATGTGAAATAGGAAGAAAAGGGCTAAAAGTGTAGGAAAAGTGGGAAGGGTAGGGGAAAGGTAATAAGGGAAAGGAAAAAAAAGAGAAAATGTGAAAAGGGAAATAGAATGATTATAAATGGGGAGGGGAGGAGGGCGTGAAGGGAGGGCAGGGACAAGGGGAAAAATGAGAACCAAGACCTGTCATGTAAAGGAACAAGATCCCAATAATGAACGTAACTGTACTGTAAGTATACCTAAAATGTACCAATAAACTCAATGAGGAAAGGAAAAAAGCATTTCTCATGAACTGACATGTACCATCTGTAACAACCTTTGGAGTAGATGTAACTATTAATCCTATTTTGTTAATGAGAAAAATGCAGGTGCAAATTATTATGTTTAGCTTTTTCTACTCATGCTCCATAGATCATCATCTTGCACTGTGGGGCTCTTTGTAATAGATATTACAGCGACCCTGCAGTTGTCGTAGGGACCAGGTATGTTTGTAGTGCTCAGGGACTTAGGTGAATATTCTGATAGACACATTATTAGAAGTGCTTGAAAGTGGGGTGTGTGTGTGTGTGTGTGCGCGCGCTTAAGGGTGACAAGCATTAATGTTAAATGTCATTGCATGTTCCTTCCTGCCTTGGGGTTTCCATATGGCTCTTGTTTACAGTTCTGTGATTAAACAACTACCCTCTCTGGATCTTTGTTATCTTATTACAAATGTCACCA
>NW_022900916.1:16975487-17027079 GCF_012274545.1 Fukomys damarensis | reverse complement strand
TAACGTAGCACTGGAGCTCATGTGGTATGGCTATCAGGGAGTAAAGTGGCACATGAGGAAGTGGGAGAGGTTATAGACAAGAACCTGGTGTGGGAGGCCTCGATGTCATGAAAGAGACTTAGGGTTTGAAATGTAGGCACCAGCAGACAAGCCTGGATAAAAATCCCCATATGTCAGTTTACTCTACCATAGTTAAGTAATAATAATCACTGCTCATATCTATTGCCTGGACCTACACCTGCATTAGGTAGTACAGTCAGGTTCAGTTCTTGGCATTCTAACCTCACAGACTGTAGACTTGACAAAGAGAGGATCATGTGCTATAAGACTAGGGACGTGGACTCAGAAGGCAGAGTGCTCCTCCTCAAGCCTTTCCTCGTACAGGTCCTTAATAGTCGGCACCAGGAAGTTATCTGCTTGCCTTCACTTTATTGGAATTTGCACAAATCAATGTTGGGTAACAATCCCCGTGGCTTAGCACCAATAAAAGCTGTGACACCAAATGGCACTAGCAGTAATTGTGGGTCTCTTGGACTTTAAAAAAAACTCAGTACGTGCTTGTAGTACATAATGTTTACATTCCTCATGAAGAGTTGGTACATGTATATAACACATCTTAATTCCTTGTTTCATTCATTTTACTTCCTCTCCCTTTCCTCTCCTTCCATCTCTTGATCTCCTTGTCATTTGAAAAAGATAGATCTCCCTACCTTTTGTTTTGCTCTTTGACTATAATTTGGGTTTCTCATATTAAAAAAGCCACTCAGATAAAGATAAGATGTGGTTTTTCTATAAAATGGAATATTACTCAGCCAGAAATTACGAGAAAACAGATTCATTCATAGGAAAATGGATACATATTGAAGATATACTCCTAAGTGAAATAAATAAGTTTATTACACATGTGTAAATACCGAATAGTTTCTCTGGTGTGAATAATCTGCAACAATACATAAGATCCTAATAAGATTACTGACATTTAGAAATGGGAAGAAAGGAGCTAAAGGTGTAGGGAAGGTGGGATGGGTAGGGGAAGGGTAATAGGGGAAAAGAAAAAAATGTGAGATAATAAAATGATGGAAATAAGGTGTTTGTAGATGGGGAGGGGAGGAGGGGGTGAAAGGAGGGCCGGGACAAGGGAAAAAAAATGAGAACCAAGACTTGTCATGTAAAGGTACAAGATCCAATGAATGTAACTGTACTGTATCCCTGAAATGTACCAATAAACTCAATTAAAGCTGAAAAAAAAGCCATTCAGTACTTTTGCTTTTACCATCACTCCTTTACAAGAGAAATCCATAAAAAAACTTGTCTTAGTCTTTGAATTATCGTCTATCTAATAACATGCATGAGCAAGTACTTGTGAAGAACAGCTACTGAATATCTAGATGCAATAGTTGTTTCAAGGAAATGAACTTGTGTGATTTTTTAGTTGCAAGGTGAACTAGTCACATTTTTTTAAAAAGAAATTTGGGGCTGGGGATTTAGCTCAGTGGTTCGGTGGCCTGCCTTGTAAGCGCAAAGACCCGAGTTCAATCCCCGGTACCAAAAAAATGAAAAAGAAAAAGAAATTTGGTTTTCCTTAAAAAAACATGTTGAAATATACTTTATGTTTAAAATTTTCTCAGGTTCTTAATTGCTGTGTACCTTTGGTGAGGCACTGAATTCCATTTAGCCTTGGTTTCCTCCTCTAAAAATGGCTTTAAGATTAATAACCATATTTCATATATAAAATGAGAAAAGTTGCCATTCCAAGAATAGTAACAGATATATAACAGAAGGATTCTGATAAAAAAGGAGTGAAAATTTCAAGAAATGCTTAACTATATGAAAAGTGATGTCATCTTTATGAAGTTAGTGATCATACTAATGTTGTATATTTGTCATGAAGAGGAATATAGGAGGAATACATTGGGAAAGAAAATGACTTCTACTTTGGGCAGGTTGATTTGGAATGCACAGAATACATGCATTTAATCACCTTAATTTGCATGTTGAAACTAGGAGTCTTGGCTAGGGAAGTGGACTAGGAGAGAGGTATGAGTTTGGTAGATATTAGCAGCCTTATGTATAAATCTATGTAACCAAAAGAGTTATTAAGGAAAATATGCATATATATAGAAGAAAACTGAGGGCAAGTCTGTCATTGTTGGAGTAGGTAGAGTAAGATTAGTTTAAAAGGAAATACTATGGCTACATTAGAGAAGTAGGGAGAAAAAGAATCTTCTGGAGGGTGTAATACTTTCAAGAAGTTCATTTTGAATAGCATAGAAAAAAATTAGATGAGGAATGAAAAAATATCTATCAGTTTAGGTCAGTGATTCTTTTATGACAGTCTAAGCGAATGGTTATCAAACTTTCTGACATCCAAATGATCTAAAGGGCCCACTACAACAGGTTTCAGACCCGAGCCCCAGATTTTAAATAGACCTGTAGTAGCACCCCAAAATGCACATCTAGCAAATTCCTAGGTGGCCCTAATGCTGTTCTCACAGGTACCATATTTGGAGAAATTTCTGTGTGGGCATTAGAAGATCCTTTCCAATCTCTTCTAGAGAGGCCTAGTACAGACTGGAGACTTGCCTGCAGAGAAGTTATTGAGAGATCAGAAAGTGGATTCTATAGCTCATGCTTTAAGAAACTTGGCTATGAAACTGGGGGAGTTGGAGGACATGAGATTTGAAATCATTAATAATTGATGTTGAAGGAAATAGAAGAGTGGTTGGTGGTGTAAGACCTGCAGTCTGGTAATGAAAACCTAGTAAGGACTATTATATTATCATAGGCACTCCAGCAAATGTTAGATAGTCATTTCCATGGTTAGTACTTTCAGTAACTCTGTAGAGTAAGAGGTAACAGTTTCCATAAGATCTGTGTGAAGGGGCTAAGGTTTAAGGAGGCCCACCAGACCCCCCATCTCCTGATATTTACTTGCTTCCTGTAAGCAAGGGCAGAGCCAGGTAGCTTGTTTGTGATGAGTCACCCATAAGTGAAGGTGTGTTACTTCCAAGAATAGGTTATACCAATAGTGGTTTCAGTCTTGAGCTCTCTCTCTTGTTCTCTCTGATCCCTTTCTTTTATTTTCTTTCAATTTTATTTTTTATTAATATATGTTTGCAGAATATAATGAATGCATTCCTCCTAGGGACTTCATGTATGTACATGACACGTCTCCGTTCTTTTTTCGTATCCCTCCCCTCTCTTTCCTCTCCCCTCCATGTCTTAGTCCCCTTCTCATTTTTAAAAGGTCCATTTCCTATTTTCTATTATGTATTCTTTTATTCTGTATTTATATTTTAGTTTTATCATGTAAGTGAAACCAAGCATCATTTAAACTTGTGTGTCTGATTTATTTCACTTAATATTATGGTCTCTACGTGAAGCCATTTTCCCACAAATTACTCAAGTTTATTCTTTTTTATGCCACAATCGCACTCCATTATGTGTAAATTCTATATTTTCTTTATCCATGAATCTGTTGATGGACATATAGGCTTCTTTTAAAATTCAGATATTATGAACTGCGCTGCTATAAACAGGGGTGTGCATATATCATTGTGTTATGATGTCTTTAACTCTTTCAGAAAGACAGCTGGGAGCTGGGTCACATGAAATTTCTAGTTTTAGTTTTCAAGAATCTCCAAATTTCTTTCCATAATTCTTGTACTAGTGTATACTTTCACCAACAATGTAAAAAAAAAATGTTCTTTTTTCTCAGGATTTACCAAGATTTATTATTGCTTGATTTATTGATGATAGCCATTCTTTTTGGAGTAAGATGGAATCTGTTTTTAAAATTTGCATTTTGCAATGGCCAGAGGTCATGAACATTGCTTTCGTATATTTATTGGCCTTCTTCTGAGAAGTGTCTATTCGGTTAAGTTGTCCTTTCCTCAACTGGGTCTTTTATGTTGGAGATCTAATTTGTTTGAGTCCTTTACGTGTCCTAGAATTTCCTCTGCAGGAAAAGCTACCAAACTTTTTGTTTCCCATTCTGTAGGTTGTCTCCTCTCTGTGTTGCTTGTTTCCTTTGCAGTTCAGAAGTTTTTAATTCTTTATAATTCATTTGTTAGTTCTTGGTACTCTTGCTTGTGTAATCTGGGTTTTGTTCAGAAAGCCCTTGCCTACCCCTGTGTCTTCAACAATTTACCCGTTTTAATCATCTGACAGACTGTTTCTGTCTTAACATATGGGTCTAGCTTTACTCTTACGCATGTGGATAGCCAGCCTCCCAGAACCATTTATTAAAGAGACTGTTTTTCCCCCAGTGTCTGTTTTTGGACCCCTTCGTCAAAAATCAAATAGCTGAAGACTCCAGGTGTTTGCTACAAGTCTGTGGCCACCTTTGGGCTTCACTGACATAAAATTCTATTAATATATATGGTTATTTTTCTAAATAATGTGAAAAAGTCAGTTATGCAATTTGACATTCTATTTGAATACACAAACCTAAGATTATATGCTTTTATATTCACTGTCTTAAGCAAGTATATCTGGTATCTTATTATTCATATTTGGGATTATGAGCAATCTGTAAAATCTTCCTAACTCTTCAATATCTTACTGATTAAAGCAATTATGTGTTCAGTTATGGTAAGATATGTTTAAGGATTTCTCACTCCACAGATTCAGAGCTTTTGAACAATTCATCTGATGGGTTACAACTGTACATTTGTTCTTTATAAAATCCAAATCCAGAGAAGACAATCTTCTAAATTTGAATAAGGCTGCTGATTACTACATAAGTACATTTTCTCTATTTTGTATTTGAGCTTTGGATAGAATAAAATTTGATATGCCTTCTTATCTATTCATCCATCTATCCATTTTCAACATATATTTAGTTATTGAGCATCTACTGAATTTAAGTGCACTTGTAAAGAGAGAAGTCCTTTTCAGTCATCTCTCTACTACCCCAATCCTAAGTGATTAAAGGAAAAAAAGAGATATTTATGGCAAAATACATATCCTAATATTATGAACCAAATAATATTTAAACTCTGTAGTTAATAGAAAATCAAGGTAGAAGATAAACATCAGTGATTTTTCTCTCCTCTTCCTTTTCAGGTTTTTATAACTTTCTTTTGAAAAATGTATACATCTTGACAAACACATACAGCAGTGAGTTCACATTGTATATGCGCATGTGTGTACTTTTCTGTGGGTAAACATGTGTATGTGTGCTTTACCCATACCTTACTTAGATCTGCCAAACACAACCAGATACTAAATATCGCATTTCAGATGTGACTCTGAAGCAGATCTCCATAAGAAGACAGATACATACTTTTTAAGCAAGTGCAAAATAGTGCTGTTCATATATATGTTTGGGGCATTGAAAATGATAGTCATTATATTGTCTGAAGAAAAAAGGTGAACTAAAAAACAAGAAGACAGATACATACTTTTTAAGCAAGTGCAAAATAGTGCTGTTCATATGTTTGGGGCATTGAAAATGATAGTCATTATATTGTCTGAAGAAAAAAGGTGAACTAAAAAAAAAAAGTATGTTACAAACTTACTGTTTCTTTGAAAACAACCAAAGTATCTAGTTTGCTAGCTGAATTTTTAGTCCCTTCATTAGTTCTTATTTAAACTAATAAAACATAATTAAATGTTAAAACATATTGGAAATTTTGGTAAATGTAATACTGAATTTAATGAAAGAAAAATTAACACTTCTCAAGTCAAAATTGCTAAAAGGGCTGCACAGAGAGCTACTTGTGAAAAGTGGCTTCTCAGTAAATGCATTTATAAGAATCCTGAATGAGAGTGGATTAATATTGTTCACTTTTTGGATAACACATAAATTTCAGGTAAATGATACTAAATATATTCTAACACAGTACCTAGTTTCTGCTACTATAATAAAAAAATCATAGAAGTTCTTCCTTACCCTCAAGGCAGATGGCTCTAATGATTTTCAACCCATAGTTAATTCATTTGCAAACATCAGAGATAGGTTGGCCAGTGTGTACCGAGAGTGAGATGTTACATCTCATAAATGTTCCTAAAGTTTATTTTGTCCTCTCATTACTGGAAAATGGTGTTTACCTAAGTTAAATTATTTGTGTGAACCATCGCGGAGACAGTGCTGCAGTTATAATAAATTACCTGTAAAGTGAATGAACATTGCCCAGTTAATGTGGTTGTCCTAGTGCGATTGACCTCATGGAATAAGTGAGCACTTCTAGGGTCCTTTAAATTAAAATTTTATGAGAGAAGCAGAGAGTAACCTATCTGCTTAGTATGTTTAATGCCTCTTTTGCAAAACAAAGAAAATGGTATATGTGATATCAACAGATTCTGAATTAAATTATATTACAATTAATAAAACATTATTTGAATTGTGTAAATATCCTAAAAGAGATTATTGAAAACTTCCAGAAAATTTCATTCAGGATAAAACCAAATATTCCAATTCCTTTAGGATTTTGAAATGTACTGCAATATTTGCTGAAATTTATTAAGCACTGTGTTCAAGTTGCACATGAGTTGTAGATAGTATGGCATACAAAAGATGCACATGTTTACTTATTTGGTAATATAAACCATCTTCTGAACCTAAAAGTGACCATTTTGGGAAAAAAAAAAAACTTTTTTCTACAAAAAAAAACTTCCGATTGTTTTTTATCAATATCTTTATGGCCCCAATTTAGAAGGGGATTTGAGATTTTAATCTTGCTCATATTATACATTACCAATAGATCTGAGAGATAAATATTCTTTCTGAGAACAAGCATTTATCACTTATTGATGTGAGTAATGTTTCAAATTAGGCCACACAAGCCTTGTTTTCTTTCTTAACTGATCTTACATAAGTTCAAATGTGTTCATGATTTGTGATTGATGGTTCTCCAGATAAACCATTTAAGAGTTAGCAAGGATACACAGTGTGTTGGGATGCCTCTGACCATAATAAATAACATGAGATACGTGCTAAGAAAACTGTGAAATTAGATATTGAAGAGCACTGATGCTTGGGGTAGTAGATGATTTAATTCAAATTGGAATTATAAGCAAAAGAAAGTTGTGTTCTAAATTGCTTAAGCCAAGAAAAGTTGTAGGTGGTCTTGATAATGACTGGTCATCTAGTTTTTGAGGTTAGAACAGTCAAATAAACATTCAACTAAATCTCATAACCCCAAGAAAGAGTTTTACATTTCAATCAACACTTTGAAATGCATTTTTAGAGTTCAAACTTTAAAAGAATATAAAAAAGAATAGCTAATAATAGTAGTCTCAATTTTAATTTCTCCATGTATTGGTGTTCTTTAAATAAATTGTGCTCTCTGAATATATATGCTCCAGCTAAATAAACCAAAGAGCTTTGACTGAGCAAACAACCCTTATGATACATCAATGTTCACATCTATATTCAGAAATATGCTTTATTTTTATTGTCGTCTTTCTTTTAATAATGCTATTATTTTATTAAGGTCCACAAAAGCTTTTATAACTATTTAACCTCATTATACAAAAATCTGTGACTTTGTTTTCAGGAAAATCAGGAACCAAATGTTTCTATCCGAAAATTTTGAAAAGTGGGATTGCTCCTTAAATAGTAATTTGAAATTGTATTTGTTCCACTAGAAGAATGAGTTGTTAATTCGTTATTTTGCTAGTATTATATTTTTATTCTGGATACAACCTTTTTGAAAATAATCCCATTGCATTCTAATACTTTGGCAGGGGAATATGTTTGCTTTAAGGTTTTTTCCAAATTTTATAGTTAATTAATTAATTCCAAAATAATCATTAAACCATCCACATGTGCCCAGCATTTTTTAGATGTTAGGAATACAATATTGTACAAAACAGTGTCATGAAAAAATGTAACTCAAATTCTTTTGGTTTATAAACCTTTTAAACCACCACTTAACTCATAAAAGTGCATGACTTTTTGCAATTTATCAAGCCCCTTTACTTAGCATGGCAAGTGAAGTATGACCTGCCATTTTCAAATGCTGAATGTACTCAAAAACAATTGTTTTAATGTCAAGATTGTCAGACAGAATATGATGTATGGAAATTCCATGCTTTAAAAATATGTTATCATACTTCACCTGAAGAGAAAACATAATCTTACAAGAGCAGGCTCTCTCTGTAGGAAAATGTTTAAAAGAGCAAGAAGAATTCAATATCAATTTAACATCATGTTGTGATACTGAACCAATATTTTAGAATCTTGACTTTAGCACCTATAGTGAAAATGGTTGTTAGTACCTAGGCAGTAACAGCTAGGAATCTTCAGCTCTTGGAATTAAGGTTTCCCTCTGAGAATCAAATTAGATACAATTGTCATGAAACAACTGAGATCAGCCATGTATAGAAATAACTGAAGTAAAGTAATAATCCATGGCTGATGTCTGGAAACACCTAGCAGCAAATTTCCAAAACTAGGGTGCTGGGGGATTGCCTTTGTATGAACTTAGAAAAATGAAGAGCAACAGTGGAATCTCTGCTTGTAAGGCAAAGCAAGTTGTGAGCATCCTTGTTTTGGCATGAATATACTTCCTTTTTTTTTCTTGCTTTTCAGGAATACTTTTATTATTAATTTGCCTGTACACCTGCATTAAGACAAGCTGTGACCTACTTAGAACACTTAGACTCTGATAAGACAGAAAACGTAGAAGAAATGAACAAATTTCTAGATATGTTTGAATTACCAAAGCTCAACCAAGAAGATATTAAAATTCTAAATAACACAATATCAGCCATTGGAATTGAAAATGTACTTAGAAATTTACCAACAACAACAACAAAAAGTCCAAGTCCTGATCACTGCTGCATTCTACAAAAAAATTAGAAAAGATCTACTGCCAGTCATCCTCAAACTCTTTAATGAAATAGAAATACTTCCAAAATCATTCCTGGAAGCAAGCATTGCCCTGATATCAAAGATAGAAAAGGACCCAACAGGCCAATTTCTCTAATGAACACAGATTCAGAAATTTTCAATAAGATGCTGGCAAACAGAATGCAGAAAATCACCAAGAAGATTATACACCATGATCAAGTAGGATTCATCCCAGGGATGAAGGAGTGATTTAACACACATAAATCAATAAATGTAATACATCATATCAACAGAGCCAAAGACAAAAATCACATGATAATCTCAGTTGATGCAGAGAAAGCATTTGACAAAACCCAACACCTATTCATGATTAAAAATAAGACAGAGAATTAGAATATATGGTCTTTATTTTTAATCTGGTAAAAGACACCTATTTCAAACCAACAACCAACACCATACTAAGTGGACAAAAATCACTCGAAAATCAGAAACAAGACAAGGATACCCACTGTCACCACTTTTATTCATTATAGTTCTGGAAACAATAGCCAGAGCAATTAGACAAGAGAAAGAAATAAAAGGAATGAGAAAAGGAAAGGAAGAAGTTAAACTATCATTATTTGCAGATGATGAATAGTCTACATAGAAGACCTCCAAAACTCCACCAAAATACTTGTAGATTTAGTTGTGTGGCTTGATACAAAGTCAACACTCCAAAATCAATAGCCATATTTTATGAGAACAACAAATTAACTGAGAGAGAAATTAGGGAAATGATGCCTTTTACAATAACATTGAAAAAAATGAAATGCCTAGGAATCACTCTAATGAAGGAAGTAAAAAAATCTTCACATTAAAATTATAATAGTCTGAAAAAAGAGATTGAAGAGGATATTAGAAACTGGAAAAATATTTCTTGCTCTTGGGTAAGAAAAAACCAATATAGTGAAAATGGCCATACTTCCAAAATTATTATACAGAAATAATGAAATCCCAATCAAAATCTCAGCAGTATATCTCACATAATTAAAGAAAAAATTCTAAAATTCATTTGGAGCCAGAGGAGACATAGAATAGCAAAAGCAATTCTGGGCAACAAAGGCAAGGCAGGGAGCATTATAATCCCTGACTTGAAATTATGCTACAGAGCTACCATGATAAAAGCAGCATGGCACTGGCAAAAAAACAGACCTGAGATCAATGGAACAGACTAGAAGACACAGAAACAACCCCCAAAACACTAAGCCACCTTATTTTTAACAAAGATTCATTGGAAGAAAGATAGCCTCTTCAGTAAATGGAAAAACTGGTGCTGGAAAAATTGGCTTTCTACATGTGGAAGACTACAACTAGAGCCATGTTTCTCACCATACACTAAACTAAAATCAAAATGAGTCAAAGATCTAAATATTAAAACAGAAACACTACATCTGCTGGAAGAGAGAACAGGGAGAACACTTGAGGACATAAGAGTAGATAAAGGCTTAATGAACAAAACTCAGACTGCACAGGAAATAATACAAAGAATTAACAACTGGAACCTCACCCTATTAAAAAATCTTTTGCACCACAAAATAAATCACCAAGAGAATAAAGAGACAGCCCACAGAGTGGAAAAATATCTAGGTCCCTCAGACAAAGGACTGATATCTAGAACACACAAAAAATTGAAAAAAATCAGACAGTCCAAATTTAAAGATCTAATCCAAAATTGGGCATTAGAAATGAATAGATACTTCTCAGATAAAGAAGTAAAAACATCAAATAAATATATGAAAAAATGTCCAATGTCACTGGTCATTTGAGAGATGCAAATTAAAACATCTTACTCCAGAAAGAATAGCTAATATCAAGAAATCAACCTATACCAAATGCTAACAGGGGTGTGGGGAAAAAGAAACCCTTTTCCACTGTTGGTGGGAGTGCAGATTGGTGCAACCACTGTGGAAATCAGTGAGGAGATTCCTGAAAAACCTAGGATTAGAGGTTCCATTTGACTCAGTTATTCCACTTTTGGGTATCTTCCCAAAAGAATTAAAAGCATCATGACATAGTGATAAATGCACATACATGTATATAGTGGCACAATTTGTAATAGCTAAATCTTGGAAACAACCCAATTGCCCATCAACTTATGAATAGATAAAGAAGATGTGGTTTTTCTATACAGTGGAATTCTACTCAGCCATAAAGTAGGATAAACTTCAGACATTTGTAGCTAAAGGGATGCACCTTGAAGCTTTACCCTTAAGTGAAATAAACACTAGTGTAAATATCACATTGCCTCTCTGGTGTAAGAAACCGAAAATGTAAACAGGGACCTAAATGTAAACAGACAGTGTAAAATTAAAAAAAAAAATCAGTAGGAAGGGGGAACTGGAAAGGGTTAAAGAAAGAAAGGTTAAAGAAAAAATGAGAAAAGAGGAGTTGAAGGGCAGAGAGGGGACCTGAGGAAAAAAGAATCAAGATACATCATGTAAAGGTACAAATTACTTACGATGAATGTGATCATTACTTAAATTTAAATTGTACTGATAAAATTAAAAATGATAACAAAAGACAAGCTGTGACCACATTTTGCTACTTGTTGTCTAATAATACTCTTTCAGGCTGGATTAAGAGTAAATTGTGAATTGAGAAGGTGTTGTGCTGTGGCTTTAGATGAACTACAGAAAGGAAGACCAATCTAGGTGGGCATCCAGCAGGACATCTGTGGGCTCCACTTAAAACTGCTGATAGTTACTCTTGAACTGAAGCAAGAGTTTATTGAAAATCACAGTGGTTGGGCTTTAGAATTTCCCTCTTGTTTCTTCATAAATGAAGACCAAATTGATATTACAGTTTTTAAAAATATTCTAATTCCTGAGACAAAAATGCCCAAAGTTAAAGGAGGGAAAGTTTATTGTAGCTCACAGTTTGTAGAGGCTTGAGTTCATAGTTGGCTGGCTCCAAGACAGTGTGGTATGACAGATTGGCCTCACAGAGGAGAAACAGTTCATGGCAAGCAGAAGGCAGCAAGGTAGAAAAGCAGCAGTAGCAGAAGCAGATGGAGCAGCAATCTGCCTCTCCATTTTATCCTTTCCAGGCTACCTGCCCTTTAAGTGGTCCCACCCTCATCCAGGGTGGGCTTTCCCATTATCCACAGTCAGAACTATGCCAAACAAATCAGTGAATTAACTTAGCAATTACACACTCTTAATCCCAGCATTACACACTTAATTCCAGCACCACATATCCGAGAACCAGCCATCTCTGAAAAGCCCCCCATCTATGACCACATATTCTTTGGAAGGGCATCAAGACACATCGTAACAGTGAGTATACATACGTGTCTGGGTGTGTTTATCTTTATATGTTCCTTGAGTAACAGGTGCATAACTTATTCTTTTATCCTAGAGGTGAAACTATCTTTTATTTTATGCCTGGATTTTCAACAAATCACTTGCTCAGAATTTATTGAAGCTGTGAGTTTCTTCAAGAGATCAGATATATGAAAGGTAGTAAAATATCTTAGGTGATTTATTATTCCATTCCAAATATTCTTTGAATGCAGAAGCTTTTGGTTTCCACAGTCCTGAGAAAGCTCCTTACTAAAGGTTGGGCTTGCATACTGTCTAAGTCAAGCAAGTTGTTAAAAAAACAGCCCTTGGCCAATTTTCTAGGGAGTAAGACACACTTCAGTGATTTTGTTAAGAGTATAGATCTTGGAATTACCTAATAGTCTTTTCCTATGATTTCCCTCTTATAGTAGAAATATATTGAGAGTAGCCTGGAGGGAACCTGATCTCACTCTATCTACAAGTTTGCCTGATTAACAACAGTAAGATAATCTTCTCCCTCTTGCCCCAGTGATTGCTTCACAGAGTTCATCCCTAACCCTGTCTTCTCAGGATATCCCGTCAATGAAATTTTTTAGGAATTGGGAATCTAAGATAAAGAGACATGGGTGGATGCTGCTAAGGAACTGGTGAAAGACAATTCTTGACCTTTCTCAGAGAGCAAGCTACAGGCCTCATTATCTGTCTTTCCACATGGTATGTCATGAGCATGGGTCTAGGAACTGTGGCTGTCATTTAAACCATCTTAAAAAGAGGATGCCACTGTGGAAATGGAGAAAATGAAGTATCTTATTGACTTCCTTGGATTCCTGCGTCAGGCTATTCCTGAAGCCCTCTCTGCCTAATCACCATCCACGTACATAATCCAAGCACTGTCTTTTTGACTAAGCCAGTTTACTTTTGATTTTCTGTTTCTTAAGAAGTAAAGAGGTGATGACTGGTCTTTGGGCCTTGCTGTCATTTTCCTCTCTTATTTCTCACCCATATTTCTTGGCAGTCACTGGCCTGATGCTCAGATGTCCTTTCTTGTGCTTTTACTTTGCTGAAAAGTGATAATTCTGCCCTTCCACTTTCATCTTATCATTGTAGGACAGTGAGGATGATTAAGTTTTGCTTCTTTTTTTTTTTTTGGTACTGGAGGTCAAACTCGGGACCTTGTGTTTGCAAGTCAAGTGACAGAACCACTAAGCTAAGTCTCCGGCCCAAGTTTTGAAAGGTTGAGGAGTGGACATCATGAAATATTTCCATTTGTGGGAAATCAGTATAAAATACAGTCATAACCACAGAAAGAACCTCAGTGTACCAACAATTTACACCAAAGACTGGCTGAAAATGATTCATAGAGCTACACATTTGTAAAGACAGATTTCCTACAACACCGCGACTTTAGTCTCACCTTGAGTGGAAACTATTAATTCCTATTTCTTTGTGATTCTTTGAACTATATCATTCTCATTATGGGGAGTGTCATGAAAAAAGGCAGCAAGCCTCTGCATGAAGAGCTGTGAAATTCATTCGTGGGTAACAGCAATCAGCTTGTTTATCTAACACAGTGCCCATCTGAATGATGCAAAAGTACAAAACACAAAGAAAACAAGACAAATCTAAAACAGGCCTGGAGGAGACGAGCCTTCTAACTTTGGGTGGTTGAATAGAGGTCATAGTGGCATGTCTGGCATAATGACACCAGCAATGGTTTTAGTGACTATAATTTAGCCTGAGTCTTCATGTCTGGTGCCAGAAACAGAGCCAGTCTGATGAAGGAAACCCAGCCCAGGGAAGTAGGAGAGGAGACGTGGTACATTTCACACAGAAAGGTCTTGTTTTGCAGTGTCACTATGGAATGAAGGCTATGTGGCACTTGCATTCTACTTGGCATCCCGGTGTTGGCTTCTGATTTAAAGCAGTTCCTTGTGTCCCTATGCACAGGGAATTTCAGTGGACAGGCAGATCAAAGAGGGTGAAAGGAGCCTAAGGGAAGCAATCAACTTGTACAACTGACATTTTATTAGCTAATGTATTGGAAATTTTTATGTGAAATAAATAAATTAACATGAAAATGTTTTAGAAATAACATTTCAAGTGAGAGCAGTAGAGTCCAAGTAAGTATCTTTTACCGGATTTTAGTGCAACGCTTGGGAAGTTCGATCTCTGGCCAATTTGTCAGGCGATGGTTATTTTTTCATGATGCACTCTCCCTCTCCCACTCTCTCCACGACTGTAGTTTCAAATACAAAGAGGAACTCTGTAATATTTCACACACTGAATTTATATGCCAAGAAATGGGGTCTTAAAAGCTCACTGTAGAGTGTTGACAAGTGCAGGATATACACTGGAACAATAAGGAAAAACAAAGACCAGGGAAGAATTGAAAGGATTTATATCTCTTTTTCTCTGTTGCATTCAATAGGTTCACTTCTAGAAGCTAATTTGAATAATGAATGTCATTTTTCAGGAACTTGGTGCTCCCTTCCAGTCGCTAAGAAGCTGCTGATTCAATTGGGTAATTTATTTCTTTCAAAATACTGCAATCGGTAATTTTAATAACTCAAAAAATGTTACGTTTCTAAAATATGATGAAGAGAATGTCTTATCACTGACCATGTCTGAGCCTGAAACAGCTAGACTGGAGAAAAATAAACATGAAAATTTGGTCAATTTACAAAAATAATCAACTGATGAGACCAAGTATTGGTCAGAAAAGGTAATCTTTTCTATTTCATAGTTTCCATATTCCAAAATAGATTGCCAGCTGAGCCTCACAATGCACTTTGGAATTAGGAAATATGGCAATTATTATCCCAATTTTACAGAAGGTAAAACTGAAAGCAATTGAATATGATCAAATCATTCTAGCTAGAATAAAGCTAGAGCTTTATGTTCTTTATTATACATCATTAACAAAATGACCTTTAACACGGTGCCTGATTTGTTCCTTGCAAATAAACAATATCTGAAAGCCCATGTCTTAATCCAAGAAAGATATTTCTTGTTTGCATGGCATCCCCAGTATGATTTGGCAGGGAAGGGATTAATATTCGGGCACCCAGACTGATGGAGGCTCTCTCTTGTCTTCATGTGGACTCAGATGATCACAAGGACAGGGAACAGTGAGAACTGTCCACTGTTTCTTTCCTCACTTATTCATTAGTAAGCACACATTCCATTGGCCAAATCAAATCATATGGACACAATGAACTTTAGAGGAGGCAAAATATAACACGCTTATCTTATGTGTAGGGGGAAGAAAATGATGATGGATTTGGAAATGCCTGATGTTCACCCCTTTCCAAAAAGTGTTTATAATATTCAGAATATTGATAATATTTAGAGATGACTCCCTGAAAACTATGTATGTATTGACTTTTCTTTTCTATTTGTATCACTACATGAACTCTCATTTCCCAATTATATATCAGAAGTTGTCTTCATGTATTGTAGGGTATAAAGATGCTACAAATAATCCACATTAGGATATTTTTGTTTGCTTTTTAATGAGTTAATTCTAATCAATATCTTGAAATAAACAATAGTAACCATAGTACATAGGCACTTTTATCATATTGTCGCTTTTTAATCTTCATCCTAATTGCGATTACTTTAAACATTCAAGGATTTTAATCTGGCAATTTTACCTCACAAATTTTATAGCCCTATCCCTCTTAATTGCAAAGAAACACATAGGCAAATTAAAAATTGTCATCCATAAGCTTAAATTTATAGGACATAGAAGGAATCTAAAACTAAGTGGCTAAAGAATTAAGAAGGTAAAAAATTACAATGCTAGAGAAATTCCAAGGCCAATGAGAAAAAATGTATTGTTATTCCACATTTAAAACAAAACTCGTGACTTATCTCAGAAAGATCTGGGCTCCTGACATGCTCCAGCCATCAGAAAAGAAAACTTCTATTGCCCAGCTAATTTGGGGTCAAGAAGAACAAAAGTTAAGAATAAGTTTACTGGAGAATGGAATGTTTTAAAACTTAAGTAATGGACCCAGGGACTGATTTATTAAGTCAGCAACTTTTTGCTTTCTCATGACCCTGGACATATGGCCTGTGCTTTGAAGCCTATTGGGGTCTGAAAGCTTGTTTACCCTCTAATTCATGTTGAAATCTAATTGCCATCATGATATTATTAGAAAGTGAAGCAATTAGGTCATGCATAGAGGACCAGGTTAGAGATTTCACAATAGAAATTCACTGCACCTTCCACCAAATGAAGACACAAGAAGATCTCATCGAAGAGACAGAAAATGAGCCCTCCTCACCTACTAAGTCTGCTGGTGCCTTGATCTTGGAATTTCTAGGCTCCAGAATTATGAGGAAAAAAGTATCTGTATTTTATATGCTATTCAGTGTGTGAGCTTTTATTATAGAAGCCAAAATGTATTAAAACATATTTATAATCATTTTCCTTTGTCTCTTTCCCCAGATATGTGTTAAAATTTTTGTGTTGAGGATATTTAATCATTTTTCATGGTTTATTTACTGTATCTCAGGATGTAGTAACTGGATAAAAATTTGAGCTATTACATAATGGGATGGAGTTTTGATTGGGTATGGGATTTGAAAGTTTATTTTTGGAGAGCAGTGTGAGTGGATGACAGCAGTCAAGGAGCAGAACATAACAAAAATGTTTAATTTTGATCAGGTGCCCAGAATTTCTATGGGATAAGCTCCTTCCCTACTTCCTGTTCTGAGCCCCACGTGGTTTGGCTAGATTGGCAATTCCCAGTCAGTCCCATTTTCCATTTCTAAGCATGGGCAAAAGACATGCGCATAGCCAGGGAAAGTGCCATCCTCCAACAGAAATCAGCTTGAAGACAATAATCTACAAAGAAAGTGATTTGAGTCACCTTCCGGAGATTGGAGGAAAGCCCTAAAAATATGCTCATTTCTATGAAATTGCCATAATAAAGATAACATAAGTATAGAAAGTTTGGTGCCCTTTGTTACTTTCATTCTAAATATTCAATTCTCTTATCTCCATAATCATATATATGCAATTATTACTTTTATCCTGTAAGAGTGTTATGAAGATTCAGTAAGATGGTTTTTGAAAACAAACTTTGTCTGGCTTAGACTAGATACACAGTAAATGTTAGGTAAAGCTGAGGTATAAAGTGGAAGGCATTTAGGGATTTCTGATATATAATGAATTATATTTCCATAAAATATTACATATAATGTAGCATTTGATTAATTGATTATTTCTAGGTATTGCTATATTTGGATTACACAGTATTGCACTGATCTTACAATCACTTCAAAGTATCATCTTCATGACAGATAAAGGACATGACAAATAATAGACCTTGTAGACTGATACAGTGATACTACACACACTCCTATTGACTCCAGGACCTTCAAGTCCTGGAAATTGTGCAACATCTTTTTGGTAAAGAATGAAATTTATTTCATTTAAATGATTTGCAATCAATTGATCATCTATGGAATGTATCATTTCTGTAAAAATTGGTATTTAAAAATCAAATTGTTATTTTATAACAAGAACAGTCTTTCCTCTTGTATAGGGTTGGGTTTGTATCGATTTAAAAATTTTACCAGCAAAATCCATCAGAAGGTATGAACATACTTTGGGCAGAGTTTCATTTTAAAGAATAACTCACCCCTGTGCAGCTTTGTCTATTCACTCAACAGTCTCTTGAAGCATCATTGGCCTAATTTCCATTTCCTAGAAAAAGAAGAGGTAGGTGACAGTGATGTTTATCAAATGCAAGACAGCTGCCATTAAACCCAAACTACAGCCTCAGTTACCCTCACAACATGTCACATACACAGCTGCTTTCTTCATTTTTTTCCCCAAGGGGACAGAGTCCATCTCTACTCAACTCCAACAAGAATGACAATTTTGCTTTCAGAGTTACAATTTTAGTTGTTATCTCAAGGTAAAGAAACTATTGTGGAGGCAAAATATTAGATGTATTTAAATTCCTTTCAAGAATTGAATTGGAAACCAGAACATTTGACCAGTAAATACCATCTGTGTTCTCCTTTCTGTGATTTACACACAATGTCTGGATTCTGAAGAATGCACATGCCACTTATTAGAGTTCTCTCTCTCTTTTTACTTTTGTGCACATTATAAATTTCATGTAAATATTTTAATCAAGATTTTGTGTTTTCCTTCAAGTTCAGTTTCATTATGACTAAGGACAAGGATTCAAGGACTCAGGTTTCGTCAGTCTCTGTGTTTTGTAAAGCTAGCAATGAGAGAGGAAAAGAGTAAATAGACATAAATACAGGCACAGTTTCTCAAATGCTTCAAACAGAAACCCTTCTTAACTTCCCAGTGTGAAAAGTAGGTTTCTACAAAAAAAAATTTCTTTTTTTTTGATGTAATGAATGTTTTCGTAAGACCTGGTTTTGTGTCTGGCTGTGCAAAACTGGATCACACAGCCCAGAAAGAGGGCATGATGAGAAGAGACAGGGAAAGGAAATACAAAACAGGCAAGAGATTTTTAATGGGTGTTCTTTTACAAATGATGCTTCCCCCACCTCCTTTCAGTTTTCTCTTTGAGCTTGTCATTTGAAGACTGAAATTATGATATTATATTCCCTTGAGAATAGTCTAAGTTGGATTATCACCGCTAGCAGATTTGTGAAGCCTTAATTAGAAAAGGCTCAGAGACTAACCAAACGAACCATTTTCCAAACACTTTGACTTGAAAAAATTTCTTAGTCATATATGTAGTTTCACAGGGTATGTAGAATTTTTCATTTTTGAAATAATTTTGAGTGATATGCAATAAATATACTTAGGCAAGTAGGTACATGTATACACATATGTATAATTTTGGATGAAATTATTTAAAATAATCTAGTGCAGACTTAAGTACAGCAATAATACGTAAATATAAATGCCCACTTTTTCTATTAAAATGAGTTTTCTGATTTTAATTTTATGTTAAAGGTCATAATTTGTTGAAAATTTTAACCATCTAATAGTATATCATATTTGTTTTGTGAATAATGCTGATTGAAATATACTTTTTCAAATGTATGGCATGATATGAGGAAAAAAAAGACCTATCATCATGACATGATTTATAGAACTCTTGCCCTATACTTTAACAAATAAACAATTAGTTAGTTTCATAATTTTTACATCTTATTTTAGCTGGACAGATAAGAGGAGATTCAAGCTGTTATTTGAAATGTCTGCAAATAACATATTATATGCAGGCTAAATATTCCCCATAATCCAAGGCCATATTTAATAATCATTACATTCGTTTATGTTTCTCAAATTGATTTTTGAAGTACTAAATATACACAAGAATGTTGATCTGATGAAGGGAAAATTGAACAAAATTTGCAGAATTATATCATTATGCCCCTAATTTCCTTATTGCATTTCAACATCAGTGTTCCTCGTGCTTCCTGTCTTTAACAAATGGTCAATTATGGATATAAATAAAAGAATATTTTACTGAGAATTTTAAAAAGCAATGTCCTGTTTAAAACTAATGTATGGTCATCAACTGAGTCAGAAATGAAGGGACGAAATCTGGAGCCAGCTCGTTTGACTTTCTCTAAGCTCTGAATATATTCACAGAGACATGTGAAGGGAATTAAACTTTTCCCTATAAAGGAAATATTCCTAAATAATTATTTTGTTTTTAATTTAAATAATAAAATTTGCCGTAGATATCAATATTATATTTCACAGTAGTCACTGGTAAATCTATGAGCCAATGGTTCAGAAAAACTGTTCCAGACTAAGCTTTTCAGTTTCCTCCAAAGAAATCCAGAGGGTTGATGCCTTTGCCATATGTGTACAGGTAGTTTACTGTTTAGTAGGGAAAGCAATTCATCAATATTTATTTTATGTTATCATTGTTATTGGTATTAGTTTACAAACTGTTGCTTATCATTATTAATTTTAATATGAAAATGGTTCATATTGTCTCTATTATTGGAATTGTAAAGAAAATTCAGTTTCTCTTCTTAGGATAAACACACACACACACACACACACACACACACACACACACATTTTTCTTTCTTTTTTTGTCCTGGGATCAAACTTGGAACCTTGCGAGGCAGGTAGCAGAAGCACTGAACTAAATCCCCAGCCCAGGCCCAGGATAACTATATTTTTAGGACCCAGGTCAACACTCCGGTACATTTTGAAATGAAAAATAGCTTTGCTAACATATTCTACTATGAAGATTATCCTTATTATATTCTCTGGTACTGTACCAGAGTTTGTCCACAGCCTTTCAATACTAATTATTTCTCTGCCTTGTAACATCCCATATTTTAAAAAGTGTCAGAATTTCTGAGGTTGATTTGCAAAAAATAATTATTAATAACTGGAACTCAAAAGCTGATATTCAGGTGTAAAAGTGAAATGAGAGATGGGACAGTGGTTACCTGACTACTCCATGCTTTTCTCATGGAGGAGCTTAGGTTTCTACAGAGAAGTTCACATTTTTCATTCTTGAGCTTTGCTTGCTTTGTACTACAGGTATGTAACAAAGTCCAGAAAGGAACTAGAAATCACCAAATATTTAAAACCAACAAAAATACTCAGAACGCATTACGCAGTTAACAGAAGAGCTAAGAGTCCAGCGTGAGGCTGGTCAGGCAGCTTAAAGATTAGCACCAGCAGGGAGCTGCCACGGTCCCCTGTATGGCAGGCCAGACAACTGGGCTTCCAGGCAATTGGCAGGACCCATGCTCTGTACCCAAGCTATGAAGGAGATGAGGCCACTATTGAAGGCGCTGTTCTGGGCAAATGAGAGCAGAACAGAGATTCCTTGACTTGTTCCACCTCTCTCTCGCCAATCGCCGACTGATGAATCACTTAAACAAGGAGAAATAGAAGAAACACCTACTTCCTGTCCCTGCCCCTCCACTGCATACAGAAAATGCTCTTTTGACAAGATGCAGACATGAGGAAGCCTCCTGTAGCCCTGATTTATATTCTCTTTTTCTGGCCAAGGAGACAATGTTATTTATTCTTGTTCTGGGACTGTGATGTACTTTATGCAAAACATGTTCGCACATTTATGCAACAGGCTACTTATGGAAGATATACTTTCCTCCTATCTTGAGGAAAGAAACCATTGTTCCACTTGCAGTGTCTGGGATATCATCTGGTGTATAACACGAATGAACAGTGCTGGGAAAAAAGTAGTTTACTGACTCCCATAATTAAATGATACCTGAATGAACAACAGCCAATATCCTAGGTAGCGATACCTTTGTCTGATAGCTACATGCCTTCAGATGTTCTTCTTGGAGAGCTATTGTCAATGCCTTCCTGCTTTCCTACATAGCAAACCCACTGTATTCCTTCACAGACCCAGCCCTCAATATCCAATGGCTGGCTCTAAAGGGGAAAAGTCTGCCCGGGCTATGACCAGTTTATGAAGTATGGCTCTCTCTTCATACACACATGTGCATGTACATCTATAAGCACACACATCAGAAAGTAAAAACTGTCTATACCAATAATTTTGGTAGATTCGCTTTGCTTTTATTATTGATTCAAGAGTCAGTGCCTGCCTGCTTGATGTATGGGAAAGTAGTGCCCTATACCTGCCACACAATTCCTTAGAATCACGGTCTTCGCTAGGCATCACTAAATTGTAAGCTGAAGTATTTGTGGTTGTCTTCCCTCCTTCAAGCTCAGGAATTGTTTACAATCCTGAGTAACGGAGCTGGTTCTATGATATACTTTGTCGCATGCTCTGCTCACTAGCTTGCCTGGATTTGACAGGGGAATGCTGGCATTTAGGCCACTATGAGGCTGTGTTCTGTTGACTCCGATTCCTGCAATTCCTTTAAATTATACTTCCTGAAAAATATGCCCCACGTAAGTTCTGTAAAGGGACATCGGATCACATAGCTTTCTTTCCAATCATTTGTTTATTCAGCTCATGTTTACTCCATACCTGCTGTTGCCCTGTGTATGTGGAGAATCCAAAGACAAAAAGCAGTGCCTTGAATCTTGTCCTCAAGAAGCACAAGGACTTCAGGGCTTTACAGAAAGTGAAACACAAAAGCACAGTTACCTAGACCACATGCAATTTCATATGTGTGGACATAAAATGTATAATGGAGAGGTTGATGAAGGCCTCACACAGGGGTTTGTGCTGGAGCTGATGGGGTAAGGATCCTATCCCAGGTAAGGAGAAGATTTACAAAGGTATGGATGCACAGAAGAGCTGCAACACTGTTGTTATTGAGTGACAGGTAGGGGACAAAGTCTTGGAGATGAAACTGAAGGCATAAGCAGAGAAGATAAAATTTTGTATTTACCAGATTAAGGAGATGGGATTTTTATTTTGTGAGTCAGGAGAAGACACTGAATAGTTTTGAACATGGCAAAAAATATTACAAATCTGTCTATTCGTAGTGAGGGAAATGGACTGAAGTAGAGATTAAGTTTCAAAGTAGGAAATCTAATTAGAAATAAATGTGAATAATCAATGAGGAGTCTTCTGTTTAAAACTCCATAAGAAGATATTATGTTAAGAGCTAGTCAGAGTGAATCTCGCCACCGGCCATACATACAGGCAAAAAGTGGTCATGGCTCAACCCTTGCGGAGTCACAGTTTCTAGAAGCTAGAATAAGGTACTACAAGGGAAGGAACAGTGGTGCTGGGGGGAAACAGTTAAACACGAGGGGAATTTGAGAGTGGAGGAAACTGGACTCCGAGACAATGGTGTGTGGAAAAGATGGCGACATCTAGGATATTGCTATGGGCTGAGCTGTGTCTCCCTACCTTCCAAAGGGAGTAGTCCAAAGTCCCCACCTTATGTGCAGGAAGTGCCCTTATTTAGAAACATGGTAGCTGCAGATGTAATTAAGATGATGTCATACTGAAGTAGCATGGGCTCCTTTTGCAATGTAACAGCCGTCTCCACAGAAAGTAGAAATGTAGACACGCGCACATATAGAAGATGCTAAGTGGATGCAATAGCAAAAACTTTGTTTCAGGTCTACAAGCTGAACAACGTGACAGATTGGCAGCTAACCACCTGACGCTAAAGGAGAGAGACCTGAAACAAACTCTCCCTCACAGCCTTCAGCAGGAACCAACTCTGCCAACATTCTGATGCTGAACTTGTAGTCTGCACAACTGTGAGACGATACATTTCTGGGGATTAAAAAAAAAGTCCCGTTTGTAGTACGTTGTCAGGGCTGCTCCAGGGTACTTCTGAGTTTCCCAGCTTGGGCAATGTTATTTCATAATTAGGAACGTGATATGAACTTGATTCCTCATCGTGCGTCATTGCAATGGGAGCGCCCTTTCTCTTTAGTCCTATGTGAGAGCTGAGCCTGCGGCTTTCAACAGTGAGCTATGCTGTTATTATCAACTGTATTTGAAACTGAAAGAGGACAGACTCATAATTTCTGATGCCGGCGCTGATTCTTATCTCAAACATTATTAGCTTATTATATCTGGTCCTGAATCATTTCCAGAGTTTTGGTAAAAATTCAGAAAAAAAATTAAAGTCTCTCCCAATTGTTATTTTGAATGGGCCGGATAGTTCTGGAACTAATAAAAGTAGAGTATATTTCCAGATAATATAGTAATATGAAAAACCTACCTGTACTCGATCCTGTCAGGAACTTTGATGGTTTATTGCTTTACAATTCTTTACACTCTCTCTTTTTCAAAAAGCAGGCCCTGTTAGCACTTTCTCTTGATCTGTACAGAATACTAGGAAAATAATAATAAACCTCTAGGTAGAATAAACAATCTGCCTGTGAGGATTGCACAAGTGCCTTCTGGCAAGTCTAGTCCTTTCTGCTCTCTTTAAAGTCGCAATGTGCAAATTGCTTTGCAGCAGTAATGTATTCTGGTCAAAGTGAGGGGGGAAAAGTCTGAGTCTCACTGAAAAGTTGAGGTTGGTGATTGAATCATCTGAACTTCATCCGTGGCTTTGTGGAATTTGTTCTTCTCTAGGAAAGCAGTTTTTTGCCTATGGATCACATTTTAAGCTACGATTGTCTTCTGTTGCTCTCCAATAAAAAATAAAAATGGGGAGAAATATAATAAAAATTATGGTCACATTTTAGAAAGCACCTTTGCTCAGAATATAATGTGACTCGATAATATTACATGTTCCTACTCTTCCTTTAGTGTACAATAAGATATTTCCTAGTAAAATAAAAGATGGACAGAAATTGGCCTTTTGTGAAAATGTCTTCATGGAGAATTGCTTTCAAAGGATTCAAGAAAAATAATGTGAACATTATCCTCTCTCCACACCCCAATTCATTTTGGTCCTTTCTCCTTTTCTGTACCGTTACTCAGGTACCGTTTTTATTAAGTCATAATGTTGTATGCCTTCTAATGGTGATAGTTCTCATTTTAAAATCCATTTAAATTTCGCATCTTTTAGAATGCAGTGTTTGATATTCAAATGGACATTAAGCAGAGTCGGAGATTTGGCAAAATTGTACCGTACCATCTGATGAAAACTGTTTTTGTGTTCTTTTTACTGATATTTGAGAATCTGCCCAATCACTTTGATTAGCCATAATAACAACTCACTTTAACTTCCAATTTATTCTTTTCATTCACTGTATCGTGGCCTCTAATTGTTCCTTGTTACCAAGTGAGGCCAACCTAGTCTTTGTTTTTTGGTCCTCTTTGTTGTGTTTGCTTTGTTGATTGTTCTAGTCCCATGGCTTTTGACTTCAGACATTTTCCTGGGCCTTTTATCTCTCTCACTGCTCCTACATTGTCTCTTTATTCATTTCTCTCTGTCCACCTCGATTCCTCACTCCCACTGCAATGTCTCCTCTACGCACAGAGCTCTGTATTTCAGTCTTAAATGTATAGCCCAAACATCTCCCCATACTTACATATCTCATAGTCTGCTGGGCACTACCCTAAGATTGTCCCATAGGAAATGTACATGTTATATGCGGTAAAGTGAAAATTCTGTTTTCATCACACATTTTCTAGCTCAGTGGAGGGAATCGTAGCCAGGAAACTTGGGAACAAGTTGAAATACATTTGCAAACCTTCTTACCAAAAATGCATACCTACTCACATAATACTGCAGGTTTTAGATCTCAGTTCATTCATTCAAATCGATCCTTGTGTTCATTGCTTGAGTTTACGTCCTTGTTCTCTCTCTTCCTGCTTCTTAGTCTTTGTTAGATGTCTCTCTCCTTCTCACCCCACCTCTCTTTCTGTCTCTCTCGTCTCCTTTCTCTGTTTCATGTTCCAGTCAAAGCCATCTCCAATTCATCTTCTAGGATGACCTTTCAAAAATAGCTAGTCTTTCAACATCTTCCGATAACTTTGGACATCCACCCAAGCTTGTTAACTCAGAACAGCAGCTCTCTTATCTGATTCTTGCAAACCTTTCCGACTACCTTTCCACTGATGCCACTGCAACGATGAGCTGCTTGCATCTTGGTCAGACCTCATTTCATTCCTCTGCTCTGTCTGTGCTCTTGCTAGTGGGAGGACTGTCTCCTTTTCCACCCTTCACCTTGCTAATTCCTGGGAACTCACTTTGGTGGTGACACTTTCCTCTAGAAGCCTTTTATTGCACACAGTTTCCTATTCCCCACAGGGCACAGAAGGTATTCAGTAAGTATTTGTGGAATAAATTTCTCCACTATGTTTTGTTGAGCTCAGTTTTGGGCAATCAGAAAATATATCAACATAGTATTAGAGCTGCTCACACTATAAAAGTAATTTTCATGTCAATGTAAAATAGGTACCCTCTGCATTGATTTATTTCATGTGAAGCTATGAAAGTGAAATTGAATTCTTTTCTCTTTTTGGAAAATCATTCCCCTGACCTTTGTGTAGTTAGTTCCTCTTTTTAGTATTAAAAGTTAGCATTATGTGCTATGAGTTGAGTAAATAGGAAATATTTCTATGAAAGATACAAATTATCTATATTTGTTTAAACTTGGGGAATCACATATTAAATTCTGGCTAGTAGATATAATTGAAGATGTTTACTCCTTGGTTTTGCTAAGTCAGTTAATAGCCTTTCCAGCAGTTCAATCTTGAGATACAACTCTAATATGTCATTGCAAGAGTAATATAAAACAGCCAATAGCTGTTTCCATTAATTTTCAATTACATTGACAGTTTCAGCTATGCATTTCCTTACTACAAAACACAATATTGTTAGGATGTTTGAGTTTTGATTTTCCTTATTTTGAAGTTTGCCCATTATATCATACTTTTGAAGGTCTGAAATCTTGGAAAACCTACCTAAAATAATTATAGACCGATACTTTTGAAACAAAAGCTCTTTGTACGTACCAAACATGCACATTTCAGCCAGAATATGGATATAGAAAAAAATTCCCTGAGATTCGTTCTTGACACTTTAATTAGGTCAGTAAGTTAACACTGCCAACCAAAGGATTTAAAATGTTCTCAAAAGATTTTTTTTAAATGTGTCTTTTTCCTATTTTTATTATGAAATATTTAATCCCCGAGTGAATATATGTAATGTATATGCAATTCACAGAACATATTGCTGCGTAATCATCTCTGACAGAATGATTTGCCTTGGTAAGAAAATCCTTTTAATAATACTCCTGCTTCCACAGAAGTAGTGCAGTAAGTCACTGAGATTTTTATCGGACCTGCTGAAAAGGTTCAAAGAGAGAAACAAGTAGGTTAGCCATTTCTTCAACCATCTTTGATAGCCTTACCATGAAACATGAATGAGTATTGAAATAGCACAGGACAATATATGTGCTATAAATCATTTAATTAACTTTCCTATTTTTGGTTAGGCCTGATGTGTGAAGATTTTTCTGAGGGATGGAGTTGTTCTCAGTTTTACCAACTTGTCACCTGCCGGTCGTGATCTTGTTCCTCAGGGAGAAAACTGTCTTTTGGATTGAAAGGAAGAGCCCCCTTCACCCAGGAAATGACATTTTCATTATCAATACAATATTGGAGAAAGGCATAAGGAAAATCTGCCGGTCGTGATCTTGTTCCTCAGGGAGAAAACTGTCTTTTGGATCGAAAGGAAGAGCCCCCCTTCACCCAGGAAATGACATTTTCATTATCAATACAATATTGGAGAAAGGCATAAGGAAAGGTGTCCCGCTGCCTCTATGCCACTCCTCTAGCTGATACCTATTTAAACAGAAAACTGGGGAAGCACCAACCTGCTTCAGAATGAGGCCTGAAGTGGCAGATGGTGGGGTTGTATCTGAACCAGATTGTTCATGCCCAATCTCATGCCCTCATGCATTTCAGCTGCTATTTTTCATTTGTTATAAAAATGCCATTATCTTGACCAGTAATGCAGTTTCTCAGATATTTTGCAATCTTTAAAGGCTTATTTTTTGGAGAGTCTGTGCTAGAACACCACAGTCCGTGCCTTGTGTGCATGATGTTAGGCTAATGTAGGGTGGAAATAGCAAATTGACTTTGATAGCGGATTTTCAAGTGTGCTCTTTGTGGATGAAATGCTGTTTCACTTATTATGATTTTTTTCAGGCAGTAATTTATTTGTAAATGTCTTGACTGCACTTTAATGCCACTCTGTCTCTGGGGTGAGTCTGTGTTACAACCAGTCACAGAGATAACAAGATTAGGAATATATCCTCACATGGTATTTGTCTGGGGCCTGAAACTTTCTTTTGTTGTTGTTGTGACAGCCTGACAGGAACAAACAATTCAACAAGATTTAGCAGCATAAGGGTAGAGAGGCTACAAATTAGCATATAGTTGCCCAAAGACTTCGTATGTGCTGGTTCTTTTTATAAGAAGGTCAGAAGCTGATCTTGAAACAGTAAGAGGCTGTCTTAAGCTCATTTCTGCTGTTACTGTTTTGAACGCATGGTGATGCAGAATTTTAAAAAAAAAAGAGAGAGAAACTTAATACTACCTCCAGGTAACAGCAGATCGGTGTCCAATAGACCTGGTTTCTTTCCAAAAGGTGTCCATGAACTAGGTACCTTACTTCTACTGCAGGTGCTCTCATTCAGTCCTTGGGATGGGTGGAAGTTCCCATTCAAATGTCAATTATCAGAGAGAGGCATATTCTTAACCCAGGATTCAGTAAATTTTCCTGTGCAGGTCAGGAGGTAAATATATCAGCCATCGTTGATCATATATCTTTGTTTTAATGACTTCTCTTTACTAATGTACTGTGAAAGCAGGGCACAGATAAGTAAGTATAGCTGAGTTCCAGTAAATTTTTATTTATACAAGCAGACCATGGGTAAAATTTGGCCCTGGGCTATACTTTACCAACTCTTGATTTAGGTTAAGTATAAGAAGTCTATACACATACTCACACTACACTTGTGCCTCCTTCAAAATACTCATGAAAATGTCTTATTCCGTGCAATACAATTTATTCTATTCCAGGACTTGTTTTATGCTTTGTTAAAATCAGAAATTCAGGAGCCAGGCGTGGTGGCGCACGCCTGTAATCCCTGCACTCGGGAGGCTGAGGCGGGAGGATCACTGTGAGTTGGAGACCAGCGTGGGCTACATAGTGAGTTCCAGGTCAATCTCAACTACACAGTGAGACCCTGTCTCAAAAACAAAAACAAAAACAAAAAAAAAGATTCAGGGCTGGGGATTTAAGCTCAGTGGTTCTGCCGCCTGCCTCGCAAGCGCAAGGTCCTGAATTCGATGCCCGGCACCAAAAAGAATAAAATCAGAAATTCAATATATTTGTCACCACCATGCTCTGCTAGTGTGTCACAGAGGAGGTTTGGATTTAAGATAGTTCTTGAAGGTTACCAGAGCAGTCTTTCAGTGCTGATGACAATCAGATACCTAGTTTTTGGGGAGAAAAAGTTGTTATTGCATTGGGCAAAGGTTTGGACTGGAGGAAGTTAATTGTGTTTTTAAACATTAACCCTCAAGAGCTGGCAGTTTTGCTTTCCATGTAGGTTGATTTATTTCATTCTCTGTTCTTTTCTTTTTTTTAAATAAAATTCTTTCCCTCCTCCCCTGTCCCTTCACCACTGGACTGTACCCTACTGTGTGTGACTGGTTGCTGAGGTGCTGCATCGCCTTCTGCATTGTTGCTTGATTTCCTGTGAAGCACAGTGAATCGTACATTAGACTCTTCTGAGTCAGGTGGTGCCCATCTGTTCCCAGGCCTGGAAAACATGAATAACAGAGAGCAGGAGAAAGCAACAGCTCCTCCAGTTTCCAGCAGAATCTTCATCCTCACACAGTGAGAGAGAGGCAGACGATTTGGATCTTACACAGGGTAAAGGTTTATTTCCCTCACAATCACCTAAGGGATTCTGCATAAAAATTTTATTAAAATCACTTTACACATTGGTGCACCCATGGACCGGGGTAGGTTTGTGCCAAGTTGCCTTTGTTGTTCTGGGGTAATGTTAGACTGAAGTGATTTGGAATGGCTGTGGAACTGCACATAATAGCTGCATTGCGTGAGGCTACCCAGAATCCCTGAGAGCCGCTGGCAAACCTGAGCACCGATGCTGATAGCAGGTAGCATCTAACAAATGGAAAGAGAAGACGCCAAGTGGAGCTGGGCTGCCAACCCGTGATAGCAGTTAAAAGCTTGAACTAACCTTCGGCTGCAAAAAATGAGAAAGCCATTCACCACACAGCTCTCAATCCCTGAGCTAAATAATGAACTACAGACAAAATTCTCTTAACTATGTATTGCTCTGGTAGTAATGTATTCAAATTAAAAGCAAATTGCTTTTATAATGCACCCGTCAGTTTAAAGGCATAATGTATACTAAAGTCGCTAAGACATATGTCTGTAGTACACTAAAGGGTCACTCCCATTAAGGTCACATGTGCCCTCCCAAATACTATAATTACTTCCCTAAATACTATGTTAATTACAGAAAACGCCAAAATTAGGACATTTTTACAAACTATTTAAAAGAGTTCATTTTTCTCTCTGCACTATTTTCGTTTAAACTGGGTATTTCTGAGAACTGGCTTTCGCTAGGAAATCAAAACACCACCCAAAAGAAACCTGCTAAAAAGGAAAAGCCTGTAAAAATAAAGGAGACGGAAAGCTACTCAGGTTAACTGTCTAAGCCGCTGGGGCAGCAGAGTAGAATGAAAAAGTTACTGGATTCCACGGCTGAATGTCGTGCTCTCAGGCATATTTAGTGTCATCCTTTAGTACAAACTCAACAGCTTCAAAGAGTCCTGGGCAATGCTGGTTTCTCCAGTTGCAATGCATTCTGATTGGTGGACTCGGCTTGGATACAGTTATCTAGACAGGTTTAGGCATGGATTTCTACTCCTCGGGACACTTCTGTAGATTTTCTTGGCTTCCAGAAGAGAGAGTCTGAAGCTAAAAATGGACAGCCTGTGGCAGCGGGAGGTGGAGGAGATCTCAGATTAGGGAAAAGGGACCTGGAGTGAGTTAATGCAGCACCGCTACTTTAAGAAAAATTTTAGCAGCACAAATGATAGCCTTACCATGTTTTTGTCTTTACCTACTTCTAGCGAATTATTGCAGACAGTCCTAGCCCAGCAAAAATATTTTCAGTTAATGAGTTCAGCTCTGCTTTCAGAACCCCAAATGTAATCTCGACACATTTATAATCACCCTTAAGAAATACAGAACAACAACACAGTGTTGCCATAAACAGCAGGGAGTTTATTTTCAGAAGTACAACGTTAGTGTGGAACATGTTAAAATCCATTCTGCCTATGTTGAGGGTATTTTTAGACTTCCAAAATTCATGTTGCAATTTTCTGTGATGTTTTTTCAAATCCAAGTACTTTCATTCCCACCTATTCACCACTATGTGATCCTTCCGAGGCACTTCTGAACTGAAGGCCTTTGAGTTTTCTCTATGCAGCCTTTATGTCCAAATCTATGTGGTTCTTGGACCTGGGAGTATTTCACAGCATTAAAATAAAAATAGGTTTTCCAACCTTTGATCTACACTCTGATCTACACAGCTGCGTTTTTCATGGATCCAATAGCCACACTGCCAACTGGGGCTGCCTGTTGGGGAGTTCCGAGCCTTTCAAGGAAAACCTTCTGCAGATGCTGCTTCTTGATTCCACTCTGGTCTCCACTTACCTGACATTAGAGGAATTCAAGGACGTCAAAAGGTACACAAAATTCACAAGGATTGTGTGTACTGATTCAAAAATAAGGAGGTGAAATATCTAAGGAGGTCGAACAGCAAGATCATCATAACCCCTATAATCTATGCCCTGGCACACTCCAAGAGTACTTTTCCTTTCCTTGTAGGCCTTCAATGGTTTTTCAGATTTTCTTTGATCTGTTTCAGTGATGAGATGAACACACTCTCCAGCTATACAAAGCACCACACATTTTGCCTAACTAGTGCCTGTGTAGGGCGAAGTGTTTTGCTTTCTATCTCCTCACTAGCTGACCTGTGAGTACAATTGTACTGCAATGTTAAATCATGTGTACATTGGTAGTAGACAACTAAAATTACTTTGCCTGTGTATAAGTTTTCCGTGGTTTTCTTTATGCAAATGTTCAGGGACTTATGAATATTAAATTTGATTCATGTAATTTGTGCAGTTGAGTGGTTGCACTGACTCTAGACAAGTATTTATGGCTCCAGTCAGTAGCTGCAAGAAGTTGCCATCTCTAAGTTTCCCTGGCAGTGATTCCATCCTTCGTGTTCTCCTGGTCCAGTTTGGTTTCTGTGGTTCACTGTTGAAACAGCTGTTTTATAGGGGACCTAAAGAAACTTTTGCACTTGGTCTTTCTGTTACACGCAGGAAAATAATCAGCTCTGGTTGAGCTTCCCTGACCCTGTCAGTGCCGGTTATTGGATAGCACAAAATAGCTAAAGAGAAAAGCAGCAGACTGAAGCGGTGTGTGTTACACATCTTTGTACCACTTACGGCACCCGTGCACCAACACGTTTTGTCAGTTTAGCATGGTAATTGCCTCTTGAATCCATTTAAACTTGTTCTCATGCACGGTCACTACTCTAACTTAACCACCATTATTTTTTTTCTAGATTCCTACACTTATCACCCGACCAGTCGTCCAAATCTACTCTTGACTCGTGCGTATTTTTTCCTCTGAGGATCTTTTAAAAATGCATGTCTGATGAAGTACCTCCTCAGCTCTTAACTATTGAAAGCCGCTCATCATTCTTATGGCAAAAACTAAAATTTCTGATGTGTACTTTAGGACTGCAGAATGGATCACTTGTCTGAGTCTCTGCTCTATACTGGTGCTATCTTCTTGCCATACTGGGTGACCACCGCCCACTTGGACTACCTCAAATATTCTCACTTCGTTTGATTTCCCAAGGTGAGCACCATACTACCTTCAGATCATCACTTGTTTAGGGTCCAAAAGGAGCATTTCCTCCTTCCGCTCCCACTCTACCTGGCCACACAATGACTAAGGCTACAAACAGGACAGCTCTGAACCGAAATGTGGGACCACGGAACGGTGGCAATCTTCCTGCAGAGCTCCTGGCGGGGTTGGATTCAAAATAGTCCTCACCTGAAATCGTCTTCTTGCTTATTCCTCCCCTCTGCGTACCTTTCTAAAAGCATGTTCTCCACTATCTGAACTAGGTTCTGTTACTACGGCACTCATTGTAAAAGAGCACTCAGTATTTTCTCTTTACACCACCCATGCCTTTGTTTGTGTTTCAGTATCTTTGATCTCTGCTTGCTGCTTCCACTAGATGATAAATACTTGAGAGAAAGGATCAAGTGGGTTTTGTCCTCTGTTGTACGCAGAAGACCATGTACATAGTTAATGTTTAATAAGCAATTGTTCAGTGAATGTTGAATTAATCAAAGTGTCATTATTCTGCCTCAGTGAGAGCCAGGGTGGACCTGTAGTTTTCTGACCAATTTGTGCCATGATGACAACTTTTAGGCACAAAGTTACCTACTCCAAGATTTAAAAAAACTGAATCAGAAGTTACACATTTGTTCTCTGACTTGTTTTGGGGGGTTTTATTGTTGTTGCTGTTGCTTTTGTTTTTTGTTTGTTGAGACAGGGTTTCACTATGTAGTGGAAACTGACCTGAAACTCAGTATGTAGCCCAGGCTGGTCTCAAACTCGTAGCGATCCTCCTGCCTCAGCCTCCTGAGTGCTGGGGTTACAGGCGTGCACCAACACACCCAGCTTCTCTGACTTGTTTTTGATTTCTTGATTCCTATCATAAATTCAATATGAACATATTGAATCAGATAGCTTTCTTTAACTTCGCTTTACTTCTTGCTACACATCTAAATGTATATAGCCAGTTCCTTGATCTTAGCCAAACTCAAGACTTTTGCCCATTCTCATTGTTAATCCATAACCCAAAGCAGCTGATCCATCCACCGGATGAGATGTTTCCTTCTGGTCTGAGAGTGTGTGGAATGCTCTCTATCAAAATGGAAGGGACACAGACCAGCCACAATATATTTATTTCTAGAAAAAGTTTACCTTGCCTGGGACACTTCAGTTGCTTTTTTTTTAATAGCATTTTTTTCCATTTCTTAATCCTAGTCTTTCAATTTAAAAAATGCATGTAAGAATATCTTCAATTAAATATTTCATACAATGCTAAATTATTGTGTTCTAGGATTACTGTCTACATATTTCTAGCTGAAAACTCGGTTTTGACAGTCAGCATTTGAAAAAATAATTTGGGGCTGTACTTAGACCATATTTCTCAAACGCAACTCTATTTAATTGTGTATGTGTTTCTTAGGATATGAAGGTGAAGATGCTAAAATTACCTCTTTGTTAATACAAGCAAATTCCTCTTAGTAATGACTTCATCTGAAATAATAAAAAAGAACTATAAGAGGTGTGCTATGCATATATAGTTTTTTTCTTTTGAGTAAATTAGAGTTCCCATGGAACCATTTATAGCTACCCTGGTAAAGTTCCTTTTAACAGTGTTGCTTACTAGACTTAATTATTGGACTTTAAAGGATGGTTGTCATGGGTCACAATCTGGATGTAATAAGAAAAAAATTATATTGGAAAATGTAAATCTCATATCAGAAATATTTGTTGTTAAATATGTCTCCAGGGTTGGTTATAGATTTTAAAAAAAGAATCAAAATTTCCAAAGTACTAGGAAATTAAGTAATAAAATGAAGCAAGTTTTAGATTCTTAAGCACATGCATTAAGCCCAACCAAAGCTTTTGCTTACCTGACTCACTTTCAGGGGCAAACTGAGTGTGGTTTCTGCAGGAGGACTTCATGGCAAGTCACTGAAACTAGAAGAGAAACGACCGTTCACTCTATGTTTTAAAGGCTCCTAATTGCAGTTATCTTTATGTTATGGATGCTACTGTGTGATGATTGATCTTTCGTTCTGCCTTCACTCACATGGTAATCAATTAGTAGGCAATGAAGGAGTTGCTACTTAATTTCAGAAAAAATAAGGGTTTCATAATTTCAGAATTCTTTTTTGAGGGGGTACCAGGGATTGAACTCGGGTCCTTGCGCTTGGAAGGCAGGCCACCGAACCAGTGAGCTAAATCCCTGGCCCCTCAGAATTCTAATTATTAAAAAGTGATTAGGATTGCCATAAATTTCCACCTCCCTGGCATCGTTTGAAACTACTTTTGCAAAATTAAATATATATCTCTAAAAGGAAATAGTAAGAGTTGTTAAAGAAAATAGTTATATTTTATATATATTTAAAAATCAATTTAAAACTCCACTTGGATCAGCTTCAACTATGAATAATTCTTACTAAAATATAATGAAGTGATCATTAAGTGGGGTAAAATCTTTAAAATATCCTTAGAATGTGGTTGATGGCTGTTATAGATATTTGTGTCATGCAAAATGAGAAATAACCCATAAAACTGATCTCCATTATGGGGAAAATACAGTAAATAAAAAGTTATAACATTTATATCTAAAAATGACCCATAGAAAGATTCAAGCATACGTTTTTATTAACAGGATGGTAGGGAAGGGATCACTATTATAGAAAAGGAAAAAATGTGCCTAATACAGCTGTAGTTATTTGCATTTTTACATCTAACATTTTACATTTTACGGGAAAATTTTTTCTTCTTACATATAAATTCATATATTTATATATATAAATTCTTATATATAAACATATATATTTACCATCACATATCATTATACACACACACACACACACACACACACACACCTAGTTTGTGGTAAAATTTCACTTGCAATATTTTTGTAAACTTACATTTCCTGCTTTTTACCTTGTGCTTGTTATAAAATACTTTTATTTCATGATTTTTCTTAATCATTGAATAAAACATTCATAATGTATAAATCATTAAATCTGAAGCTTCAAGTCACATTCATGAAATTTATTTATAAACATAATTTAAAGAATTAAATTAGAAAATTTAGGAAATTGATGGGAAACACTGAAAACAGTTTTTTTGAATAAAAGACAGAATTACCTTGGAGTAATATTGTTTTTACAACTACTTTTTACTAATTGTCTACCTTCCTGTTTCCTGTAAGAATTTAAATAAAATACATTACTTAATTATCTTCTTTACAATACTGAATTCTCAATTTTGTATTCCAAGGTGATTCTTTTTCCATTGTTATAAAATACAAAGATTATTTTTACTTCAAGTAGATTATAGAAAGTGAATTAACATTATGGGAAATCTGTAAAGTTTTCTCAAATTTCAAAGTCAGCTTTTAAATGCTAAAAGAAATATAAAATAAGAAAAAAATATTGGTTCTCCAATATGAATACACTAGGTAGGACTGTCAGAACTAGTTTCTCAATGGATTCTGGTGTGCTCTCTGATTCAAATCCCCAGATCACCATGTCTATAGATTATTACTGATGCGCTCCCCTGCCTCTCTCTCTGTATCAGGGATCGAACTCCGGTCCTTGTGTTTTTGAGGCAGGTGGTGGAACCACTGAGCTAAATCCCCAGCCCTTATTTTTCTCTCATAATACTATCAAGAACATAAAAAATGTTGTAGTCACTTTCAAGAAAGTATTTGTGATGATTAATCTTGGTTGTCACCTCACTTAGCTTGACAGATAGCTAGGGGAGCTGTAAAACACTTCCAGGCGTGTGTGGGTGGATCACCAGGGTGTGAACTCAGGAATTATTATCTGGTCCCTGGCTCTTTCCCTCTTTCCCTTCTGCTCTCTACTCAAGTAGCTTTCCTCAGGCTGGCCCTTCGGCCATGATGTTTCTGCCTCAATCACTTACTGAAACAACTGAAGCCATGAGCCAAAATAAACCTTTACTCCTGTAAAGTAGCACATGTCAGGTATTTTTTTTCCCCAGCAACAGAAAGTTGACTATACAGCATCTTAGTAGAAACTTCCTATTTTTTAAGGCGGGGGGGCTGTTAGACACTTGCTCTCCCTCATAGCATAGTTTATCTTTTCTTTCCTTTTTGTTTTTCTTTTGAGATATGGTCTCCCTAATTGCTGAATTATCCAGGCTGAGCTTAAACTAGCAATCCTCTCATCTGAGCTTTCCAGAGTATTAGGAATATAGGGAATACAACACGCCCAGCTGCCGTAACATTTTACTATGACTTAATCATTAGTTATTGGATCTCAGCAGGTACAAAGAAGAGCTAGCTTTGCATTTCTTTAAAAGCTTATATTTTAGTTCAAATTTCAAACTTCAGGATGGAAGATACTATTTCAATATATAATACTATACTTCACTGTGATGTTGTCAAATACAGTGGTAAAGAGTGGGTGAGGACTTTTTGGGATATCACAAGAAATGGTTAAAAACAAAAAATAAGCAATTGGAGATTACACTTACTTTTGGTTAAATATCTTTTAAAGCAAAATTTTGGAGCTTGTAGTATTCAACTGATGAACATAGTAATTGGTCACTGTGTATGTGTTATGTGAGTAGAGCAACACAGAGAAAGGAAAAGCAAGGTGTGTGTTGCTAGTTACGTGCCATCCCCGTGAAGAGGCAAAGCTAGCCTAGAGAGACAGAGTTTGTAAACATGTAGCGATGAAAACAGTCAGATATGGCTTTGAGTAAAAATGAAATCTGAGTCAATCATTCTGAATAAATTTTATTTCCGTAGGTGGACAAGAAAGAGAAAGCTGAGAAAGCTTTCTATGTAACTACAGCAAAATTATGTAGTCAAAGGGAATTAGGTATAAGGGCAGATGTCTCACTGGGACAAACAGAATGTTACCTGTTTATAGATCTATAGATGGAGCTGAAACAACAAGGAAGAGGCAAAACAACATTGAAATCTAGCAGGATGGAGAAAATTGTGTTGTCTAGACTTCCTTTCAAAGAGATGAGTACTGCTATGTCTTTGAAAGGACATAAACCCTGAAGTCACAATGGGTGGTCATTAAGCTTGGTCCTTCAAAGGGTACACTTGCTAGGAGGCAGGTGTGGCTGTGGGGGATTTTTACTATACGGTTAGGATAGAACTAAGTTGCTGGCAGGTAGGAGAGGAAGTCCTCTCAGGCTGCAGTTGGGCTTCTTCTCTAAATAAAAGTCAGATTTATTATATCATTATAAAATTGCTAGCATGATTGGGGCAGCCACAATATGTTTGCCCCAGTCTTGTTTTCCATGTTATTCTAGAAGAAAGTGGAAAGCAACTTTTGTAACTAGTAAGGTTTGGAGAGATATTCATTTCATAGAATTTAAAGCCAGGCAAAAGGAGCTGCGATTTGGTGTATCAAGCGGTGAGGCACTTGGCTCCCTGATGATATTCAATGATTTGCAGAGGAACTTGGGGAGAAGGGCCAAGTAGGGAAAAGCTATTCGAAGAGTTGAAAGTCATGAGGTTATTTGGGTGTGAGATGATAAATAGTTTGTTACCAATAATGGTGATCAGACTGAAGGTGCAAACCACAAATGCAAGACAGCTTCAAGTAAAGCTCAGAAACAGACTGGGTAGGAACAGCGTGAGAAAGTGAAGAGGTTTTGTTTGTTTTTCTTTTTTTTAACATTTTTGGTTAAGACGATTCTCAGAAATGGAATGACTGGAAAAGGAGAAATATTGATGATAATCTAACACTACAATTTTAATATATAGAATTTAAGATAAAATCCAATATTTACATACTACTTTTTGCCTAGTGTCCCCTCATGTGTTGTAATAATTTCAGAGTTTAGAAATTATAGTTTGATTAATGAATGATACTTGAAAAAATGAAAAACATAGTTGTACATTACCACATAAAATGAAGTTAAAGCAAATATATATATTTTTTAATTTATAATTTGTTAAAATTGATACATTTTACATTATTATAGAAACAGTTAAAATTCATGATGCCTAATCTCCATTTGATAGCTTTCTTGTCTGTGTCCATTTTTTTAAGCTAGTGATTAAACTATAACTATTATTCCACACCCAACTACAATTAATTTAAAAACTTGCATTTTGATCTGTGTGGTAAATCTTCCAAGAGAGATTTGCTGGTTCAAAATGTATGCCATTTTTATTTTTGCAGGCTTTCAAAAGATGGCAATTTATAATATTACCCCCAGAATATGAATGTTTATTTCCCTTCATAGACTATTGGGTGTTTTCTTTCTGTCTATGCAAATTTGATGCCTGTAGAATGGTATATTATTTCCTCTCCCTTATGACTAGCCACAATATGAATCCTTTTGTGTTTATTATTCATTTGCCATTTCTGTTTAGGAAAATACTTGGTTATATTCTGCATTTATTTTTTTAGGTGGTTGGCCCTTATTCTCATCATGAAAATTAATTTTTTTTGTTTTTCATTTTGTTTGTAATGATTTTCTCCCAGTCTATATCTTGTCCTTGAAAAGTAATGTCTTTTAAAAATAATTTGTATAAGCAGTCAAACATATAATTTTTATGTCTTTTGGTTTTGGATTATCTGCCCAGTGAAAGTTTATCCTCACATGAAGTTTACACTAATGGTTGGCTAAACTTTCTTTCTTTTTAAGTTAACTTTGTCAGTACTGAGAATTTCCTTTCAAGTAGGATTTGGGTTAGTATATATAGGAAGAAAGTTGTCCACATAGTTTATTTTGCGGCTGATTACTATTACGCAAAAATTACAGAGTAAATTAAAGATTTTTTTCTTACTCAAAGTGCTGTTAATAGTAACTTCCAAAATACTCTTGAATGTATTTCTAGATTCTCTAGCATGTTTAGTAATATAACTATTTATTCTTGAGTAAATTCCATACAGCTTTGCATAAGTATATTACAGTGTTTTGTTGTATTATAAGAGTTACTTATCCTTCATTTTTTTCAAAATGTTAAAACAATTTTTCAGATATACTTGCTTAAAACAAACATAAAATCCAGCTTTAGGATCTACTGTCCCATGGAATTTTCTAAAGGTTTTAATGGAAATTACACAGAATTATATAATAAGAAAACACATTTCAGTTATTCAAATTTTTAGCATCCAAGTTTCTTCTATATGTACTTTACCTATCTTATTTTATCTAGTCATATGGATTTGGTAATTTTGGCCATGAGATACAAAACTATTTATTGATGGTCACAGATCAACAGGCTTAGAAATATGACTTGACATAAAGGTGACTTTGCTGTTTAAACATCTGAATTGATAGACTGTATTATTCTGGGACATTTTGTACAGAATAATAACATTAGAAATAATTATATGGTTTGTTTCAAGAATTTCCAGAATTTTGATTTATTCAAGCAAATTCTGTTCAACTGGGTGTCATGAGAATAAGCAGCCTTCATCTCAGAAATATTGGTTTATTCATTTGGACCTCACTCTTCAAGACTTGCTGTACAACACCCATTTGTCCATGTTTATCAACCCTAAGCTGTAGAACATGATTTCTATAAGACTCTGCTGAAGACCTCATGCTATATGAAAAGACCAGCCCTAAATCAAATACCCAAATTGACATATATGCCTCCCTGACTTTGTCCTTAGAAGATCAGTAGAAAGGTAGTCATCTCCTCTAATGCAGTAACCTAGTAAGTTAGCATTGGTTGATGAACTTTATTTTGATGGTCACTCCCACAAGTTAACTACACATATTGTGGGCTTTTAACTCACTGTTTTATTTTTAAGTCTCTTTCTGTTCCTGTTTTTCTCCCTATTTAAAGGTTTTTATGTTTTACTATTTTCTTAATTTATTACTGACTACATTCCCTTTGGACCATATATGTAGATACCTTTTGTCATGAAAAAAGCGCTAATTAATTATTAAGTCTACACACATTGAATTTGATTAATTTTTCAAAATTTCTACATAGGAAAGTGTTTGGAATCCATTTACTACCACAATTTTGATGTTTATGTAGTTCAAAATTTTTTTATTTTTGAACTATAAAAATGTCTTGAGCATACTCGATATAATTCCTAGTCATACAGGTTCAAATATATATATTTACATATATATTATTTTATATAATAGAATTTACGTCATTGAATTGAATTATATATTAAATTTCTCTATAAAATTATTGTTTTCATTGAATTTTTCCCTTATTCTGTTCATTTTTCAAAATATCGATATTGTATTTGTGCATGTCTACTATTTTTCTGAAGGAGACGATATACACATAGTTTCTTTTGTCAGAAAATATTTCAGTTTGTTTTCATGCAAGAATTATATCTCTGATAAGCATAGTATTTTGAAATGACAGTTTCTTTACAACATATTATAAATGTATTTTTAATCTGCAATTAACGAATGGAAATGTTTATAGTTGACAAGCCATTCTTTGTTTTAGTCATTTGTGCTATCTAAAAATCTGTAAAATTTGTTCTATATCCTGAGTTTTTTAATTTCATAAATTATATCTAGACATGCCTTTTGTGTTCATTATTACTGAATTTGGTGGTTTTCTTTAATACTGAATATTTAAATTGTTACCGAGATAAGCTGAAGGCTTTAACATCCTTCATATTCTATATATAAAATATAAAATATATAAAAAGTTATTAGAATAAATATCTAAGAGCACATAATTTTGTCTATTTCCCTCCCCATTTTCACTTTCTTTTAGAAATAATTCATTAGAGAGTCACTAGTAATGCTGTGTTTGATATATTCTTTTTCCCTGTGAGAAGTAACGGTTATCTCAGTCTGTTGTTTATTGTTGTGAAAGTTTAAAGTGTCTTTATAAGTAAAATGTAGTATAATTTTACACTTAATAAAATGTATATATAGTACAGTATATTTATGATTCCTGTGCTCAATTTTTCTTGTAACCCTTTTGAGATTTACTCATATTGATTCATGTGCTTCTATTTCAATAATTTTAATCCAATATTCTACTACATGAGTCAACAATTATAAATAAAGCAGGGTTGGGGATATGGCTCAGTGGTTCTGGCACCTACTTTGCAAGCACAAGGACCTGAGTTCGATCCCCGGTACCTAAATAAATAAATGAATAACTGACATTGTGAAATGGGAAGAAAAGGGCTAAAGGTGTAGGGAAGGTGGGATGGGTAGGTGAGGGGTAATAAGGGAAAGGAAAAAAATGTGATAACATGAAAAGATGGAAATAAAGTGTTGGTAGGTGGGGAGGGAAAGAGGGGGTGAAGGGAAGGCAGAGACAAGGGGAAAAAAAAGAGAACCAAAGCCTGTCATGTAAAGGTACAAGATCCCAATAATGAATGTAACTGTACTGTATACCTAAAATGTACCAATAAATTCAATTAGAAAAAAAGCACTGTTGGCCTTTTTCTATAATTCTGCAATACACATTCAAACACACATTTCTCTATAGACACGTGCGTGAGTTGTTTTTTCATTACATTTTTTATTGGTCAGTTTAACTTTTGCATATTCATGTATATTGTATATTTTAGATTTTAATCTTTTGCTATTTACATGAAAAGTAACATTTTCTCTCAGTCAAAATGTCTATGTTATTTACATCTGTGGTTTCTAATTTTTCTCTGCATTGTCACAGGGATAAGAAATCTCAGTATAGTGCAGATATGTTTCAGGATTTCTCAGGGTATGGAGATCCAACAGAAACTTTTTCCATTTGGGCAGGTGGGAAAAACTGAAGATTCTTCAGAGGACTACGGAGAAGAGAAATGAGTCTTCTTGCCCAAAAGACCACAAATAATTTGGCTTATGAATGTACTTTCTTCTAGATTTTGTTTATTAGTCAAGTAGGTAACCCACAGTGAAAAGCAAAGCACAGAAATCCTTTCTCTGTCACATAAAAGAGATTTTGCCATGTTTGTTACCACACCTCGCCGTAGCCCTGTTGGTTCGTTGATTCGGTATCAACAATGAATGCCTAACTGCTTCTCTCTTGAGTATTTACCAGAAAGATTAATTTACTTCTTAAGCCTCTGTAACAAGTAGCTGAAATGAGACCAAGACAGCTGGGGACAGAAGCACAGGCAGCCATTTTCCCAGAAACCTCCAGTCCATATCCTGATTTTAACTTCATAAGAAATAAATATGTATTAAAGATGCCTAGAAATATATTATCTCATTATCTTCAGGCTCATTATCTGCCTTCCTCTGACTTCTTAGATTTTCCAATTTGCAATAATGAGATGGAAATTAATCTCAAACTAGCCATCTTTGTTTCTTCTTATTTTTCCCCTTAAAATGTTGCATTTTAATGAGGTTGCCACTCTTGACACAGTAGTGATCCTGATTCACCTGTGGGTTCCCGTTACCTGTAGTGACTCTCCCCCATTGCTGTGGACATTCAAAGTGAGTCGCTGTAAGAAAGTTCTTAAAATTAAAGAGAAAGACCAGGAGAGATTGGACAGTAAGTCAGTGACTTTCCAGTTTTTTAAAATACATGAATCACTTGAAGAATTCTTATAAAACATTCAGGGGCTGGGGATTGAGCTCAGTGGTTCCGGTGGCTGCTTTGCAAGCACAAGGATCTGAGTTCGATCCCCAGTGCCAAAAAAACAGCAACAAAAACATTCAGAGTTATTTTTCTACATTTTTGTAGAAAAGACATTCACAGTTTTAAATGAGCAACCCAAGATTTTTAATGAAAATACTCCAAAAGCCAATGTTCTAGAACCCATGTGTTAGGGGGTAGCATAGCTTGAAAAATCCAAAAGGACTTAAAAAAAATAAACATCTGAGTGATGGGAAAATTAATTTACATAAACAAAAACATTTTCCATCTACTTTGTGTACAAAGAGCCCTGATTTTGGTAGGCACTGTGTGTGCACGCAGCACACATCCTGAAGCCAGTGTAAGGAATGGGGCTCTATTCCCCTGATAAGGCTCTGTGGAAAGCTGGCTCCCTCATGCATGTGGTCTGTTCTGCTTACTCAGGAAAGTGTTCCTTGGGTGCTTGGATCCACCCTTGCCTTAGTTAAACCGTGACTGCAACTGAGTGGAAGAACAGTGCATTTCTCCTAATGCCTGCTGTTTCCCACCAGATTAGATACTGATTTTTCCAGCAAAACTTACTCCCTTAGCAAGTCCCAAGGAGAAAAGAGGAATTTCTTGGCCATTTAAATTTGGTGAATATTACATAGTCTGTTTGCTCTTACATATTCACAAAGCACAATGCATGGCACACTTTGATTCTGGCTTACTCAGTTAAAACTGTTTTAAGAAATTTTTATTTAATAGCTCTTCTAATTAATAAAATAAGCTATGGTGATGTTGATAAAGAGCATGAGCTTTGTAGGGTCAGATTTTCTTTTAATTTTTATTGCCTTCTCAGTGTTCAGCTCACTATTTGATGCACAATAATAAAAAAATATATTTCCTAATGACCATTTGTTTAATGAATGATGAATCAATGAATGAATGCATTGCATCTGTGTAGTGGAGGTGCCATTGCCTTGAGTATCTGGAGAATCCGGAGATGACAGTTAGAGAGCAGCAGCATGGAGCTCCATGAGATGCCATTGCTTGAGCAATTGGGCAGCTGGGAGTTCTGTAACTGTGCAAATGTCTTTTCATGCAGGAGAATGAGCTTTGTACTACAATTCTGCAAAAATCCATATAAAGAATAACTTTTAGGGTTATTTGCCCCTAGGAGTGATCTTTGGGAAACCACTGATGCCATGATATGAAAGACTGAAATATCAAACAGCAGGAAACTGCTGAACTACAGAATTGATGTTTGATTGTGACATCAACCACTGGTGGAGTTCTCAAAGGGATTAATAAACAGACGCTTCATGAATCTAAGCAAAGAACGCAGTGATTATAGAATAAATTTGCTAGGGACTAATGCCAGGCCAGACTCATTTCCTTTTAAGGTAATGTTTAATGGACTAAGAAATCTGGATGATGCCGTATCATAAAAATATTACAGTTTGATTTTGGAAAGACATTTGACAGCTTCCTGTCTTTATGTTTAAGACAACATGGAAGCAGAATCATGGGAAAAATTAGACTTGTTAGCAGTTTTTCAGAAGTATATGAACCAGAAAGGACAGTTATGGTCAAAGTATTTAAATTCTTTTCCATTTCTAATGACCTAGTAGTTATTTACTACTTCTACAGTTAAACTTCAGCAAGCTCCTCCTTTCCCTCCTCCTGTTTCCACCCCAGTCCTGCTCTTTCTAACTCTGCTAGTCATATTCTCATGGAATCCTGCTTGGAATTACTTCTCTACTCATCTTATGGTTAGCTCATATTTGTTAAATATGGAATGGAAAGAATAAGACTCACACTTTGATACATTAGAAATCAGAGCCTTTCAAAGGCACTATAAACAAATTCTGTGACTTGGGGGGAAACTTTTAACACTTCATTACATTGCTGTTAAATTAGCCAAAAACATGAAACATTTTTAAGACACTTATACATGATTGTTAAATTAATCATTCAATTATTTGAGCTAGAGTAAATATATAAAAATATATCAGCATACCAATTTTCATGAATATGTTTGCACACAGAATTCTATTCCCTTGGCCACTCTGAGCAGAGTTAATCACACATATTTGAGTTCCAGTTGAAGAAAGCCTAATTTACCAGAAAGTTGGAGACTGCTGGTATGGGAGTTTTATTCTTGTGCTATCCATGACACTTAATATTATTTTTAATCTTCCACATTTGTGTATGTTAACTTTTAGAAAAGTAACTATTTTTAATAAAAGTACTTTGTATTACCCTTTAAAATATACCTAAGAATCATAACAACTAAAATAAAGTGTACAACCAATTCATTCTTGCCTTATTTTGTTCATTTCCAGGAGCATTTTAAACCCCAGACTGAACAAGGGAGCTGCTCTTGCAGTTATATTGATGTCTTTGCTCCCAACACAGTCTGCTTTGATGCCCGTAACTCTCACATGGGCATAGCATACTGAGTAAGGACTCACTCTGAAATTTCAAAGACCCGGAGTCAATCCTCCTGTTTGCCACTCACTGCATTTTAAGGCTGTCTCAGCATCTACTCCCCAGGGAACCTGACATATGGCTGGTGTCCTATCTGCACCAGAAGAATGGCTGCAAGGGTTAAGTGGGATAATGTTTTAACTTGTGTTTCCTACTAAGAATCGTTACTATTAATGAAAATACATTGAGTCATGCTTTCTTGCCAAGTCCTTTATAGTTGTAGTCAGGTCCACAATCTTGGAATGAGATAGGGGAGGATTTAAACCTCCTCCATGCACCACTTTTTGGTCCTATGGCAATGTGTTTACCTTCCCCATGTTTCACTTCATTTGGAAATGAGTAAAGATGATCATTTGTCATAAGGTTACTTGATGGGTTAAATGAGTTAAATATGTATAAAAGACGTAGAACTCTGTCAAATCACAGGGAGCTCTGTTATTAAAATAGCTCATGGCATTATTCTCTACTCAACCCCAACAATGGTATAAGATGCTTATTATAGCACTCATTTCTGGACACCTACAGTTTTAGACCAATTGCACTTTCAAAATCTATCCTAGATTATCCCTGATTCAAAACAAAATCCTTCAAAAAAATCCTACAAGGATTAAAAATAACTGAACTAAGCAAGAAAAAAAAATGAGAATTTGAGAAGATGGTTATTGTCCTTGCCTCACAAACCTCTAGATTTTTAAATTACTTATTGGGTAATTTTAAACACATAGTTTTGTTCTTTTCTGGATACTTTTTATTTCCTTTTCTTATTTTTTAAAATTTTTTTGTTTTTTTGAGACAGGGACTCACTATGTAGTTGAGAATGACCTGGAACTCACTATGTAGCCCAGGCTGGTCTCGAACTCACAGTGATCCCCCTGCCTCAGCCTTCCAAGTGCTGGGATTATAGGAATGCACCACCACCCCTGGCTGATTTTAATTGAATAATAGTACTAGGTCAAAGAAGGTCAGGTAGAGTGGATTATAACTCTGAGGTCAGAATATACTGTGGAGAAAACAAGTAAAAACTATTTAGTACTCCACAAAATTAGGACACTGACTCCAATATGTCCCTTTGGTGTACGTATGTATGCAATATATGTGTGTGTGTGTGTGTGTGTGTGTGTGTGTGTGTGTATTATATCAAATTTTTAGTTATTTTATAATAAGTTTCATTTTAGAAAACTTTTTGGAGAATAGAAAAGTTGCAAATTGTAGACAGCATCCATTTCCTTTTTAACTCACCTTCCCTGGTATTAGCAAAACTGTAGTACATTGTCAAAACTAAGAAATTAATTTTGCCATAGTACTATTTTCTTAGTCACTTTTCTACTGCTGGGACAAAACACCTGACACCTTCAACTTAAAGGAAGAGAGGATTATTTTGTCTTGGGTTTTTGATTTAGAAGCTTCAGTCCTGGCGTAGACATCTAGGCCAAGGAGGGAGTTAGTTTTACCATCACAGTTATTGTCTGAGAAGTTTCTTTGCTGTGAAGATATTTTTTTTCATATGGTATCTTTGATTTCCAGCTTCCTTATCTAAAAAATAGGTATAATAAAGTTTGCCTGGTTAGAATGTTTAGACAACAAAATGATTGAAAGCAGTGACAGTGTTTGGCACACAATCTCCAAAATGTGTGGCTGAAGTTGAAAGTAATTATATATTTTGCTACTTCTACCGCCAAAGTAGGAACGTGAGTATTTTCATTAGTGAGATACATTTTCTTAATTTGGTATCACTTTTTTCCAAGAAAAACCATACCCAGCTTTATTAAATACTTTTTTTATAAACAAATCATGGTACTTTAGTTAGAGCATGGACACAAAACCCTTAACAGTATACAATAGCGTTCAAGTTCTCTTCTTGGATGGACTACCAAGAATCAGAAAGTCACTATAAAATCCAAGGAAGTCTTCATTTGATGCTCTGAGTAGAGGAAGTTTCAGAGTGCAGGTTGATATTTCACATTTAGCAATTTTTTTTGTTTTTGGTTTTGTTTTTTGATACCGGGGATTGAACTTAGTTCCTCACACTTGCGAGGCAGGCCACCGAACCGCTGAGCTAAATCTCCAGCCCTAGCATGTTTTTTTAACAACTTTCATAAACCAACCTTGATTTTTCAGGAAATAAAATGGAAATGGCAGAAATATCAAGCTGAAGTTCCACAATCTAGAAAAGGAAATCACTGTTTTTGTGAGGCACCTTCTCAATGTCACTGGCAAATACATATTGCCCAACACACTGGTAATACCAGTTTTTGGGAATTGGGTCCCAAGAGGTCTCTGGGCTTAAAGGAGTTGAGTCTATGCTGGTGGCAGGAGAGAAAGTTGGACATAAAATCAATGGGGAGTTTTCCTATACCACAAGAAATTTGTGCCAAGGTGGCCACGTGTGTTAGCATCAGGGAATCCTTCCTTCTGGGAGCCGGGAGGAAGACTCTCAAAACTAGCAGGAAAGGTGCTTTACCCTCATGCATCCAGCCTTGGAGACATTGTACTAGGGACATGCCCAAAGCAACAATGAAGTGTTCGGTGTGCTAACAACATATAAAAATAAAGAAAAAATATTCTTCATTTTTATAAAATTGGGTAAAAATAGCTCTTCAGAATGTACAGTCATCAGAACTATGCAGTTATAAAAAATGCACACACTTCTCTTGGCATCTGCAGCGCCTTCTACTTTCTGTGCCTGGTCTGTCTGGGTCTCTCCGTTTTCTTTATGGTCATCCCATTCTTGCTAGGGTCAGCTTTCTCTGTTTTCCCTTTGGGAGACTTCTCTCCCTTTTCTGCAGGGCCCTTTTAAGCTAGGGCTCTGGCTTTTGAGAAGCAGTTTGAGCGGACAGCCTTGCGGAGCTTCTCTGTGGTTCATGCCTTGCCTTAGCTTCATCTCCTTTAGCACCAGCTTCCTGCTTTCTCCTGGGTGACTGATGGGTTCATGGGTCATTCTTGCCTCTGCTTCGCACTGTTTGGATTCTATTGCATCACTTTTAACAGAATGTGAAATAAGTGTCATCCCTGTTAGTACCAAGGAGCACTATATTGTGCAAAATATATCGAAAGTACAGTAATTTGTTATCAACTCTTCTGACAGACTCAAAGGACTCAAATGTATGACTCTTAAAAGTTTGTTCTAGCTTTCTATGACAGCTGCTAACAAGATTTTATTGTGACTTTTTGAGCTAGTAAAATGGCATCTTGTTTGTAAATAGCTGAGTTTTAATGCACATTCATTAACGTGGCATGCAAAATGGACACAGTAGCTTAATAATGATTGCTGGATTCTTGCTTAGCATGTGTGAGTCACTGCATTCATTTCCAGCACTGGAAAAATGACTTCTTGATGAAGTTGCAGAATTTGCCATGAGAGGAGTGGTCCTTATATAAGAATAGGGATTTATATTTTAATCGATAGTTTTACTATATCATAAATAGCTTTTTCTCTGAAATGTCCATCTGAGATTTCACTATTTGCTGCAGAGTGGAAGACAGAGAAAAAGACAGTGTACTCATTAGTTTTGACCTTACAAATGAACACTTATGACTTGTTCATGGTTTGCAAAACTAACGGAGATCATTTACAATACTCAGCTTGTACTTTAGTATGAGTACAATCCAGTATAATGATGGCTAACTCTTGGGGATAAAGTTCATCTTCTTCCCATTTGATTACATGAAAACCCTCGATATAAAAAGGTGCATATTTAGTCTATCAGACCTAAAGAAGTGAATTTAAAAAACAAAAGAAATAGGGTAAGATAGTAGATTTTTATAAACCTCAGAAGCTAATAAGATTGAGAGCTTTTTAAGAAGGTTACCTGAGTCCTGTAATTTCATAAATTTGTAACTTTAAATCCCACCCCTTCAGAGAGGAACACACCTACTTGTGAATAATGGTGACTGTGATTTAATAAATGTTTATTGATATAATCAATTAAAAATGAAATCAGGGATGCTGTGGTGCTCCTTGGTCCACAGCGGTTTAGGCATTTGTGGTTGCAGAGGTTCCTCATCCTCCAGATTAAAAAAACTCAAATGTTGTAGGAAGAAAATGCCCAAGTTGGATAGGGGAGAAGGCATTTTATTTTTTTATTATTTTTTTCTCTCATTGAGTTTATTGGTACATTTTAGGTATACAGTACAGTTACATTCATTACGGGGATCTTGTACCTTTACATGACAGGTCTTGATTCTCATTTTTTCCCCTTTTTCCTGCCCTCCCTTCACCCCCTCCTCATCTCTCCATTTACAAACACTTTAATTCCATTTTTTTCATTTTCTCGTATTTTAAATTCTTGCCCTGTCACTTCCAGTTACCTAAACTGAAGCAAACTACTTTGTTTCTGTGGATTTTGATTTACTAATTCTTAATATACTTAAACTAGATTAGTGGCTTCTAAATATCCATCATTGAGGGGGTAGCCTCCTTTTCTGAAATAAAAACTTTCCTTAAATCTCAACTATATCAAACGTGGATGGTCCGGGGAAAACAGTACAGAATCTTGGCCTTTCTCCATATCCTTTGACAGGACTTCCACCAAACCGTTTTAAAAAGGTGGAAAATGAGAAACTTTCACCAGTACTTCCAGTTCTAGAGTTAGATCTGTTCCCTAAACCAGCAGTCTCATCCACAGCCTTGCGACTCCGCCATGCCAGTCATCTTCCCAGTCAAGTCGGACACTCAAACGAAACTTACCATGAATGAACTCCATATCCTAGGTGGATTAACGCAAGGGGTCGTTCTTTCTTCCTGCTTACTGAGCCACTCCAAAACTACTGGCTCATAGCAGACAATTGTTACTTCTCATTATTCTATAGCTCAGCTTTGAAGTTAGTCTCATCTGGAATAACATAGGTGATTTCTGTAGTGAGCTCAGTGCCAGCGTCTGATTCAGAGTCATGCATAAAGAGAACAAGGCAGCAGTCCATAATTCAGAGCAGTAGTTTCCAACTGTCAAGTCAATACTCCATTTTAATGAGGGTAGGTGTGTGTGTGTGCGTGTGTGTGTGTGTGATGGTATGTATGCCTACATATGTAAACATTTCCAAGATTCCATCTAAAACATTAAGGCAACTATTGAATATTATCTTCCAAATAGGCTTGGGCTCTACTCTACATATGGAGAAAATTGAGCCATCGTGTTCATCTTATTTTTTTTTTACAGTAGATGCTAATTAATAGCATCAATTATTCAACTGCCACAGCAATGAAATCAGCAATACTAATACATTTAAATACAAAGTGGATATAGATGTAAGAACCAGTAAAAGCTACCACTGTACCACCCTTAACAATATAAAATAGATTTTCAAGAATAATAATACAGACACAAAGAGAAACTAAAAATTGATATATTGCAAATATCTACTAAATGCAACAACTACACCTCCATTAACAATAGAAAAAAATTCAACATTAATAGCATGGAGTCAGCTAAATATCTAAACATTAATAATGCTTAATAGTCATGCTAATAAAAATAGAGGCGTGCATAAGGGGGAATGAAGGAAGTAAAATTTGAAACATAAAGAAAAGAAAGATGAGAAGGGGGAGAGAAAAGAGAAATAAAGGAAATACAGAATGATAGTAGAATGTAGTTATAAATACGACTAAGCCCATGAGATCAGCTTAATAGTTGCTAATAAAAATAGAGGCGTGCATAAGGGGGAATGAAGGAAGTAAAATTTGAAACATAAAGAAAAGAAAGATGAGAAGGGGGAGAGAAACGAGAAATAAAGGAAATACAGAATGATAGTAGAATGTAGTGTTAAATACGACTAAGCCCATGAGATCATTTACAGAGAAGAGATTGTAATTGCTGTGAGTTATTCCTCTCTTTTACACTTCATGTTGTTTATTGTTTTTCTCTGTGTATTCCTGGCTGGTCTTGGGTGCTGGGGTTAATCCTGTCACCATGTCCAGCCGCGATGTTTTTTGTTAATAGACTTGTGCGAAGGACTTGCCTGGGACAAGGACTGGGATGAGTATAATCAGGGTAGCCTTGCTCTGTCAAAGTGATTTTGGAGCTGAGTGGTGAGGACAGAGGAGGCATTAATTTAAGCAGAAGAAAGAGGTGAAGAGCATTTTAGATAGAGGCTGACACATGTTCCAAGGCCTGAGGAAGGAGAAAGCAGACTTTCCAAGACATTGGAAGGAAGTTATATATGAAGAATGCAGCCAGCAGAGGGGAAGGACAAAACAATGGAGGAAGACACATAGGGGCTGGGGACAGACACAGGAGAGGG
>NW_022900916.1:16931046-16971892 GCF_012274545.1 Fukomys damarensis | reverse complement strand
AAAAAATGTTCCACATCACTGGTCATTCGAGAGATGCAGATGAAAACAACACTGAGATTCCACCTCACCCCACAAAGAATGGCTGCTATCAAGAAATCACACAATAACAAATGTTGGCGGGGTTGTGGGGAGAAAGGAACCCTCCTCCATTGTTGGTGGGAGTGCAGATTAGTGCAACCACTATGGAAATCAATATGGAGATACCTCAAAGAGCTTGGACTGGAGGTTCCACTTGACCCAGCCATCCCTCTGCTGGGTATCTTTCCAAGTGTTCATCTTATTTTTGCATAAGGCAGCTATAAAAGCTGCACTTTTAACTAGCTAAGTTATTTTAGAATAAAGAAGGTGCTTCATCGTATATTTGTAAGGCTCTTTTCTCCATAACATATCCTTATGAACATATTCTGCATAAAATCAAAATTTTGAGATCTCCTTTTATTGGTTTAGTTTAAAAAGAAAACAATACATGCTGGACTGTCTTAGCTTTTACAGTAAAAATCCAAACAAAGCATGTTGTTGCTGCCCGCTACATGTGAGAATTGGGCACGGCAACATTTTCAAGTTGCATAACATATCAAACAATAAATCCTCATTTCAAAAATTAAAAGAAAACTACTTTGAAAACATTTTTCCCTGTTTACCAAAAGAAAATACAAAGGCCATAGATGAAAGTCATGGATGGACAAAAATGTCTGGGCTTCTTTGATAGCCTTAATTAGTAATCCTGTAATTAGTATCATGTCAGTTGTCATGTAGCTGGCGACATTCACTGAGAATATACCCAGACCCCTATTCTCTTTCTGTCTCTCAAACATTGTCATTCATTTGAGTGACAACTCATGCATAATATAATAGCCTGGGGTGCAATTCATTTTAGCAGTTGCACAACTTAGTAAGAAAAAAAAAGCAGAGCTGGTATCATGTGTGCCTTGAAGGTCAGATGATGCCACAATTTGCACCTTTGTTGCGAGACATGAAAATTAGCAATTAACATAAATGTATCGATTAACATATGGATGGTTTAGCTTGATGCAGTAATGCAGCTAATCATATTTTACTGCCTATAATCATTCTGTTTGCCATAATGCAACGTATTATAATTTTTAGAAAGGGAGAGTTTAGATAAATTTTGGATTAGTTATGTTTGTTTCATCAAATGTGTACCAGTGAAAAATAGAAAGTTTGAAAACCATGATACAGTTTGATTTATTTAGTACAGCAGATGTTATATTACTCATATAGTTGCATAGTTTCTGTTTCTTTCATACCTTATGGTTCTTCCATTCTTTCCCTAATCACTGCCACTGTCTACATTTAAACTTTTACCATATTTCCTTTTGACAACTGTTATCATCTCATGTCTGGACTCATTCCCATTTGTCCTTCAAGTATTGCCAAAAGGGTCTAAATTATAATTTGACTACTGACACTACTAGGCTGTAACTTTAGGATACTGTAGTGGTCAGCCCTATATTAGTATAACAAAACATCCAAGATAATTAATTTATGAAGAGAAAAGATTGCTAGGGTTCATGTCCTGGATTTTCCAGTCCTGGATGAAGAACCCATTTATTTGGGTCTCTGACAAGACAGAACATCACAGTAGGAGTGTGTGATGGAGAAAACTGCTTGCCTTATAAATCGGGAAGCAAAACAAAGGAATCAGAAGACGAAAACACTGGAGTCCCACAGTCCTCTTTAAGGACAACTCCAGCGCTCTAGACCCCCACAAGGCACTGCTTCCTAAGGGCCCAGCACCTATTCATAGCACCAACCTGGAGATCAAGCCTCTCACACACAGAGATTTGGGAGGGAGCACTCGTCCAAACCAGAGCAGATACAGACCTAAAATCTGACTTTCGGTTATAATGATTTTAATAATGAAGTTGTTCATATACACTTGTGGTTTAATAAATATCTCTTCTCTTAACCCTTCAAACAAGGGAATTGTTGTGGTAAAGTACTCATACAAATTTCTAAAGCAACATCACTTAGGTTACTAACATCTATTGAGCACTTACTGTGTCCCAATTATTACTCTCTTCTTTCTCTCTACTCTTCCACTAAGAAGTTACTATCACTGCAAGTTCTAATTTATAGGTGGGTCTGAGGCACAGAGAGGTTAATTTTCCAAAGATCCCTAAATTAGTAAGGCATGGAAATGGAATTTATACTTATACTAGCTCAATGAGAAGCTTATAGGTCTTCAGTTAAATGTAGAAGAAGGAGAATGGTAACTAATGGAAAAATCTAGACATCACCATTTGGTCCTTTCTTCTCTACAAATATTTTCCATCCTGGACAGCATGAACGGACTCTTTCTTTGGTATTTGGCTACCAGAGATTTTCTCTATTTAACCAGCGTCATTATTTTTCAGCGTTAGTCCAAAGCTGAAGGGCATTATCTGATATCTACCAACATAAATAAGTATAGGTCACTTGGCAGAAAAGGCAAATGACAAATGCAATTTAACCACTAAAGTCTGTCGCTGTTGTGCACTGTGTAACAGAGATGTTACATGCACCATTTAACTTAAGTAAACAGACAACTGCAGCTCCTCTTTTCATCTTCAAGTTTGTCTGCAAGTACTGGATTTGAGAAATGACATCTGAAGCTGAAGAGGAAAGATGTGGAAAGATGAGTTTTAAAAAATGGATTATCAAGATATAATTCAGTACTTTAATAATTATGCATTTCCTTATTAGTTGGTAGCCCTTCTCCAATTGTCAATCTTGCTAATTGAATGTCACGTGATATTCCTTAGGCTATGAGTTTGGATCCTATTTTTTTCTTTTCAGTAAATCTCTCCAGTGGTGATACCAAAGGAAACATCTGTCTCTTTAGAAGAGAACTAATTGGAAGAGAGTGAGATTGCATTTCTGTTGATGAGTACTACTCCCTGTGTTGGATCATTCAGGAGGAATAAGGTGATTTCCGATGCATTGGCCTGTCCATTGTTCTTTACTGTTCTGGAAGGAAGAGGCATGGAAACATTAAGGAGAGCACAAGGAAAAGGGGATAGTAAAAAGTGGAACAGGCTTGTTGATATGGGTGCCATGTGGAGAAATCCTGAAAACACCGACTGTTGATCACATGGACCACTCAAATGCTGTGTAATCTTCAGGTCACACAGCAGTAGAGGAGGGGAAAAGAAGCTGGGCTCAGGTTGTGACAACTAAGGCGTGAGGTCATCATCATAGTGATAGCTCCATTATTAATTAGCAGCCAGTGGAACATTTGGGAATTTTCAGGATGTGGAACACTTTGTAACTTCTCAAAGGCAGCGTTTAGCTTGATGTTTCATGTGCATGTCTTAATTTTTATATCTAATTTCAGTTTTATTACTATTGTATGGACAAGAAAGCTTAGATTAAAAAAGTAATCAAAACTTGGAAAAATTGCCCAACTTGTTTCAACTGAGTATTGTCAAAGCCAAAAATTTTATCTCAAGAGTTTATCAAAGGCATTTCTTGCACTATCAAGAAGAATACTATAAAGGCTTCTAGTTTAGATAAGCTATTCTGCACAATTTCTGACACAAGAGACTTGGTGTGGAAATTAACCCACATACATGTTACATTGAGTGTAACTATCCCTTACTATTTATTCTTTCTTAATTGCCTATTTATCTGTACCTAATTACTAGGAAGTTGAGAAATAAAACAAGACAAAATATTGAGAGTAAATACCTCTTTTTGGACCTGGGATATTCAGAACTTTTGCTTTGGTTGTTGTAGAACTAAATTTGAAGTAACAATACAACTTAACGCTACATTTTTCATCTTATTTAAAGAATAATGAATTATTACTCCATTGCAAACATTAGAAACAATTATCTGTCCCTGATATTTTAGTTGAGGTTGTTTGGCTGATTCTTTGAGAGAAAATGAAATGGAATATATTCACTCATTTAATTAACAATGTTATTAATAATAAAGAGGTTGTATTTTATTTTAACCACAGAATTTCTCAATAAAGAAATGATCACATATAGAATGGCGGTTACCTAAATATAATGAACAACCAGTAAATCCCGTGTGTTTCAGGAGATGCAGTATTTGACGCTTCTGAAGTAATATGCACACAGGAAGACACTTTAACTTAAATGTAATATATTTTTTTCTAACTAGCTTCAGAACTACTCAAGCAATACATGTACCTCTATAAAAGTGAAACATTAACACAGTACATTGTAATTATCGAATCAAATTTCTTTATCATTCTTAAGTAAACACTGAAAGCGGTATAAACCCATTCAAGCATTTGGATAACACCTTTCACAGTGGTACTTATGGTAGTTTCTTTACCTGGATGTTATGTTAGACAAATAAATAGTTGAGTGATTGGGAAGCTATAACATTGGCTCTAAAGCAAAACTAGTTTCAACATCTCTTGTTAATTTTTAAATTATGTGTGCTCTTTCACTCTCTCTGAGTGTGTGCGTAATATTTTTCACTTTAGATGCTATGTTTTTTTAAATTATTTCAATAATCTTTATACTAGCCAAGAAACTTCTTTTATTTATTGAGTAAAATGATAATGATGTGTTTAAATAAGTAGTAGAATCAAAATGTCTGCAATGAATCCTGGCTTTGTAATAGATGTGTAAGTTTCCTTTACATCAGTGCCCCCCTCAGTTCCTAGCCCAATCTGCAGAATGGGATAAAAATAGTAGATGCCTGATTGTTGTGAGGGTTGTGTTAGTATCTATAAAGCATTTATTACTGTCCTTATGAAAACGAGTTACAATGGTGATGGAGACTGGATAGCATCAATAAAAAGGTGTTCTACTTTTCTGGCCATTGGGGAGACAAAAGAATAAAAATTAGGTCAAATTATATCATTCGATATTATAAAAGTGTCCAGCATTCAACTTCTTAGTCATAGATAGCAAGCAAAACATTAAACACAGGCATAAAAAGAAGAAAACTTTTATGAATATCTGATTATTCATGTGAACCTAAGCAGACGTGAAAATCAAAATTTAAATTTAAAACCGAAAGAAAACAGTCTGTGGTGGTGGATTCTGGTACTAAAGCATCTCTGTTTTTAGATCACAAAAGAATATTATCAGCTAGCAGTTTGCTCTGAGGGAGAAGGGTTATGCTAAATTGGGAATAGAGATAGGATTAGGCTTTCAATTACTTGCCATGTGGATCTGAAGCACAGGCCAGCCCTGTATTAGGCACTGAAAGATTGATTAATGAAAAATGTCCCCAAAGATTTCACAAGTGCTTGAAACTAGATTTAGGGTTAGCTAGATAATGTCTGTAATCGGTGTTATATGATTTGGGCACAAGTGAAAATGATGTGGTGTACATCTTTTATTTGTTAGTAAAAACAGCCTAAATCAAGAGGTGATTTATGTGAAACCGGAGAAGGGCTCATGTAATATAAAATCGAAGGCCACGTGTTACCAGCGCAGCATTCTGGTGTTTTGGTTGATTGTGATATTTCTCATATCTAATGTTTCTACCTATTTTTCAGTGATTGCAACCAAGTCCATCTCACTTCTCCCAATTAATTTCTTACACTGTTATTAAGTGCAGTCATGATGTTGCATAGTATGTTTCCTGGGCTCATACAATTAGCTTCTCTATCTCCTTTCCTCTGGGGTCTCCCCACACTAGAACTTTCCACTTCCTGCTTTCTCCTCTGCAATAGACAGAGCAGTCGTGGGCTCAGGCTTCAAAATTAGAAACATTGGTGTGAATACTGACTCCACTTACTACTCAGTTACATTAGACATCTTGCGTGACTTTTTGTGACTTAATTTCTTCGACTTTAAATGAAACTGGTCATAGATTCGGTTTCACACAATTTTCAGGAGGATGACACTAGCAAATATGATTAAAGTACATAAAAGCATGGTTAGTTCAGTGTAGATGTTCCATAAATATTAGTGATTTTTTTTTTTTGTCAAACACATTTTTCTGAGACCTGCCAAAAAAGAATGTGTTTATTTTAATTTAGGGGCTTGTATTGAGATCTACAATTCATGGAGTTGAGGAAACTAAATTAGTTGCTTTTGTAGAGCTCTTCTTGTTTGGAGAATGAATGATTTGCCCAGAGGTTCCTGGCTTGCAGTAAGCACTTGATAATATTAGTAATTTTTTGGTGATTGCTATCACAGTTCCAAAGAAGTTTCAGGAACTCTAGTAAAACCTTTTTTCCTATAAAATACTTTTGCTTCATCTTTTTTGTCATTTTTTTCTTTTCTATGCATCTCCAGACTATATTTATGAGGAAAACATCTGTGATCATTTATTTCTACGCTCCTCTACGTACAGTCTTACATTTGCTATAATTGTTCTAATGATCATAATCATTACTTGGTGATTTTTTATTCTTAATTTTCTGAGAGAAGAATAAAATATTTTAGACATACTTTATTTTCCTTCTGTAGCACCGGAACAGATAACCAGCGTTCAATAGAGACTAACCATCTGCACAAGCATACATCAACACGCACTAACACACCATTCCAATAAATTCTTTCTGGATAATGTTTTAGAAGTTTGAGTTTGAATGGGACATACCTGTTTCCACTTTTAATACTTAATTAATATTACTTTTAAAAACTCATTATTATTATTAGAATTTAAGATTCAGCTTAAAAATTAATATTGATACTTGATATTTTATTAAATAATACAAAAGCCCTCAAAATAACTTGATAGACCATATTTTTGTCTCTTGATAGCCTTCTACGGACATAGTCTACTTATTCTTCTATTTTAACATGAAGTATCATTAAAACATAAATCAATTGGAGAAACTGGTAAAGTTCTACGAGTCTGAATTTAGTTTATCGCTTGTTGGCTTCTTCATTTTGACAAATGAGCTACAAAAATGCAATACAGTAACATTTGGAGAAACTGAAGCTGGGATGGGAATATACAGAAGCTCTCTACACGATCCCTGCAGATAATGCAAAATAGAACGCAAAATACTTCTAAGCAAAAATATATTTTGAAACTACTTAGAAATGAGGCCGATGTTAAAATATGAAAATGATCAATGTTTCCAGACACGTATTCATTTAATAAAATATCACGCAGTCGTTAAGAAAGTACCACTCTAAAGGAAGTAAGGGACAGGAAAAAATATGAGAAAAAGAAAAAATGGAAACAAAATGCTTGTACATAGGGGAGGGCGGAGGGGGCAAAGAGAGGGCAGGGGTATGGGGAAAAAATGAGAACCAAGATCTGTCATGTACGGGTACAAGATCCCAATGATGAATGTAACAGTACTGTATACTTAAAAAGTACCAATAAACTCAATAAGATTTTTTAAAAATGAAAGTACTATTATAAAAAATAAGCAAAATTCAAAATGCTTTTGATACTATAGGTAGTGGGAAAAAGATTTACATAATAGTTTGCTTGTCATGTAATTAAAGCCATAAAAATATAATAATTAAAACAAGTACATCAAAGTGACATGTGGGTACAATGAATGTTATTTTGCTAATTCTTTTTATATTTACCACAGTTTTCTATATTTCTATAGCTTTTACTCTGGATAATTTTTGAAAGTGAAATGTATGCTGTAATGATTGAGTTTATACATTAGATATATGAATTAAACTGTGTTAAAGGAAACAAGGTATTTAAACATGACCCTTCAAATTTTAATGAAAAACATTTGTTTTGCTTTTGCTGTGTGTGTTTGAAGTAAGGTTTCTCTAAATTGTCCAGGCTGGCCTGGAACTGGTGATCCTCCTTCTACCTCCCAAGTTGCTGTGATTCCAGGCATGTGCCATTGTGTCCTGTATAAGAAAGCTTTTATTCAACAATTTCGGTAGGTTTTCTGACTTAAAGATAACCCATTCAGCCAATAACCAGTTGTTTCTTCTCAGGTACAGAATTTACTTAATTCTCCATGCCAATCACAAATCTCCTAAAACTAATCTCACCCCACAAGAATTAATTTTACCTGTGTTCAACTGGGTATTCTGAAACCTCTTTGTTGATATTTGTTCTCTGGATATGTGCATATAGGGAGAGACAGAGAACACCAAAGCAGCTTGTGCAAATTAAAAATACTGCTTTGGTTTGAGGACCAAAAGAGCAAGTTTCTGCTAAAAATAAAGGACAACCAAACCAAAAGGCACACTGTGGTTCTGGAAATGACCTTGAAATAGTCATGATGGCTTTACTCTTTCCTTGAGCATATGTATTCTGGCATTATTGACAGTAGCAATTTTGGGTCCATCTGGACCCTGGATTCTATTTATATGGTTTCAGGACAACTGCAAATTCCTCATTTTGCACCCAGGGATTTTATCTCAAGTTCAATTTTGAGCATGTAATTTGATAATTTTCCTTTCCTATTCCAATTATTAACATTTGAATACTTTTATTTGGAATACTAAAATATCAGTAGAAGCTATTTTTCAAATAACATAAATATGACAGTGGATAATTCATTATGCTCTGCTCGATATTGATAAAAATTATAAATTTGCTTTATCATGCAGTTGAAATTGTGTTAGAGAACTTGAGACACAAACACTGCTTCAAAATAAAACAGTATTTGGGGTAATTGCTTCTTACTGACAACTTTTTCGTGACTTTAAGGGTCTTCATTGGAAATATTTCAGTAGTTTAAAAGAGGTATGTCTCTGATATATGTGAGGAAAGTTTTACCAGGAAGAGACCTTGGAATTCTCCCATTCTTCAGGACTGAAAGATGTATATTTAGATGCAAAGATATAGCCCACTGGACAATTTTCACCACCAAATGATAGGCAAGATTCATCTTTGAAAAGCATGATGGTAGGTCACTTCTTCCTTGGAGATATTCCATCCTTAGAAATGAAAAAAAAAGTATATATTGAATCTTTTGTCAATATTTAGATAGAACTTGGATAAGAATCAGAAAATGGAAATCATCCCAGAAACCCCTCTCTCCACTTTCAATGAAGGAAATCTTTTATCAGAACTAACTACTTAAAAAGGGTGTGTGTGAAGGGATCCTTGGAAGATTTTCAACATTTGATGAGATAGCTCCTTGGATGATTTTCAAGACCTGGAGGGGTCCATAATGAAGAATCATGCTGCTTCCATTAGTGTATTTTTTCCTCTTCATGTTTGCAGACAAAGCTGAGAATCTGTCCAATTTCTTGTTTGGCTAAGGTAGTCTTTATTTTAATAGAAAGGCTAGTCGACTTGGCATATTTACAAATGAGAAGAGCAAATGGAAGCAAGTAATATGTACATAATTCTCATAGCCAATAGGAGATAACTTTGTGTATGTGATAGCTCTACCCCCCCACACAGTAGTTTACCAAAAGGAGTAATACATTCTGAAAATTATGTAGAAGAATGTCTGTCTGGTTCTACAGATGTTAAACACAAGGTAATTTTATTGTCATGTTGTAAAATAAAGGTAGTTAGGAGATATGTTTAAAAAAGATAATTATAGCCTTACATAGTTCATATAACTTAATTAGATGCTGCTTTTCTTTTCAACACTTGCAATATATTTAATTATCAAGGAGGTTGATAAGTAGGTATTAGTTTGGGGGATTTCACTATGTCTCCATATATCTTAATACCAGATTTCATTTTCCCTAGAAATGATTAATGCAATACTACAAAATGCACCAAACATATTTAGGGATAACTGTTTCCATAGTTAGAACACTATATTACTTAATGCGATGTTTGTTTTATTTAAACTTTGTTATTATATTTGTGAAAATGGACATTTCCTCATTCACAACAGTAAGAGAAAATCATCCTCTAGAGCTAAAACAAAGAATATAAATGAACAAATAATATTTAAAGCTATATGCTTGTGTTGATTGATATAAAATTAAATGATCTTTGTTATTATTTGGTGACTTATATGTATCAGAGAGGCTATAATTTACATTTCTAAATTAATGCTTGAAATATGAAATTTAAGATGAAATTGTTTTCAGGCCTAACTTAGCACTATTTGTTTCTGTAACTGATACCAGTTCCCAAGTTTCTATTATCACCCAACAACAAAGCATTTCAGCCACATGATCCAAAGTAAGCACATTATGCAGGAATGATTTACCATAGAAAGCTTGCTGTGTTCAATATTAGGAAGTCACATATTCAAGGAACAGGAGGAGCCTAAAATATTGAGGATCAAAATTTCCTTTATTTCAAGGACTGTTTCTTTTTATCCCCGAGTCAAAGCAAGAATCTGCACACAGCCTCTTTAATACTGATGAGCATCCTTGCTGTACTGGTTGAGTTCTGCCCAGAAAGTTCCATTATGGCTTTCAGCAGAGCTCTGCCCAGTAGGGCAGGCCAAGTGAAACTTCCCAATTGAAAATGGGCTTCTGTAGGCTCCCAAAAGGGACAAAAATACTTCAAAATTATTGTTAACACACAAAGGACCTCCAGGGTTCTCTTTAACATAATTCATATACCAGCTTCCACAGAATGGCTTTTCTATTTAGGCAAGCCATTCATTCAAAAAATGAAACTGATCATACTAGTATTTTTGCCTTGGCTATGGGTTGCATCCTGCTTTTTCTCATTAGAATGAGAATCATTACACTCAAAAACAAAAAAAGAAAAAAAGGAAAACAAAACCTATTTGTGGCTTTAAAAGTTATTCTAAGAGATCCAGCTCTGAGGTGGAGTGGCAGTGGAATATTCCTTTAGCAGACGGACATTTCTGGATGATATTCTGCCCCTTGTAGTGGAACGTGATGTACATTTTGATTCCCTGGCATGCCAACACTAACACCCATCTGTTAAGATGGCATTATTCCTAAAAATAAAAAAAGTAATTTACCAGGTTCCAGAAGTCCTAAGTGTCTGGCATATGTATACATTTCTAAAGGTAGCTTCCAGATTAAAAAAAAAAAAAATTCAAGAGAGTTTAGTTTAGGTTGCTTTCTCCCAGAGCATAAAATCTTTGGGGGCCATTATAAGAAACTGCACAATTAATATATGAATTTAGACGCAAGTATCTTTTCCCATGTTTGACATTTGGAAATCTGCATGTGAAAAATTCCATTGAGATTAATTCATTTTAAGTGTAAGCAATCCCCTTTTCTTTTATTATTTTTAATTAATTTTGGTACATTTAATGTATCCAATATAATGACATTGAAGAACCAAGATTGATTATGTAAAGCAATCCCCTATTAAAGAAGTTCTTCTTTCATAGATACTTGGTTTTTTTTTTTTTTTCATGTGTATTATTTGTATCAGTGCACCAAGTATTCCCTAAAATGGTTTGGAGTGGTTTGGTAGAGAGTAGAACCCCCAGGAGGACTGCTGTGCCCAATTTAGAAATAGAAATCCATACTCCATAAACTTGATAAGATAATGTTGATTGCCTGAGGTTAAAAAGCCAGAAATGGCTTAAGTTAAAGTCAAAGGATGGAAATCCTATAGAGCTCTGGAGCCCACAGGGGGTGATTGGGTAATTTGGTTACTGAAGAGAAGACATCCCCTTGCTTAGCTACAGGATTCTGGGTGGCAGCCCTTTTCCCTCTCACATTTCCTGGTGTTTTGTTTTTGTAAATGTAGTTTCTTGCAAATGAGAACATCTGCATTCAGATGTCCACAATGCAATTGTTCTGATTGAAAAAATGAAACAGTATTAGAGAAGAAAAATTATTAGAGGAAGAAAAATACTGAGAGGAGTAAAATTTGGAGAGGAATTTTTCCCTTGTGCTTTACTACTGAATTACAGTAAAACAAATAGCATAAACATTATAGAAATTTATGGCATGGATATGTACTTTGCAAAAGGAGGCATTTTGATTATAGCACTGGTATCAAATATCTCTTATTTTTAAGAATAATTATTGAAAACAAAAGCACCTGTTGCATGCTATTGAAAGTATTGATGTCCAGTCTACTTAATGAAGGGAAGATTTCCAAAAAAATAATGTCAAAATTTTTATATACATGTCATGTACATCATTTGTACATGTCATCTTTGACAACATTTGAGTTAAATTATTTATCACTTTTTACTTTGTAGGCTGGTTCCTGTATCAACTTCCTAAGAACTAAAGAGTAAGGTATAAAGTATAATAATACTCTATAATTATCTTATATAGCCTGTAAAATTTATCATCTTAATAATTACATTAAATCAGTTTATTTCATAGTATAAAGGGCTATCAAATTATTTTATTTAAAATAGCAAGGAATTTTTCCATACAAAATTTGTCTATACTTAGAAAATTGTTGGAAATAAACTTGGGAAGTCAATTGCATAAGTTTATAAAGCTTATGAAGTTATTAATAAAATGTCAGAAGTATCATTGGCTTCCAGGAAAATCTAAAGACTAAAAAATTCAATATTGTCGGATTTTTTTTTTTTTACTGTTGTCCTTCATAAAGAACATTAAATCAATGGTAGAAAATGCTAAAAAAGTCAGCAAGTCTTTGCATGATGGACCTAAATTATTTTGGTTGTTAAAAAGAAATTTTCAAACGTTGGAAAATTAAAACACTCTATAATTAGTAATTGGTCAGCCTTGTGATGGATGAACAGATCTTAAAAATGTGAAGATGAGAAAAAAAAAATAAATGAATTGGAGACCTAAATATTTAGCATTGTCATCTTAACATCAAAGTGTCCCTTCTTAAGCAAGATGCTTGGAGGCTGAGAAGGTGCCCTGGGAGACTAAGACAAAACAAAAGTCTTTGTCGAAGGAGTAAGACTTACATTGCACTTTGAGAAAGTGTGATTAATGAGTTGATGGATGAAGATGGACATTCTGTAGGAAAAATAGTGAAAGTAAAGGGAAGAATCATTTCATCTCTCACTATATAATTTTTCTTTTAAACTGCAGAAATATGTGCCAATTTAAATTATTAAACCAGTATAAAATTATTAAACATAGCAGAGCTAAACTGGCAAACAAGAAACTATTTAAAACCCTTCTCCATTGTTATTAGGAGTATAGGCTGGTGCAAACACTGTGGAAATCAGTAGGAGATACCTCCAGAAACTAGGACTAGAGATCCCATTTGACCCACCTATTCCCCTTCTTGGTATCTTCTTGAAAGAATTAAAAGTTTCCTATCACAGTGATATATGCACATTCACATTTATAGCAGCCCAATCGCTAAAACTTGGAAACAGCCCTATTGCCCATCAACTGGAGACTGGTTAAAGATGTGTTGGTTTGTTTTATTTATAAAATGGAATATTACTCAGCCATAACGAATGAGAAATTAGAGACATTTATAGCTAAATGGATGAACATTGAGGACATGCTCTTAAATAAAACAAACAGGACACACATATGTAAATACAGAATAGTTTCTCTGGTTTGAGAAATTGAACATGTAAATAAGGATCAAAGTGTATAATAGATAATATGAAATAGGAAGAAAAGGTTTAAAAGGGAAGGGGAAGGGGAAGGGAGAAGGGTAGGGGAAAAGGAAAGAAGGGAAAGAGATAAATATAAGAAAAGGGAAAAATAGAGCCAAAGCCTTTGTAAATAGGGGTAGTTTATGTTGAAAAATATTTATGAATAATGAATATTTCTTTTCCCATCATCTTTGTAGCTTACCCTTATCTGTGGACGCTGTTCAGACCACCTGCATATTTGATGAATGGCTTCTGTACAACAGCTTTTTAGAAAAAGCCTGGTGGATATGTTTTTGCATTAGTTCCTCTAAACAAGAATATAAGGGGCAAAGCTTCTTCCGGTGTGTCTGTCAAAATCCTACTTTTTAAATTTTATCCTTTGAGCATATTGATACTACTGAAAATTACTCTAAAAATAATTTTTGACCTTTTTAGTTTAATAAAATTTCTTTAATAGGTTAAAACATTATTTTTAAGTTTAAAATATATAAAACAAAAAAGACCTCAGGATTTATGAACACTAATTCCATTAAAATTTAGTGTGAAGAGAAATATTGCTTTTAGTTTATAAGGACAAAAGACTTTATTTAAGAATCATTAAACTATACAAAAACATTCAAGTTTATGGTGTTATACGTGAATGAGAATCCCAAAGTAATTCTTGCAGCAAATACTTAAGTATTATGCATTTAGTAGGTTTATTTAAAGGCAATTTATAGGCTATATTAGTGAGAATCCAAACCATAATAAATCTATGTAGAAAGAAGCAATAAAATGATATTTAAAGGGTGAAGGTAAAGTAGGCTTTGAACTCAGAGGCCAATGCAGGATTTCTTCCTGTTCCTAATTCTCCACACAGCCTTTAAGAAGGTCTAAGGGCAGTGGTGGACAAACATTATCAATCACTTTCTTTTTTCATTCCTTCGTGAAACTTTGTTTTTCTATCTTAATTATTTATTCCCTTCCATTTCCTCTCTTTTTTCATTTCTTTTTTATGGTAAGATATACATATTGTAGTCCCTATCATTTTCTCCCTATTATTTAAAACCTTCAAATACAGGCAGACGGGTAAAAGATTTCAAAATAATCAAGGGAAAAAAAATCTATATTTACCAAATCCCTGAAACAAATGCAACTGCTATGTACCTCAAGCATACACTTACACGTTTAGTTAAGATTTTGCATCGTTTTGAAGTAAAAATGTATGTCGCTATAACAGCCTGTTCTAAAGATGAAGTTGAAGATGTAAGGAGACAGCCATGTTGACTCAGGCTAGACCGTGGAGTTTTGGAGACGGCAGCATGCCCACCCCAACTTGTTTACATCCCCCTCTTCCTCAGCAGCAAAACACAAGAGGTTTTAATCAACACAGAAAGGTTCTTTCCAAATCCAAACAGCTGGTCTGAATAATTTATTCACTTTTTATTTAAACACTCTGTTTTCATTTTTTTTCCCTCTTGTATTGTTTCTATTCTAGCAACTACAGTGCCTCATCTCCAAGTTGAAAACATGAGCCTGAATTTGAAGTGTAACATGAAATAAGTATGTGCTTGTCTGTAAAAAATGAGAAGCAATTAAACAATATTAAAGTAAAGGCTAAATTTAAATATCTATAGATTCCTAGTATTATTACACACACATACACACACACACACACACACACACACACACACTAAAAACATTAGCTGCTCATTTCACTTGTGCTCTAGCTCCGGGCTATATATTTTGACTTTTCTCACTTTTGCAATAGGTAAGGTGATGAGCAGAAAGTGGAAGGCTCAATGATGTGAAGATATATACCTTATTCTAAATTAGTTCAGGAGAAAAACGCAGCCATTTCCATGATAAGTGGGGAAGAACCTTGGATAACATGTTGAATATGGCTCCCCTGAGCATCTGCTGGCTTTAAGGACCGTGGTGCTTGCAGTGGAGTAAGTCTAGTGTTATGACAGTCTAGCTACTCGAGTGAATCATTCTGCTCCCTCACCATTACTTCAAGTGGGTAATTCATTCTTCAGTTTCTGTCTGAAAACATATTGATGTGGAGCTGGACAGGCAAAGAATAGCAACAAGGCTGCTTTGCAGTCAACTCAGGGCTCGTTCTGCATATGCACTGTGGGCCTAGACACAAAAAAAGGTCTTTTTCTTCTAGGGCTAATAAGCTGGTTTGGATGCACTCACTTTTCCAGAACATTAGCATTAACATCCTTGTAGATATAAATCTCTAGACTCTCATGGTGATTATTTTGAAAGTTGCCACTACTACTCCAAATCTTACATCTTCGCGACTAAACTGTATTCCAGGGAGTGTGCAGACTCCTGTCTGATGGGAGTGCAAGGGAACACGGACACTGAGTGGAGAGAATTTGAATTGAATCCAGGGTGCAATGCTGGTCAGCTGTGGGTTCTTGGGCACTAAGCCTCAATCTCCTTCTCAAAATATTAGGATAGTAACTATATAACGACACATAGAGTAGAGTGAAATAGCAAGTACAAAGTGCTTGACCTTGTACCTGGTGTAGAATAAACACAATAAATTTTATTTTACTGAGCTATTTTCTGGAGAAATTAAACTCCATCTCCCACAAGGACTCTTCTTTATTAACTCTAGAAATAGTTTTCCTCTATTTACGATTCTACATACGTGCAGTGTCTCTGTGCATCTACCTTTTTGTCTCTATCTCTATATCTCCTCTGTCATTCTTACACACACACACACACACACACACACACACACACACACATTGTTTTCTTTGACTACTGGAAGAAGTTCCATGAGTACATAAAACTTGGATTCGTGAGATTGGTAAAGGAATCACAAAACAATATTGGAATAAGGAGAGAAAAGAAAGGCAGGAGTAGGAGAATCAGCATCTACAGTCACAATAACAGTGAACTTGCAAAATATGTATACAAAACTTATTATTCTCTTTTTCCTTGCAAAGCCTTTTTTAACTGAAAGAACCTAATATCACCAAGGAAAATTTTCTTCCTCAGCCTGCCCTGTTAACTAATTCCCTTGTGCACAATACAGCTACAATAGTTTAATAAAACAAAGAACGACTTGACATTGCCAGCCCTTGGTTGTTTGTGTCCACCTGTGACATTTACAAGTGAAGACATACAGAACCTTCTTTTGTTTCCTGGATAATCACTCAGGTGTTAAAGAAGAAGTTGATTCAATTTTAAATGGCATGATTATCTCAAGAGTTGGGAAAATAATTGATGGATTTTCTTCTTCTTTTTCCATAGCTCAAATATACACACTGCAAAGTCATGTCTGGCTGTTTAATTTTACAAGACTGAAAATATTGAATTGAAAGCTCAGGTTTTATTCTAGGTTTATTCCTGGTGTTCAACACTGTCTAAACTTTCACAGGAAAATCGGAAATGAAACACAATTGAAGCTAAATCAAGCTTTTCTGCCTGTGAAGGGGACTTAATATTTCATTTTTTGTTTTTACGTGGAATCTAATGAAAACGTGATTTTATACAAATTCCTTGTGTCAATTATTCCCTGTATTCCTTCTGAACCAATCTGTGTGTTCAACTTGAAGCTTCATTAAGGATCAAGCCAAGTAGTCTTGAAAAAGTACAGGGTTTCAGTGATAGACAGATGGTGGCTTTCATGATGTCAGGAAGTGTCAGATATTATCGTTGGCTGTGGAATGGTGGCTACTATCCAAACAGATTGGGAAACAGACAGAAAGAGCAAGAACACCATTTGTTTTATTTAGATACATTGTGAACAGAAGGAAGCAAGACAGAGCATACTTTTACACATCTTTTTTCCACTCCTTGTGAAAACAGTTTAGGATTTGTTATGTTATATTAGCCCTTTCATTATGCAAAAACATGTGAAAGCCAGAGATGCTGGGAAAAAGATTTGTTGCATTGTGATTTTCTGTGAAGTTTGTTTATTTTTGTTCTTGCAGAATGTGATTTTTTTTTTCAAGTCTCTTCTCATTGGAAATACTGAAAGCTTGGCACTGAAGAGACCCTTGAAGTACTCCACTGTTGACAGTATGAAGTGTGTATCGTCTTTGTGATCCAGGATGAGGAGCTTTTGGATAAGATTATCAAGGGTTCCCAAACTGAAGGTGTTTCTGGGTGAAGCATCTTAGGTTTTCTTGTGCAAGGATTTCATTCATATCAGCAGCCAGAGGGCAGTATCCACTCCATACAAGAAATTTGGTTTCAATTGCAGGATTAAAGTATTTATCCTGTAGGAGATCTAGGCATTAAGGCCCCATAGCCTATTATTCGTAGGATCTTTCTTGATCTTATCTTAAAGGAACATGGAAATTTGTTAGCATTTTCAACAGACAAAATGCTTTTCAACATCTGTGTGATGCCAGTATTCACCTATTGTCATATCATTTACTCCATCTCATGCGGGGAAAACCATATTTGATGCATTACTGATGGAATAGATATTCAGTGCCATAATTTATTGTGTAGTTATGTTGCCAAATCATGGTGACTATATTGGAAATTTTGTTCTTATATGCAACTCTCATATACTGTTTATGAGATTAGGACCTGGAAGATGCCAGAGGATCACTCTAGGTTGGTGGTTTTTCACATTATGTTTCAGAAAGTCCCAGAGTTTCATAGGGGCTGTTCAGGGCTGTGGTGGAGGGTGAGTGCAAGGTCGGGAATCCACCCCACGATGTCTGCTTCTTCTAAACAGCTGTGTAAATGGAGTGGTTTTCCAGCCCAGGGACAAACTGGGCCTGGAATCTTGGCTGAAGCGAATAGCATTCTTTAATAGAAAAGTGTAAAGCATTTGGCTAGGGCCGAGAGTTGGGCATGACTGCATTTTAATTGCTGAGTTCAAACAGGAGTCAAATTCCAGAGGAAATTTAGGATAACTCAGATAAAGCAGAGAGGACTTCACATGCTCCCTCTGCATACACCAAGAGCTTTCGGTCATAGATACAACCAAAACATCCAGAGGTTCAAAGAGTTATATGTAAATTAAGATGACACTGCTTTAGCAGCTTTAGTTCTTACTCAGAAAGAAATCTGGGACTTTTCTATGTAGTTTGTTTATCTTTATTTTTACAGAATGCATTTTTTTTTTTTTTTTTTTTTTTTTTTTTTTTGGGCTGGGGATTGAACTTGGGTCCTTGCGCTTGCAAGGCAGGCCACCGACCCGCTGAGCTAAATCCCCAGCCCTTACAGAATGCAATTTGAAACAAAACAAAACCTCTCATTGAATATATTGAATACTTAAAACAGAGAGAACTTATTTTAAGCCCTGTCAATATGAGTTTGTTGCCCCTAATTCTGACAACAGGAAATAAACTCCGTAGTTTATAAGAGTAGGTAAAACTTGCCCTTGCTGGTTGGTTAGATTAACAGCCCCGAGAACTACAACCTCCTGACTCTCTTTTCCTTTGTCAAGATCACATGGGTAACTCTTTGACAGCATTTAAACCCCAATAAACTTATGCACGTACACTGGTTTAAAATAACATTTTGAGACGTACAGTCTGCTATCATTTTACCTCTTACTGAAGATGTCCAAATCTCATATGTTTATGATAATAACACCAAACTGTTCTTACACTGAATATGTATTGTGTACTTGTTTTATTTTTATAACAACTTGTTCTCAAAGTACTTAGGAACTCTACCACAAAAGCACCTTATTAGAAATAAAGGGAATTATAGATGCTGACTCTGTTATTTTTGGTCTCTATGGTCTCTGAAAGACCTGAACCATGGTATATAGAGACTAAAACAATCCCTAAAATTTATTGACATTATTACAATATGCAGGTACAACATGCTAACTCTCAAAGGAAGAAGAAAATTCATATATTCTTGCCATTCAAAATAGATAAATTGACATTATAGTTTCCATATGGTCTATTTCTGGTTTGGGCAGAGTGTTTTTCTTTAATTTAGTTATATCATTACAATTTAAAGTACTACCATATATTGGGAATTTTACCATTTAGTATCCTTTATTAATAAGATTAATGCTAATGTTATGTCCTTCCTTGTAATTTCTCCAGTCTCCAATTCTCCTGCTTTATATTTCTCTTCCAGTATGGTGGCTTAAAATAATGAAAACAAGTCAATATAGCAGCAATTTTCTAGGTAAATATGAGTGTAGAAAAGCAAGAACAACATGAGCTTATTCTGGGCAGTGACTCTTGGTAGAATAATTAACTGCATACTGTAAATGGACTGTGAGTATGAGTATCAGTGATACCAATCAGAGCTGTCTCCCTTGGTACCTTTGGACTGAGTCTTTTCAAATTGCATGATGGAAAATTATAAGTTTCAGGCCCACAGAATTACAACAGTCTAGTTTGGAAGAATATATTTTCCCGGTAACTCAGAATTCCCAAATTGAATTACATTGATGCTGACTGACTTATCTGAGTTTTGTGTCCAATTTTGAGCCAGTCATTTGAGTCCTCTACCCACTCTTTTTCTAGCCAGATAAGAAGGAAATGGGTTGAGTATCTTTGTTCACTTTTTATGTTCAAGTCCTAGGTCCTAAGGGTAAAGTCTAAAGAGCATGGCCGAGCATGGAAGAAAGGATTTACCCAAGTCAAAATTAAGGCAACAGTACCTTAAACAGAAAATTAATCTTTTCCTACTTATATACCTATGTCTTTGTACATTTCATTGTATACTTCCTATCTCTTCTCATTATAGTCAGCTGTGTCATTACCTCATTGCCTCTCTTCTTTTCCTATCTCTTTCCTTCTGCCTCTGCCCCTTAACCAATCTCATCTACTTCAATGTCTCCTTCAGAATATGTGCATGCTTATACATACCAAATCTTTCTTTTTTAAAATTTATAAATTAGTATCTAACCCTAATATATATACTAATATAATTATTATGTAATTATACCTATAAATTATATCTATAGTTACTGTGATTATCTCTATAAATTATTATGTAATTCTAATATATATATTCTAATATAATTCTAATATATATATGCATAGATATCTATAGATATCTATGCATATATATATTATTACAGACAAAGGTTTAATATCCCAATTCTTTAGTTCTACCCCAGGGTTTTCTCCTCAGCAAAGGCCTTATGTCTATGAACCTATAACACATCTTTATTTGCTTGCCCTACCTTGAACCTTAAAATTTCCTTGAAGATGGTGACTATGTGTTAGTCAAAATTGTATTTCCAGTACAGAAGATGTGTGTCTTTGTCTCCCACTGTAAATTTTATTGAATAGGATAAAAGCAAGTATTAATGCATGCTACAAACTACAACCACAGTCACAGATAAGCTGCAGCTTTTAAAGTTTATGCAGTCCGTGATTTAATGCGACTGTGTCCATAGGCATGCAATGTTTAGCTTTGTCATCAGCCGACTGCATTTCCCCCTGCAGGTTTTCAAGACCAAGTCAATCAGTGTGGTCTTACTGAAACGGATTGCGCACTCCTGCATCTCCAAGAGTCTATCAGCATTATGTGAGGTAGTTGTTTTTTTTTTTAAGTATCTACATAATATCAGCTCAATAATGACAGATTGATTAGGTTTCATTTCTGAAAGGAGTTGATGGCCTAACATTAGGCCAGGAATCATTACCCTCAGTTGGTCATTAATCGCTATGAAATATCTTCTGCTATAGTAGTAATTGCTCTTATAGATTGAAAATGGAAATATATTTATGCAAGGTTGAAGATTTCTGTTTTCTGCTATTTCAGGGGTATGCACAAGGCATTTCTAAGACTTAATGTTTTGTACTTGGGCATATCAGATCGCTTAATTCATGTTTCTACACACAGCCTGGATAGTGGGGAAGATTTACTCCTCCACCACTTCTGTGATCAAAACAACGATCAGAACCCATTTCATGTGAACATTATTCTGAAGAATATTTGATACATTTCCCAACAGCCAATCTGTCCTATTACAACACAATATTTGCATTTCAGATTGCTTATTTATATACTGGGGGATTTTCTTGTAAGAGTATTTTTTTACTCTTATGGAAGCAAAGCTATGTAATAAAAGGTAAAATCTCATAGTCTGAAATAAAATCTATTTGCTTGTTTAAAGAGTATGTTTATTGGTTTGAAAAACATATTGTGAGTATTTGATATAAATCCTAATAATAGTTTATTTATATGAACCGATATAATGAAACGACTACATGCATGTTTATCAGACTATGTTATAATTGATGACTTAAATTGTCAAGGCTTCTACAGATCTTTCATCAGGTTTTTTTTCCCTGGGTCATAGCAAATAACTGAAGGCCATACCTTTAATTATAATTGTGGCTGACTAGACTCTCATATCTGACCGCCACTTGTAGTCAACAACACATATTGATGACAAAGCCAGCCATCATATGTTCTGGGAAAGAGAAAACTTGATCGGGGTTAAGAGGTTGGATTAAGTTGTCCACATGTGCAGTAAGTCTAAGCAAGTGACCTTACCATTTCCACTGTGGGACTCGAGTGGTACAATGTTCTGTGCATAGGATCTGCTACTTCCTCATAAGGGACCACCGTGTCCCACGAAAGCACATTCCCTGCATTTACGTTCAAATACAAGAGTGCATAGTGCAAAAGGGTCTGACACAAAAACAAATATTAATGCCACATAGGAAAGGAAGCCAAGTTTATCCGTCTCTTTCTTATATTTCATTTGGTATCATACTTGGGAGAAATACATAGCTTTCTAGATTGTCCTGCTCTGACAAGTGCTAAAATGTTTGAATTTAAGTTGCACAGACTTCTTACCTACTGCAGTAAACCAACCCACCTGACTTACAAGCAGGATGATCTATATGTTCCCATCAAGTCAGCCCTGATGACACAAGACTCAGCCACTCAATATATCTTCTTTTTACCAAAAAGTACTTTATGTCCTAATCTTTTTATCCTGTTTTCCTTTCTAATGGCCTCTAATTAGCTTAGTGAATACATGTATATAGTTTTTGATTTTTGAATTTTTTTAAAATTCCAAAAAAATGCTGTAGAAATTATGTGCATTTTTAGAAAATGTCAGTGATGGGCCAGGGATGTAGCTCAGTGGCGCCATGCCTGCCTGGCAAGCTCAAAGTCCTGGTACTGCAAAAAAAAAAGAAAAGTCACTGATGATGGTTTGAAGAGCACTTGAGCACTTGAAAAGATACTAGGTGTGGATTAGACAAGTTTTACTTGGATCGTGGATCTTCTGGTGTTAGCCACTTTTTTTTTTTAGTCATTTAATTTTTCTAGGACTCAGCTAATAAGAGATAATGGAAACAGCCTAGCGGAGTTGGGTAAGTGTGAAGACTGGGTGAAAATTTTTATCATAGAGGAAGGCTTCTGGAAGATGGGCAAGAATAAATACTTTTGAGTTAAATATAAATTAATACCTATACTAAGGATAAGAGGTGGGTGTTATTCTAAAAGATCAGTATTCATACTGAGGTTTCAACTCTGTGGAAGTTAGTGGAAATTAACTTGAAATAATAGACTTATAATTTAATTTCAAATTAAGGTGAAACAAACTGTAAAATCCAGAGAGTTATACCACCTGCCTGATAATGTTTCCTTTATAAGTGGGTTTGTCTGTGACATTGAGAACAAGGATTTGATTTTAAAACATCTTTGAGAAGCTCAAGAAATGTCAAATACAAAAGGTTGAATTTTTCCACAACAATCTCTCATACAATCAATGCTGTGGAAAGAAAACCTGACTGGGTAATAATGATAAGACAACAAAGACTGAGGGAGGCTGTGTCGTTCTGTCTATAAACTAGCAACATTACAATGGCCACAAATATTATGTGGCATATTGCAGAAAGACATGAAAGAAAAGAAGGTATAAGAATTTGTCATTCTAAGTCACTAATTTATATATTCTTTAATTCATTAATTCCTTTAATAAATAGTGAGACCCCGCTATGTGCCAGGCACTGTGCTAGGTTCTGAGAAGGCAAAAGCATAGGCAGATTTTTTCACTGTACTTATAGAGTTGATATTTAGTGAAAGTAGAGCTATCAAAACTATTTCACCAATGCAGTAAATTTTGTGAAGGAGAAACAGTACAAACACTTTGAGGACAAGGGTTTTGGAGGAAATAATCTGCAGCCTGACATGTAAAGAGAGAATATTAGCAAGTATGAGAGTCTCAATTTAACAAACTCTAAAGATGCGTGTTACAGTGACATCACTGAAACCTCTTCATTAAACATGTTTTAAAATGTAACATCACTAAGGCATTTTAAATCAAAAAATAATAGTCTCATCAAATTTGTTTTTGTTGCTGAGTTCAGTCTTTCTATGGTTTATTAAGGAAATATTTGTGCAGACCACACAAATAACAAATGGAACGCACTACCTGGGGAAGATTAAAAAAAAGGAGTGCAAATTATTTAGCAAGTCAAAAACAGTTTTTTTTAAAGAAAATATGTGATATGGGACAAAGGGCATCGTGCTCTAGGATAGTGCTTCACTTCAATTTTCATTATTAGAGTCAACTGAAACAAAGTTCCACTTCCATAAATATAATCAGAACAAATATAATGTAGGAAGAGAAAATAGAGTGACAAAAACATACACATAGCCTTTTAATGTGTATGTGTGTGGGGTTATTCAAACTTCTGGACTTTTCTCATTATAGACCAATCAGAAAATACATCATACAACACACTTATGGAGAGTTTTGTTTTAGGAAGTTATTTATACATGAATACAATATAAATTTATTCTCCAATTCTTTGCAATTTTTATTTTTTATTAGCACAAGTTTGAAGGGCAAGTAAAGCTACAAATTTGTTCACCACCTGGGATTTGATTGACATGCAGAGGGGTATGGAATTTAATACAAAACAAGAAAGATGTACCCTTTTATCTCATCATGATCAAGAAATGTTAAAATCTATCTTTCTTTGGATGTGTAATGGCTGACCATTATATATGATGATCGTTTTGTCTGATATGCAATCTATTCATGTCCAAGAGCATTATACCGACATATTCTTCCAGGCAACACGAACCAATGCATTTACATTTTCTTATTTTCTAGAACATAATGCTGTAGTAACCATATTGGATAGTCTAGTATCACTCACTTTACACCTACATTTTGAATTCTAAGAAATTTAGCATGGCAAAGTAGTTACCAAATCATTTGATCAATATTTAATATTTTACATAACAGAAAATAAGAAACAGTTTAGCAAATGAACAGGCAAGTGGTTGTATGCGACAGAAAACATTAGCTAAATACTGACCAGCAGTAAAACTCATATTTTTCTCCAGTCAGTACCAGTTAACACAACTACCTTTCTTCAGATATGAGCCCCTGTGTGAAAATGGCCCATGATGGCAGTCTGATGGATACACCACTGAAAAATCGGTGTCTATAATAGAAGTTCGTTTTCAGCAAAGGACCTATATTCTTTTCCAAGAAACAGACACATATTAGGGTGGGAAGATGGAGGTTGTGACATATAAAACAGTTAACATGTATTTTAGAATTTCAACACATTTTAACAAGCTCATATCATTTTCATCAGCCAGTATTCTTGAGCTGGATTTACTAATCTTCATTCACATTGGTCCTTTTTTTTTTTATTAAGCCTATTCCGTATTATTAGAATCCAGTAATAGGTAACAGGTTGTAACCAACAAGTAATAGTTATAGTTATAGTATCAATACAATTAGCTATAATTTATTGGTTATCTATTATAGGTCAATCACTATGTAACTTTTACATAATCCATTCAACAACTGAGAGACTCCTCATCCATTTTATAGATGAAGAATTTAAGGCAATTTGCATAAGATTTCACAACAGATATATACCAAGGGGTGAATTCAAGCCCAGGCAATTTTGCTACAGCATTCCTCAGCATGTCTGCCACTGAATTTTTCTAAAATCTTTCTTACTGATTCCTATATTCTTTCTCCTGGGCCTATCTACTTGTCACTCCTTTAATATCAAAACGCAGTGTAAATATGTGACTTCTCCAGATTTATTTCTCTGTGTCGCCTGCATCTTCACAAATAGTCTTTCTATTACATTATGCTGTAGAAAAGATGAACTAGAACTTTCTCAAATTTTAAGTTTATTTTTCAAAGATGTATCTCATTTTGAATCTATTTTTGAATGAGAGTTGTCAAGTCTATCAATTTACATATTTTCACCATCTAAAGAACATGATAAACAAAACATATTTTCTTGATGTTCTAGAGCAAAACACTGGAAAATACTTTTTAAAATGATAGTTACGCTATTTTTTGTTTTATATATTTGTATGAATACTTGCATTCTCTATCTCCTGTTTGGTGGGGATTGGGCATTTTAAATTAATGAATTTCTCAACCACTTAGAGAGGAGATTTAAAACAAAGTTTACTCTCCAGATGTAACCTGACACTGAGTTATACCACTGTTTTATTATTCCTAATGGCACCGAGTCAATCCACAGATATTTCATCTTGCAATTTTCTACTGTTATGAAAAAGCATGGTGTTAATCATTGTGATACTTTATAAACTGACCATAAACCAATGTTTATAGTCAGTTAATCATTGTATTACTTTGCCTTAGGTAATTTAGTACATTACCATAATGTAGCAATCTACTTAATATAAATTTTAAAGTGAGCACAATAAAAATTGTATAGCGTTAATGTATTATGCATTCTAACCTGAAAATTAAAACTACGACTAAAGTTTGGACAGAGTTCAGATGTTCTATAACTTTGGTTTCCTCTGCTCTTTCTGGGAAAAAGAGTGAAGATTTAAGTGAAGGGCATCATGAAACTATTATTATACTGCTGATGATATATGCATCCCTTTCTCAACCTGCTTTAGGAAAAATAGCTTTTGGTTATTTAAGGTCACCACTTTGGGACCTACAATTATACATTTTTGAAACATTGAACCCCAAGTAAGGGAAACATATTAAAGTTAATAAAAACCAGCAAATAGTACTTATATCAGTAAAGTGAAATAGTGCTTCTCTTTTAAAGGCCCAATGAATATTTTTTTTAAAGAAGAATTCAGTCTGGGGGCTGCGTTGAGACAGTCTTGTTATGCAGTCCAACCTGACTTTGCACCTCCTTTGAAGCCCAGGCTTGCCTCAAATTTGAGATCCTCCTTCCTCAGCCTCCTCAGTGCTGGGATTAGTCATGAACCACCCCACCTGGTTGGTACTCTTAAAATTAACACAATCATTTCAAAATTTGATATCACCTTTTCCTTGAAAACAAGCATTATTGCGTAGCTACGATGTATGAGGCAGAGTATGTACTGAGCTTCTTTTCATTATCAGGTTGAATCCTTATTACCGAGCCTGAGGTAGAGACATCATTCTTGAGACCTACAATTTAGAAATCTTTTATTAACACTAAGCTGTGGTGTTAGATGGGATTTTTCAAAAGCACCAAAGAAACTTGTATCAATGTGGACTTTTCACCATCAGTACGACGGCTCGCACAAATGGAACCACATGGTAGATATGAGGTACGGGGCAAGCGTTGCCATAAGTGAGAAAACAGCTGCATATCGAAGCTACTGCTCCACCTTCCAAGTGGGTGAAAAATCAAGCAGTTTCTACTTATGCGATGAAGAAATAGGCTCACCTGTTATAAAAACTCAATTAAATTTGCTAGAGAAATGTTGGTGAACATAAGGGAAAGGTTCCCGGGTCCCTCTCCAATGACTACAGCTATGTGGTTCCTTTACATTCAGAGATAATTTTCATGGCATTCAAGGGACGATGTCCACTCAGAATCACTGTTGCTGAAGAATCTCTTCGAATGTTATTCATGTTATGTATACTTGTTATTCTATCTGGTGAACTGTATTTACAAAGATTTTTAAGGCAAAATCTGGGCACCTGTACTTTTTTTTTTTGCTCCTCTTCAGTTGCCATGAGCATGTGTTGAATGCTAGGGAAGGGCTTTTCATTTTTTGTTTAAAACCTCCCCAATAAATGTAGTTGCTCTGATGAAAATAGTGACATAGTTACGAATGATTGTAAGAGAGAAGCTCATCCAGTGTTTTCTAAAAGTACTACACACTGGAATCACCAGCATGTATTTTATTTTCAAAGCTAAAGCCACGCTCCACCTACGTGATTTTTCTGGCACGTGGCTGTGGAATTAGGCTAAGGGATGAGGACTTTGTAAAACTCGATGGGGTTTGCAATAAGCAGGCAAATTAGGAAACCACTAGGCTATTTCGTCACTCATGACTGTCACTTGCAAATTTGGCTTTATTTGTTTAAAAGAATTCCTTCCCAGATTGAATATTTTTGTGTAATTCATTTGTCCAAATGTATACATTCTAATGATTGACTAAAGGTTATTGTGTCCTATGAAAAAATGTCATGGAGCTGGCTTCTTGTACTATAACATTTATCTCTCCATATTTTTGGAAACAACAAAAATAGTTGATTTGGAGATAAATATATTAGTTTAATAACATGTATTGGGAAATATGCAGTCGGTAGAATATTTACATTTCCAACAGTGATACTATTCTATGAGGCTTTAGCACTATTTTGATCTATTGCTTTTAATTGTGAGTACTTTCAGAAAATTATTTTGAGTACTCAGAAAGGTGAAATTGGTAAATAAAAGAAAAAGCGCTTTTTTCTTTGTCATGTTTTATTTTTAGTGTTTTAGTTAACAAAAATGTATGCGGCGTTAATTACACTGATACTACTACTAATAGTAACCACAGCAACACTTGTTATTTATTGCACATCTGTTTTTGGTTCTTCCCATAGATTATCACCAATCTTGACATTGACACTGTTATTCTTTTGCATTTAAAAGAAAATGCACATTCAAAGCGGCTAACCAATTTACCCAACAGACCAGCAGCAAATCAGGACTCTGAGCTACAGTGGTCCAACTCAAAAGCATATGTTTCTTGGCTTGATGTGTGACTATGTCTCTAGTCACAATACTAAGTTGGTTCTGACTTCTTCCAAATTAACACTATGTTTATTTACAATGTGTCTGCCACTCTCCTGTCTCAGTAGACTATGAAGATGCAGTTTGCAAGTTCTAAGAAGTATCATGCCTGGCCTGCTTGTAATCATAGCAAAATCAGGAAGGAGTGTGCGTGTGAGTGTGCGTGTGCATGTGTGTGTGTATGCTGTTGTTTTGTGCAGATTTTGAGTCCAGTTTTACACATATAAGAGTGAGATAAACACAAAAACTGCACTCCAGTGGGGATTAAAACTGTGAACCTTTGGAAATTGGCTTGTTCCTGTGTTTGCCGAAACCAGTCTGGTGCTTTGTGTCACACTCCCCTTCCATATGCAGGCACACTGGCTCTTTTCCTAGGGAAAATGTTTATTTGAAAGCATACCCAAAAGACACTATGGGCCAACAGCGGTTATCCTACTGTATAGAAACTCCTTATTTTGCAGTTGTATAATCTATGCTCTACGATTCTTATGCTCAAGTGACAAAAAACCAACTCAAACTAGTTCAAGGAAAAAAACGAGCAAAAATTACAACCAACAAGCAGGAAGTTCTGGGTGTCTCAGCCACTGGAGGAACTTCTAAGGGGTCAGTGCTGCTTCAGAGTATTTCGGAGTGAACAAAGGAACAGGCTCCCGTGCAGATCCTGAGATGTGCCTGCCCTCACTGCTCATTTCTTGTTGCCGTGTGTGTCCTTCCTCATTCCCTTCTGCCCCCTTAGTACTGAGGGGTGTGAGTGTATGGAGAGTGAACATGAAGCCAGTGCTGAGTGCAGCTTCTGCCGCATGGTCGGGTTACTCCGACTCAGGGATCTGCCAGGAAGGAGCTCTTGCCACCCTTCCGTCCGGACTACACTTAAAACCCCAGAGAATGCCTTGCTTGTCATGGCTTGGGTCCCCTGCTCTGTCCTCTCGTCACTGTGGCCAGGCCTAGGTTACACACCTGACCTGCAGGCTGGAGTTCCTTCCCCTCCCCAGAGTTGAGCAAGGGAAGAAACGAGTGACTGCAAGGGAGGAGAAGGAGGAGGAGGAGGAGGAGGAGGAGGAAGAGGAGGAGGAGGAAGCGTGGCTGATGGACTAAACTACAGATGCCAATTACACAGACATTTGATTTCCTACTATTAATTTATTTCTCACCTCACTGGATTAAGTGACTAACAGACTTGGCTTACAAAGTGGATGCCTTCCCTACTAATTCAAAACTGATCGACATCATCACTACATTGTTGGAAACAGAAAAGTGGCAAGTGGCTGGCTGTCACTCGATTTTGAATAATAGATAAAAGCATGGTAGTTGGAATAATAACTGAGGTCAAACCAAGGCTACTCACTTTTGTTGACATTTCATAACTCTCTGAGCCTTATATATCTGATTAGTTAAATGGGAGAATAATAGTACCTATGAGGCAATATTTTACATGGACTCAATGAGATAATTTTTAAAAGAGCTTAGTCAAGAACTCACAATAAAGTAAATATCCAGAACATGTTAACTAGATGTAAAAACCATTAACCAAGCTTCATGACAACAAGAAGAAGTTTATAGCAGTGTAACTATAAACAGCAGTTTAATCTGGAGATGGAGATTAGAGTGAAATTGTTATGTATTAATATATTCCCTGCAGATGAAAATTATAATATACATGCATATACACATGTTTAATAAACTTGTTCAGAAAGTGAGCAGCTTATTTTAGGTCTACATGAACAAGATGCAGAGAAATTCAACAACTACTATCAAAGACATTTTGATTTGTTTTCTCATAGATCATGGGCCAGGACCTCAACCTTTGTAGTATTTGCATTTTAGTCTTTGCTTTTTAAATTTTACTCCATTTCTCGGTATATTTATAAAATATTAAATCTAGTTTCCAAAGTTTTCCTTTTACAAAAAAAATTTGTTTTGTTTTTAAAAGTTTCAAAATTGTCACACTAAAAAGACTTTGTGTATTTATATTTTTGTCAATTTATTACATGATACAAAGCACTTCTTATTACATACACGAAATACATAGAGTAAACCATGTTTGAAAAATATAAGTACAGTGTACAGTCAAAGAAAAGTCCTGAGAAGTTATTTTCCTGTTCAGATTATTTAAACCTAAGGGAGCAGAGGATTAACACCTTCATTAAAATACTTCTATAGTTCTCTGTTCTATGAGCTGAGCTGTTGCAGGGAATGGGTTAAAATATTATTTGGGGGGAAGAACTTATCACATGATAAAATGGCAATGGAATTTATTTTGTAAGAAACACAAAACTTGTTTCTTTTCTTTTAAAGAAAAAAAAATATAATTGTTGACCACCAGGTGGCTCCCATATTTTTAAAAATTCAGCAGAAAAGGAAATTCTTCAAAATAAAATAAATACATTTAAAAGAAATAACATTCAATAAAGAGAGACAGCCTGTGAAAATCTTAAGTATATATAAAATGCTACACGTAACACAAATTTTAGATATTTCTTCCCTTTTAAAAATGTATGAGTTTTACATGAGTAGCATGGTATACAATACTGCTTACCTTTCAGGTTTTTTACCCCAGCCTATCGAAATACTATGCTTTTCGTATTTCACCTTGGAAGTATAAATGTTATGTAGAGAAACACCGCAGAGATAACTGAGAGTGGAATCTTATATTCTCATATTTAGTTTTAAGTGACACACATCGCACAGCTTCCGTCTAATATGGGGACAAACCCACACCCTCTTTCTTTCGCACTTGGATTTTGCCCCGGGGATGAGCTGTCGCCTCCTGTTTGTGGAACTTCATTCCACAGGACATTTAATAATAAGTCAAAATTCCGCATAAAAGCCAAACGATTTTGAGCTGTGTCTACAGCGAAGCCCATTCGCGATGTGGGGCGTGTGAGGCGCGGGGCCCCAGCCCTGGCCTGGCCGGGGACTGACGGCGCTCCGCGGATGTGTTGTCCTCGGACTAACATGTAAGCTATTAAGATAATAGAGCCTGCACTCATCACTCCGACAGCTTTTCAAAGGCTCAGCTGCCCAATTTGTCTCTCATTAAAAGCTCCGGCGCAGTCTAGTGATACGAAGTCACCGAGCCGTTGGGCTTTCTGAGTGCACATTTCTATTTTGAGAATTTGCTATTTGTCATTAAAAAAGCATATGTTTCAATGAGTCATCGCAACAGAGCAAACTCACGAGAAGGGCTGACCCGCCCTTCCACCCTGCTACTGAGTTTCCCTACCTTTTCTTGTTAACTTGAAGCGCGCCCCATGCCTGCTACCACAGGGAAACCAGAAATGCGGAGACAAGGTCTCCTTCGCCCATATGGCTTTATTTGTGTTCCGCTGGCACAGTTATAGTCATACAGTAACCAACATAAATTTTTAGTTTTATTATCACCTCTAAAAAGAGACAGAAATGTGAAAATTGAAGCCAGAAGGTTTGTATCACAGGATTAATTAGGCAGGGCCAAGTGAAGTCTCACCCCTCCTGGCAGCGAGCGCCTTAAGAAGGTGCCTGCCTTCAATTATGGAGCGCACAAAGCAATTAAAAACCCTGTTTCTTTTTCCTGAGGTGTTACTTGTTACTTGATAAACCTCTTTTTTAAAATTCTCTGGGGATCTGAACTGGCTCGAGGTGCAATCTACGAGGGTAGATATTCATGAAAAATTGATTTAGCTCTAGCCTAAGTGCAATAGGTTTAAAATAAAGCTGAAAGGGACGAACAGTGTGTTTCTTGGCTGACATTTTATTGGCCATTTTTTTAAGAGCACAAAAGACTAGATAATTAAGAACTGAGACATTATGGATCTCCACGAGGAGATATGAATCGAACTGGTCAGCCATCGCAGGCATTTTCTCCTGAGTCACACAACATTTGATTAACCCTGTTCACAGGGCTGTTTGTACACTCCACGGGCTACACTGTGGTGTGTGTCAGGCAGGGCAATGAGAGCCTTCAGAAGTCTCATTTCCCTCAATAGAGGATTTCCTCAGTATGAAACGCCATCTTTTTACCTGATTTTTGTCCTAGTCCAGAGGGATGTGAGATTTGTATCTGTTGCTCTACATTTCCAAAAGGAACTCCTCTTGCTTGCTTTTCATTGTTACTTTTGAGCACTACCATTATTACCCTAATTGTGGAATCATCGATAAATATTCAGTAATAAACTCTAATCATACAGATACTTTTGTGAACCGGGACTTTCCCATTAGTTCATAAGTCACCTAGTTAACCTTTTCCTCTGAAATATAAATAATTAAAAATATGCAATATATATATATACTGTGTATACTGGTACAAAGAATGGAAGAGTTCTATCAAGACATATGAGCTTAAGCTTTATCAGTGATCTCATAATTCCTCTTGAAAGAGAAGCAAACTATGTTTTTAAATCAATAGTCTAAAAACCATCATTATAGACACAAGAACGGGAACTCTACTTTCGCTTAAAAAGTATGCTGTGTACAGTTTTACACAGCAACCAAGGAAGAAACAGACTTTGGTTATTGTTATTTTCTACAGTCTGAATTTAAAAAAATAAGACATTCAATTATAGTAAAAATAATATTCCATTCCCCTAACTTTCCTCTTCTGTTTCTTTCCCTTAAATTTAGATATAAAAAGTTAAACAAATTATTTTAGAAGGATGTATTATTTATTAAATGCCATTATAGTTTAAAACAAAAACTAAATGGTGGTTAACAGTAAAATATTTGCAACATTTTAGTGAAGAAAATCTTTCATGAAATGACTGGGAATGTAGGCTCAATTTACAAGCAATTAACACTGACAATTTTTATTGAGTCTTTTATTTAATGCAATAAATACTCTTTCTCTGTTTTTTTAAAGAAAACCTTTTGGTTTTCTTTTTCAGATAGGGGCCTGGCTTGTCACAATATTTTTGTTTGTTTGTTTTGTTTTGTTTCTTGAGACAGGGTCTCACTATGTAGTTGAGACTGACCTGGAACTCACTATGTAGCCCAGGCTGGTCTCAAACTCGTAGTGATCCTCCTGTCTCAGTGCTGAGATTACAGGTGTGCACCACCACACCCGGCTTGTCACAATATATTTTAACTCTGTTCTATTATAATGATGGGCCTAAATATCTATCTTCATCTTAGGAAATTTGTGCAGATGTCAAAAAATATTTACTATATCGTATATCATTATTGGCCTGGTTTAAGTTTCAGCAATAGGTGCTTGAATAGAAACATACTATTTTGCTATTGGTCCTCCTAAAATGAACACTAACTGATTTATCTTTAAGCTGAAACAGTTTGAAGAATGTTGTGACATGGTAATCTTTCCTTTAGGAACACAGACCATATTTAGGCCTTTGCAAAAATAGGCTCATTCTGGATCACTAAGGTTCTTTCACTATATTTTGTATTCTCCCCTTTGGGCTCTGTCCTGTGCATGTCTTTTCTTCAGGTTTCCCAATACAGCTGCTTGCAACCTCAGATGGCCCTGTGATTCCAGCTCCAGCATCAAAGCTGCCACCCTTCAGTATAGGTAAGACCTGTGAATAAAGCAGGTGTTACTCTAGTGGTGAGATTTTGTTGTAAGGCCAAGGAGAAGGGATTTTGCGGCTGCAACTAAGCTTCCTAATCAGTTGAATTTATGTTAGTTAAAAGAGTATTTCTTCTGAATAAATTTAATCATGTGAGCGCTTTAAAACAGGACCTGCAGCTCAGAGACTTAACGTCACAGAGACTTTCTCTTGGTGGCCCTGAAAGTGCAAACAGCTTTGAGCTTGACTTATGCATGGAACCGTGCTGACAGCCAACTGAGCTTGTGAGGAGATCCTGAGCTTCAGACAGGACTCAGACCTCAGTCCACACTGACTTCACGGTCCCCGAGGTACACGCCTGCATTTATTAGAACATAGATAGCGCATGTTGTTTCCAAGGTGATCAGCATAATATTTTCTTTAAATGAAACTCCTGGAGAAGATCTTTCTTCTCCTCAGGAACGGGGCCATGTTTCAAGTGTGGCTACTTCCTATCTGATAAAATTCCCAGTGACAATTTGTTACCTTCTTAAATATGGTGGCTATCACATCATTGAAGATTGTCAAACTTTTATAACCTTCTGTCTCTTTTTGTTCCCCCTGGGAGCAAACATATGATCACAGATGGTTGCAGAAAGAGAATTAATGGAAATAGGGATGAATTAGTGAAGTTTGACTGAGTTAATATTAATACATATTTTTAATCTCTATGAATAATTTCCTTTAGCCTAATATTTTAAACTACTATGGTAATGCTGAATTCACTTATAAAACTCTGGACCCAGTTTGTTGCTAAGGACTTCAGGATCTTATTTGATTTTTGTATGAGGGAAGTAAATGCTTAGAACATACTAGAAAGTTCACTGTAACCTCACAACATTTCAGTTAACCCCTATTTTAAAACATTCTTAAATTTCTATTCATCAAAATGATCAAATAGTACAAAGATTTCAGTGCCTCAGACAAACCCTTTTTGCTTATAATCTAAACAGCATAGCATTATGTTCACAGACAGCCATAACATTTCCCTGTTCCATTCCCTAAATATTATACTGGATTGGAAGTTCTACTTCCCCCTACTTGCCAATGCTATTTTAATATTACATAGCAGGGGAACTTTACAAATAAAGGAAAGAACTTAAAGTTTGTGATGACGCCAACTCAGGACTTCTCAAATGTGGCACCACTGATATTTTGGACGAATAATTCTTTATTACAAGGGCCTGGCCTGTGTATTGAAAGATGTCTAACAGCATCCTTGGTCTCTAGCCAACAAATGCCAGACACAGCCCCCCCAAAAGCACCACCACCATCACAAATTGTCACAGACAAAAACGTCCTTCAGATGTTGCCAAATGTCTCCCTTGGAGACAAGTCCCTGGCAGGTGAGAATCATTGCTCTAATTGTACACCTTCAACAATTTAGAACATGACTGGACTTCACTTTATTTATTTTATTGTATTTTTGCACAGGACTGATATGTTTTATTTATTTTAATTTGTATAAATTCATGTGGCACAATGTGATAATTTAATACATGTATACAATGTGTATTGATCAAATCAGGAAAGTTATCTTTCTATCCCTTCAACATTCAAACTTTTATTAACACATAACAATCGCTCATAGTGTGGGATAGAGTGTGATATTTCAGTACACATATACTATATGTGTTGATCACATCAGAGAAATTAACATTTTCTATCTCCTTGTTGTCACATAATTTTAATATGAGAGGATTTAGTTAACATTTTGAAAATTCTTCTCCATATTGGCAAATTGGAGCTGAGGCAGCCAGACAGTGCAATTGGTATTGAAAACGTATTCTTATTTCTGTGTCTTTATCCTCATTAATTCTTAGGACACAGAACTAAAATCCTTTAGCACTCAGTGAATGGTGTTCAAGTGTTACCATCTAGAATGTATTTTTAAAGCACCTATTTTAACTTTGACAGCACTTGCAATTATTGTCAAAATATTGAAGGTGCTTAGAAAGTGTGGTAATTGGAAGAAGTTGAGCCAGCACAAAGACATATTTGGGAAACACGTTGAGCTTATGAAAACTTCCTGATTTGCTCTGCTTGGGCTAGAAATCAATGAATGGATGTTTGATTGCTTAAAAGAACTACATATTTTGTCAATGTTCCCTTTTGCTTACATTTTTTTCTGCTGCAGCAGGAGGAATTGAGCAAATGTGGCTTATGCATTTTGAAAAAAAATTCCTGTCTTATGTTTTTGTCTCATAAAATAATCTCAGTGATAAGTCATTTTATAGGTTGTTTTAAACTGGTTCTATAATTTTTACTTATCCCAATTTTTATGATTTCCTAAAAATTAAAAGTTCCAAGTTCTGGAAGTTAGAAGAGAATAGGATAAAAATTCTCCTTTTAATTTATTTCCTAAAAATACCTAAGTTAAAAAGTGAAGAAAACAGCACAATGAAGAGTGGGAATTAGGTAGTCAGAACAGGGGAGGGTATATGTTAATCAACTTCGCGCCACTGTGACAAAATACATGGGGAAATTAAAGGAGGAAAGTTTCAGAGACTCTAGTCCATGAACTTTGGCGCCATTGAGATGGGTTCACCTCATGAGAGCTGGGAAAAAGAAGAGGAAGCTGGGAGTGAGAGGAAGGGGCCCAGGCCCCAGTATTTCTTCAAGGTCACAACCTATGGTGACTTCCTTCCTCCAGGCTCCATCTCCTAAAGGTTTCTCTACCACCCTGATGCACTGCAGGATTCTTTGAGGGATTTTTTTTTTTTTCCAAACTGCAATGGAGGTATAGGAAAATTGGTGGCCAGGAGCCTAATCTACTCAAGTTCTATTAAACTGATTTTCTCACATTGCAAGAAATCTCTAGGAACGAGAGAGGAGGGATTTCTTTTCTGCTCAGGACTTTTCTGAGAAAACTGGTCTTAATGTAACACTGTTTACTCCATGCAGACCTTTATGTTTTTTTCCCTGGCCACACTCCACAGATTAAGGGTGGGTCAATCAGGAGGTTTCATGGTTCAAGTACGTGATGTGCACAGGAACATATCTCCTCTGTCTCGTCTTCCGGTTGATCCCAAGTCACTGGTTGAGAATCCCACCCCCTAGCTTCCTGCTATTTTTCTTTGCTACACCTTAATCATAGTTGGATGTAACAACTCATTCAAAGAAAGAACCAGCATACAGGCTATTCTGTTCCTGGAGGATCATCTGCATGTGTATAAATTCATTGTCAGATAGATACACTTTTGGGAAGAGCATCAACTTTACACACAATCTTACATAGTTCTCCGAAGCTTGCCAAGCGAAAATATTCTCTGTTTTTTCATATCAGTTAGTAAATTATTTTTCATACTTCTGAAGTGATTTTTTTTCCAAAATAAGCAAAGGATCTACACAAAAGGTAAATTTTACTGCCTATCTAAGAAGGAAGAAACTGCCTAAAACAATGAAAGATATATAATTTTTTTTTTATTGAGTTTATTGGTACATTAAAGATATATAATTTTGAGCTCCAAGAATCTTGAGATTAAATGTCCCCTATGAATTCTATAAACAAGAATGTTAACTAAGCCATTTTGATACTTCAATGAATAATGTGCCTGAGATCCATGATATAGCTATGTTATTACAAAGTCTTGTATACAACAAATATTTGGATGTCATTGTGTGTTTGGACAGCATGCGTAGATAATTTTTAAATAAGTATCTGTGCTTTTACAACCTTTTCTGGAAAGAATAAATTATTACTCTTGCTTTTCTCTTACTATGACTTTTCTACTTCTTTCGTTTCCTTCTCACCATCATTACGGATAATTTACATCTTTTACCATTTCTACCTCTATTTCTGTTTCATAAACAGAGACAAGGGAGAAGCAGAGAGGGAGGAAAGAGGGGGGGAGGGAGGAGAGGGAGAGAGGGAGAGAGGGAGAGAGAACATCAACATTCCTTGTTCTTCAAGTGAATATGCACTCTCTGTCTCTCTTCATCACCTTCATTCTTCAATTACCTCTAGCTCCAGTCTGAACTTCTTCTTTAATAGTTTGAAAATCTATTTTTGCTAAGGCCGTTTTTAACTTTCAGGTCATTCAAATAAATAAACAATTATCAAGTAGAACTTATTTCATCTCTCCTTAGCTTTCAACCTTGGCCTTTCTCCCGTCCATTGATCCACAGGTCAAGATAATCTCTTGGATTTCCTTTTACATTTTGAACATATTCCACAGCCTCTATTGCTTATTTCTTTTTGTCAAGCGATTTTGAAATCCCTTGAATTCTCTTCTAAGCCTCTTTTCTTTCATTTCACATATAAATCTATTAAATCTCATCTATTCCTATGGCTTTCTTAACTCTTATTCACAGAAAACACCTTTTTCAGTTAGCTGTTACTTTCCAAAATGTGGTGGCTTAGTACAATATCTCACTAGTCTGTGTGTTGAATGGGCAAACACCTGTGCTCTTGTAGTTCCTGTGGAATTAGCCCTGGCTGTATCATCTGTGGGCTCAGTAGGCTGGGACGGCCAAGAGGGCTGATTCGCACGGTTCACGAAGGATGATGGCCATTAGCAAGGACTCAGTGGAGCTCAGTTGGACCTGCGGCATGAGTCCTACACTTGTAACTTGTGTTTCTCACAGCACAGCAGCTCAGATCCAACGAGTGTTCCCAGAGTGACTAAAGGGCAGAGAGTAGACACGATGAGTACTTTAAAAAAGCTCGTCTGTGACAGGTGTGCCGTCTTTTCTACCACATCCTATTTCTTCAGCTGTCATTGGACAAGCCCAGATTCAACAGGGAAGGAAAGTAGATTCTACACGTTGATGGAAAGAATAATTAAAAGTGTTTGTTTAGTCCACAACAGTGGTACTTCAGCCACAACTATTTAAATACATCTGTGGTGTCCATATTTTTCAAATACATATTCAATATGTTCTATCTCAGTCTCTCACTAGCTATATGTATGAAGACTGCACCATACTTCTTGAAAAAATAAATGGGGAAATATTTATTGTGATCAACAGAACTTCACGGATGCTTATAAGGAGATAGACATTCAGTTCTATCCCTATTTGAACTTATTTTGGTGGTCTCAAACATCACAATTTGAATTTAGGAACAAAACTTTCTAAACTTAAGTCCGAATTCACATGTATTTAAAAAGAATAAATTAGTTATCACAATTTCAATGATCATGGAATGTTGGGTACGACAGTTTTTTTTTCAAGGACAAACAGTTCCGTTTAGAACTTGATACATGATACACCTTGAATAATAATTTACCTCATAGTGTTTTAGCAATCTCTCAGGTAGCCAAGTGAAATTATCCTAGGAACCTCATCAAACTCACTTAAATATATAGAAACACACTGTAGTGTCTTGAGAAAGAAAGCATTTTAGAAGATTGTTTTGATGATAATCTCTTAATTTGGAAAACAGAAATGTTTCACATAGGCAGTCTAACACTAGAATGAACTACTAATATCAGATTCTTTGTTCAAAAGAAAACAAAAAGAAGTGTGGGATTAAGTTAATCTATTTTTATGGATAGGTATTTCAGAAAATACATGAAGTATTTTATTTAAAGGATTCACACTAAAAGTACCCCCTCTAGTTTACCACCCTCAGCAAATCAGTTTTAAAGTTTAATGTATCTTATAATTTCCTGGACAATGCAGTACATTTTTTGATATTTTCACATCAACTCTCTTGAAAGGATAAACTTAAATAAAATGATTTCCTATTTATCCAATTATTAAATCAATTATGAACTTACACTAGAGCTGTATTTTTGTGACAAATGACATTGACTCCTCAGATATGTAAACAAGATACTATTATCTGTCCCTGGATCAGACTTTAATGCTCTAAGTGTGAACAAAATAATTGTAAGAAATATATTACAAACCACATTTATAGCATTGAGGCCATAAATTTTTTAATAAAAATTGCAGCATCAAAATAAAAGTAGGCAGATTAAATTGAAATGGAAATTGGAATGTTTTAATGCAAAATATTTCTGAAGTTACAACCAAGATGGGCCTAGTGGAAAGGAAATGGGGCAAAGTAAAAGTGCTGTCTATAAACAAATTATGTCCTATCTCACATATTTGATTTTTGTGAAGATACAAGTTCTATAAAATGTATAACATTATAGACCTGGTATCTAATATTGTTTCTATAAGCAACTGTTAACCATTGGGTTTTTTGCTTTAAAAACTGTAAATTCCCCCCCTACACAAAAATGGCATGTTAAAGTGCAGTAGCTAAATTTTTCCGACTGACTTTTGAAAATAAATCTGTGATTCTATTTGTATAATTGATAGGGTGAAATAGGAAAAAAAAGTCCATTTGTGTAAAATTTAAAAATTACTTGTGTTAACATTAAAATGAATGCAAGTTTTAAAAAAATACTGACAAATAATTGATAATGCTGCAAAATTTCATTGTGCATTATTCAGAATTCCGAAATATAAAATCATTGATGGAAATGCAAATTTCTGAACAATTGTATATGAATAACTGTAAAATGTATGTATAGTGTTGAAATGGATTCCAAAGAAATATCAGAGATCAGCATAATAATTTGTGAACAAAATGTTCATAAAACATCCTGAGATAATAGAAATAGAAAGACTAACTCTTCAAAAGTGGAAATTAATTAAATTTTTAGCTTTATATGTTGAATAAGTTGGACCTTTTAAAAAATGGAGGCGATATGGAGATAGCTTTAGAATGTAAACATTGAAGATAAGCATTGGTTTAAATTACAAACTGCATAATCTAATGCCTTTGACTTTCAGTAAATTAATTTAATATTCCAGTCCTTAGATTCCTCAAATAAAAAGAGACTGTTCATATAAATAAATGAGAAAAAATATATAAGTATGGTGCCCCTCAATGTAATATTTAATGAAGAAGTGTTATAAATGGCTATAGAAATGTATAACTAAGTGCTATTATGAGATGGAAAATACATATCTAAAAAGGCAGAGTACTAAAATCATGTGTAAAATATGTTTTTATTTAATAATGTATACATGTACTCTATTTGTGAATGTATACCATTTAAATATATTTATTTTCTTTTTTTTTTTTTTTT